>NW_024041262.1:28188558-28243558 GCF_014851395.1 Micropterus salmoides
CGTCACCTGTCTGACGTCACCTGTCTGACGTGACGTCACCTGTCTGACGCCACCTGTCTGACGTCACCTGTCTGACGTCACCTGTCTGACGTCACCTGTCTGACGTGACGTCACCTGTCTGACGCCACCTGTCTGACGTGACGTCACCTGTCTGACGTCACCTGTCTGACGTGACGTCACCTGTCTGACGTGACGTCACCTGTCTGACGTCACCTGTCTGACGTGACGTCACCTGTCTGACGTCACCTGTCTGACGTCACCTGTCTGACGCCACCTGTCTGACGTCACCTGTCTGACGTCACCTGTCTGACGTGACGTCACCTGTCTGACGTCACCTGTCTGACGTGACGTCACCTGTCTGACGTCACCTGTCTGACGTGACGTCACCTGTCTGACGCCACCTGTCTGACGTGACGTCACCTGTCTGACGTGACGTCACCTGTCTGACGTCACCTGTCTGACGTGACGTCACCTGTCTGACGCCACCTGTCTGACGTCACCTGTCTGACGCCACCTGTCTGACGTCACCTGTCTGACGTCACCTGTCTGACGTGACGTCACCTGTCTGACGTCACCTGTCTGACGTGACGTCACCTGTCTGACGTCACCTGTCTGACGTGACGTCACCTGTCTGACGTCACCTGTCTGACGTGACGTCACCTGTCTGACGCCACCTGTCTGACGTGACGTCACCTGTCTGACGTGACGTCACCTGTCTGACGCCACCTGTCTGACGTGACGTCACCTGTCTGACGTCACCTGTCTGACGTCACCTGTCTGACGTCACCTGTCTGACGTGACGTCACCTGTCTGACGTCACCTGTCTGACGTCACCTGTCTGACGTCACCTGTCTGACGTGACGTCACCTGTCTGACGTCACCTGTCTGACGTGACGTCACCTGTCTGACGTCACCTGTCTGAACCTGTCTGACGTGACGTCACCTGTCTGACGTCACCTGTCTGACGTGATGTCACCTGTCTGACGTGATGTCACCTGTCTGACGTGATGTCACCTGTCTGACGTGACGTCACCTGTCTGACGCCACCTGTCTGACGTGACGTCACCTGTCTGATGTCACCTGTCTGAACCTGTCTGACGTGATGTCACCTGTCTGAACCTGTCTGACGTGACGTCACCTGTCTGAGGTGACGTCACCTGTCTGACGTGACGTCGTCTGACGTGACGTCACCTGTCTGAGGTGACGTCGCCTGTCTGACGCCACCTGTCTGACGTGACGTCACCTGTCTGACGCCACCTGTCTGAACCTGTCTGACGTGACGCCACCTGTCTGATGTCACCTGTCTGAACCTGTCTGACGTGACGTCACCTGTCTGACGTGACGTCACCTATCTGATGTCACCTGTCTGAACCTGTCTGACGTCACCTGTCTGATGTCACCTGTCTGACGTCACCTGTCTGACGTGACGTCACCTGTCTGACGCCACCTGTCTGACGTCACCTGTCTGACGTCACCTGTCTGACGTGACGTCACCTGTCTGACGCCACCTGTCTGACGTGACGTCACCTGTCTGACGTGACGTCACCTGTCTGACGCCACCTGTCTGACGTGACGTCACCTGTCTGACGTGACGTCACCTGTCTGACGCCACCTGTCTGACGTGACGTCACCTGTCTGAACCTGTCTGACGTGACGCCACCTGTCTGAACCTGTCTGACGTCACCTGTCTGACGTGACGTCACCTGTCTGACGTCACCTGTCTGACGCCACCTGTCTGACGTCACCTGTCTGACGTCACCTGTCTGACGTCACCTGTCTGACGTGACGTCACCTGTCTGACGTCACCTGTCTGACGTGACGTCACCTGTCTGACGCCACCTGTCTGACGTGACGTCACCTGTCTGACGTGACGTCACCTGTCTGACGCCACCTGTCTGACGTGACGTCACCTGTCTGACGTCACCTGTCTGACGTGACGTCACCTGTCTGATGTCACCTGTCTGAACCTGTCTGACGTGACGTCACCTGTCTGACGTCACCTGTCTGACGTGACGTCACCTGTCTGATGTCACCTGTCTGAACCTGTCTGACGTGACGTCACCTGTCTGACGTCACCTGTCTGACGTGATGTCACCTGTCTGACGTGATGTCACCTGTCTGACGTGATGTCACCTGTCTGACGTGACGTCACCTGTCTGACGCCACCTGTCTGACGTGACGTCACCTGTCTGATGTCACCTGTCTGAACCTGTCTGACGTCACCTGTCTGACGTGATGTCACCTGTCTGAACCTGTCTGACGTGACGTCACCTGTCTGAGGTGACGTCGCCTGTCTGACGTGACGTCGTCTGACGTGACGTCACCTGTCTGAGGTGACGTCGCCTGTCTGACGCCACCTGTCTGACGTGACGTCACCTGTCTGAACCTGTCTGACGTGACGTCACCTGTCTGACGTGACGTCACCTGTCTGATGTCACCTGTCTGAACCTGTCTGACGTGACGTCACCTGTCTGACGTCACCTGTCTGACGTCACCTGTCTGACGTCACCTGTCTGACGTGACGTCACCTGTCTGACGCCACCTGTCTGACGTGACGTCACCTGTCTGACGTGACGTCACCTGTCTGACGTGACGTCACCTGTCTGACGTGACGTCACCTGTCTGACGCCACCTGTCTGACGTCACCTGTCTGACGTGACGTCACCTGTCTGACGTGACGTCACCTGTCTGACGCCACCTGTCTGACGTCACCTGTCTGAACCTGTCTGACGTGACGTCACCTGTCTGATGTCACCTGTCTGAACCTGTCTGACGTGACGTCACCTGTCTGACGTCACCTGTCTAACGCCACCTGTCTGACGTGACGTCACCTGTCTGACGTGATGTCACCTGTCTGACGCCACCTGTCTGACGTGACGTCACCTGTCTGACGCCACCTGTCTGAACCTGTCTGACGTGACGTCACCTGTCTGACGTGACGTCACCTGTCTGACGTGACGTCACCTGTCTGATGTCACCTGTCTGAACCTGTCTGACGTGACGTCACCTGTCTGACGTGACGTCACCTGTCTGACGTGACGTCACCTGTCTGACGCCACCTGTCTGAACCTGTCTGACGTGACGTCACCTGTCTGACGTGACGTCACCTGTCTGACGTGACGTCACCTGTCTGACGCCACCTGTCTGAACCTGTCTGACGTGACGTCACCTGTCTGACGTGACGTCACCTGTCTGACGTGACGTCACCTGTCTGACGTGACGCCACCTGTCTGACGTCACCTGTCTGACCCTCTCTGACGTCACCTGTCTGACGCCACCTGTCTGAACCTGTCTGACGTCACCTGTCTGACGTCACCTGTCTGACGTGACGTCACCTGTCTGACGTGACGTCACCTGTCTGAACCTCTCTGACGTCACCTGTCTGACGCCACCTGTCTGAACCTGTCTGACGCCACCTGTCTGAACCTGTCTGACGTCACCTGTCTGAACCTGTCTGACGTGACGTCACCTGTCTGATGTCACCTGTCTGACGCCACCTGTCTGACGTGACGTCACCTGTCTGACGCCACCTGTCTGAACCTGTCTGACGTGACGTCACCTGTCTGACGTCACCTGTCTGAACCTGTCTGACGTGACGTCACCTGTCTGACAGGTGACGTCACCTGTCTTGACGCCACCTGTCTGACGCCACCTATCTGACGTGACGTCACCTGTCTGACGTGACGTCACCTGTCTGAACCTGTCTGACGTCACCTGTCTGACGCCACCTGTCTGAACCTGTCTGACGCCACCTGTCTGAACCTGTCTGACGTCACCTGTCTGAACCTGTCTGACGTGACGTCACCTGTCTGATGTCACCTGTCTGACGCCACCTGTCTGACGTGACGTCACCTGTCTGAACCTGTCTGACGCCACCTGTCTGAACCTGTCTGACGTGACGTCACCTGTCTGACGTGACGCCACCTGTCTGACGCCACCTGTCTGACGTGACGTCACCTGTCTGACGCCACCTGTCTGAACCTGTCTGACGTCACCTGTCTGAACCTGTCTGACGTGACGCCACCTGTCTGACGTGACGCCACCTGTCTGACGCCACCTGTCTGACGTGACGTCACCTGTCTGACGCCACCTGTCTGAACTTGTCTGACGTCACCTGTCTGAACCTGTCTGACGTGACGCCACCTGTCTGACGTGACGCCACCTGTCTGACGTGACGCCACCTGTCTGACGCCACCTGTCTGAACCTGTCTGACGTGACGTCACCTGTCTGACGTGACGCCACCTGTCTGACGCCACCTGTCTGACGTGACGTCACCTGTCTGACGCCACCTGTCTGATGTCACCTGTCTGACGTCACCTGTCTGAACCTGTCTGACGTGACGCCACCTGTCTGACGCCACCTGTCTGACGTGACGTCACCTGTCTGACGCCACCTGTCTGAACCTGTCTGACGTCACCTGTCTGAACCTGTCTGACGTGACGCCACCTGTCTGACGTGACGTCACCTGTCTGACGTCACCTGTCTGACGTGACGTCACCTGTCTGACGTGACGCCACCTGTCTGACGCCACCTGTCTGACGTCACCTGTCTGAACCTGTCTGACGTCACCTGTCTGACGTGACGCCACCTGTCTGAACCTGTCTGACGTCACCTGTCTGACGTGACGTCACCTGTCTGACGCCATCTGTCTGAACCTGTCTGACGTCACCTGTCTGACGTCACCTGTCTGACGTGACGCCACCTGTCTGACGTGACGCCACCTGTCTGACGTGACGCCACCTGTCTGACGCCACCTGTCTGACGTGACGTCACCTGTCTGAACCTGTCTGACATCACCTGTCTGACGTCACCTGTGTGACGCCATGCTCTGTCTCCGTAGTTACGATGAGTTGGCTCTGAAGGACCTTCCAGCGGTTGTAGACCACATCCTGAAGGTGTCGGGTCAGGACCAGATCTTCTACGTCGGCCACTCTCAGGGAACCACCATAGGTAACGTGTCTGTGTCTTAAACACTTTCTTACATCAGCCTCATCTTTTCAGTTCCTGCTTGGTTCTAACTCATTACTTTGTGTCTTTTATTTCCCAGCATTCATAGCGTTCTCCACGCTACCTGAACTGGCCAGTAAGATCAAGTTGTTCTTGGGTTTGGCGCCCGTAGCGACCGTGGCGTTCACCGCGAGCCCCATGACCAAACTGTCGGTCCTGCCCGACTTCCTCATCTGGGTAAGAGTCTCTCTCTGTGTTATTGATCAGCTGATCGGTCCGTGTTGATTGACGATGCGTTCTTGGTCTCGTTCGCCAGAAACTGTTCGGGAGGCGGGACTTCCTGCCTCAGAGCGAGATGATCCAGTGGTTTGCGGAACACGTGTGCGGCAAGCACCTGCTGAGCGAGCTGTGTGGAAACCTGTTCTTCATCCTCTGCGGCTTCGACGAGAAAAACCTCAACATGGTTGGTATGGCGGCGAGAAACACGCCGCGGCTGACAGAATGTAACATCTTATAATTAACGTGCACACAGGAAATGCTTCTGACCGCCATAAACATTCTTAATGATATGTAAAATGGAGCTCTTTGATGCTCCGGCTCTGACACTGACCCCATCCTTTGTTTCCAGACTCGGACTCCGGTCTACACCACACACTGTCCTGCCGGGACCTCGGTCCAGAACATGGTCCACTGGGCCCAGGTAACACGCCATCTGTCTGTCTGTCATGTAACGCTAGAACGTTTCCGCTCCAAACATTCAGCTCCTGGCTCTGCATCTCCCAGAAACCCCCGCCCCACGTTTCAGGCCTTTACACCATGTTTTATTCTCTTCACCGTGGCGTCACCGTGCAGGACGTTCGCCTGCCGCCACGGGAAACAGGCTGCGCAGCATCAGCAGTGATGATCCTGCAGCGAGCAGCGGCTGCTCTGCGTGTTAACTTCTAACATCTAATAACCAACCCAGGACACGCCGCCCAGCGCCCGCCGTCAGACTCCGCTTCACTCACTGCGGTGGAAAAGGTGTTGCCCATAGCAACGCAGAATGTTTATCTGAACGTGTTCTCTGAATATTACCCGCTGGGGCTTCTTGGTATGAAGGCCGGGTTTTAAAATCTGGCTTCGCCGTGACCTTTTTTAACAGCAGGCGGCGCTGCTGAACACACTTTTAGGAAAAGACTTAAATATTAAACCAAAGACGATTGAAAAGCAGCTGCGGGTAAATTTGACTCGTTGGCGGTTCGGGTGTTAAACCTGATTCTAGCTGAACCCCAAACGGCAGCCTGACCCCGTTTTACCTTGAACCTCCACAGACTCTGAACCTGTCTGACGTGACGTCACTGAAAACCTGTGTTTTAAATGTTTCACTGGTGTATTTTCCCGTGAAGCTCTGGGACAGAAAGGTTTCAGTTTTTATAATGACCTGGGCAGCAGGAAGGAAGAACGGGAAGAACAGGAAGAGTTGGAAATTAAATCGGCCGAAATGTGAATGAACTTTAGTGAGGAATGTAGTACGTGACGCCCTTTTGTTGTGAATTGAGTTGAAAGGTGAACGAAGCGTTGTTGTTGTTGTTGTTGTTTCCAGGCCGTTCACGGAGGGAAGCTGATGGCCTTTGACTTTGGAGCTGCAGGAAACATGAAACACTACAACCAGGTGAGACTCTACCTGCACCGATCAGTCCGTCTGACACATGAACGCCGGCTCACGTCTGTGTTTACTTCCTGTCCTCAGTCCACTCCCCCTCAGTACCACGTCCAGGACATGAAGGTTCCCACCGCTCTGTTCTCAGGGGGACAGGATACGCTGGCGGACCCCAAAGACGTGGCTGTCCTCCTCACTCAGGTGAGTCTCCTGATCCAATGAGGTGAGAGGTCACAGGTGACAGCAGGAAACGCGCCTCTTTAACAGAGAGGCCACAGCAGCACCTGGTGGACGTCAGGGGAGCTGCAGCTCTGAGGCTGCTGATCTGGTCTTGGTCTAATGTGGGTCTGTTTTAGAGTTTAGGTCCAGGTTTTCAGCATGTAGTGAGTGCCGTACCCGTCTGTCCTCAGGTGTCTAACCTGGTCTACCATCAGCACATCAAACACTGGGAACATCTGGACTTCATCTGGGGCCTGGATGCTCCTGAGCAGATGTTCCCCTCCATCCTGAAGCTGCTGCAGGAACACCGCTAGAGGGCGTGGCGGCGTACACACCTGTCCTACAGTATTGTCCGCCTGTCGGGTGGAGCGGCGGCAGCCTGCTGCTCACCGCCTGAAACGTCCTCAGATCTGAAGCTGGTTTTATCTGTTTACACGTGAAATATCTGCTGGAACGCTTCTGATGACCTGTTTTACATAAAGCTTTTACCTAACAGGACTCTTATTGTGAAAATCCTCCCTCAGACTGTGAAGGAGCTCGGTGAACTTGTTCTGACGTGGCTCCTGTTGGCGAACTAACACTCTCTTTAAACATGCAGCCAATCACGTGGCTGGACTTTTATCAAGCTCTGAAACACAAACTGATTATTTGTCGTATTTCTGCTAAATATGAAGCTGTTTTGAATCAAACTAAATAAATCTCGTAACTCCTGAACACTGACAGTGTGACGTGTTTGATCGTCGACAGTCTGCAGTTTCTATTGATTCAGTTTTACAGCTGTTTTCCTTTTAATCTCTCTTCAGTTAACATTTGAAAATCCTCGAGCCGAAATTAGCATCTCAGCTAATATCTTAGTTATAGATGCACCTGTCTAACCGAGCTCCACCCTTTTGACCAAATACGGTCACGTCTGGTTCCATAAAAGATGAAGACGCCAAAGTGCCAAAATCTCAGTTTCCTTTGTAATCTTTATTGCAAACCAGTGTATAAATACTGTATCTCACCGAAGTGAGTCCACCCCTCACATCTTTGTAAATATCTCATTAAATCTTTTTTGTGAGATACTGTGTGTGTGTGTGTGTGTGTGTGTGTGTGTATGTATGTATATATATATATATATATATATATATATATATGCATGTTCACCTGGATTGAAGTATTGGCTCAGTAACTTCTCTCACATGCAAACTAACACAGCTGTTGTTATTTTAAAATTTTGCAATATTTATTTAATGTTTAAATACAGATTCCAGATTTTATATCCAAGATTCTTCTAAATAACTAAACACCTGAAGGAGAAAATTACCAGTAGTTTAAAATTTAAATCATCAAGGCTATAAATTAATGGATGACTGTTACTTTTTTTCACCTTTTAGCTGTGATCAGCGGTAATCCAGAAATGATGTTATTAGTGTTGGTATCATCTTTATTGTTGTTGTTTTTATTATTGTAACACATCATCATCATCATGTGGATCAGCCTCAGTTTGTAAAAACGTGTCAGAGTGAGACATCACGACTCCTTCACGCCTCTGTGTAGCAGCTGTGGTGCGCATGCGCAGAGTGAGCCGTCCCCGCGCGGACAGGATCTGTGAGCTCCTCCATCTCTGCCGTCAGTCGGTGTTTTGCAGCCGCAGCCGGAGCTTTCAGCCATTTTAGCAGCTGCTTCTTTCACATCTGCTTTCACCCCCTCTTGCATTTAAACCCGGGTCCGATTCTGGTCCCGGGTCGGAGTCCGGCTTTAGTGTGACCCGGGTTATCTCTGCTGCACATGTGATGCCGACAGCTTCTGGACATCCAGCGGACAACGAACCGGTAAGGACCCCTTTCCTCCCGGAGCTTTCTGCTCTCTCCTCTGTGCCTTCCTCTCTCACTGTGCCAGTCATCTGCGGTGTGTTCAGGGGAAACCAGGAGAAGGGACTTCCTGTCTCACTCAGCCAGCTTTAAACATATTGATTTCATGTGCAGCTAATAAGAAATCAGAGTTATTAATCTTTGTTCACACGGGGAGACACAAACTGTCTTATTTTGAATCAAATGACACATTTAAGTTATTTAAAACAGACCTTTAATTTGAAATCAGGTGAGTTACAGTAACTTGCTGCTGATTGTGTCACAATAAGGGTGTTAATTAGTTTCCTACATATTTAAAAGGAACAAATGGAGCTAACCTCTGAAAAACACCTGTAATTAAAGAAAAGTGACTTAATCTCTGACATGAGCTAATGTTCGACTCTGTTCAGGGTAATCCACAGATAATCTAATGGATTATAATCTGTGTTTAATGTTCGGTTTGCTTTAAAATAAAATCTAAGGCCGTCACGTGTTTATGGATCATTGAGATGCAGAAAACACAACATGTGTCCGTTTATTCCAACTCATTAATAATCCCCTTTAATCCCGTGAAAACAGCGACTGACGGCTGTTTTACAACCCGTTAATCATCCTCTGAAAATCCCATTAAAGCCTCTGAAAGTGTTTTAAGTCCCTTTAAAGCTGCAGGTTGGTTCAGAAGCAGCACGCTCACATCAATAAATGAAACGCCCCCACACAGACATGGAGAGAATGAACACGTGTTGAGGCGGCGTGGCGCTGGAGGGAGGCGCGGTCCTGGTTCAGATAGTTTCACAATCTGCTGAATGTTGCTGCTTCATCCAGCCGGTGTTTCCTGTCGGTTCAGTGTGTAAGAGGAGGTCAAAGGTCGCCCAGCCGCAGAGTGAATGTGGACGAGCAGGATGTTCGAGCACCTGAAGGCACACAGACTGCGAGTCTGGAGACTCGGGCGGGGCTGAAGGTCCTGGGCCGAACCGCCGTGAGGATGGTGCTTCCAGGTGTCCAGCTGGTCCAGTTTGTGCCCACAGAAGCCACGTCTGACGCCAACGGGTCTCGCCCTGGCGTCCGCACGTGGGCTGAGAACATCTGGACTCTGACAGTCTCCTGTAGTAGTTCAACAGGTTTTTGGAGGAGCAGCTTCCTGTGAAACCCGTCATTAACCGCGTTTTCCCAGTTTGGTAAGTCATGTTTTTCAGTGCCTCTGCAGTACGGCTGGGCGATGCGGCCAAAAATGTTACCACGATAAAAACATTTAATATCGTTCGATATTATTCAGGATAAACGTCAAATCGTTATTTCTTTCGAGTGTGAAGGCGGATTTTTGCTCCTGAGTGAAACCTGATGGTCAGAACAGCTGATCACTTCGCACATCTGAGAAGAACATTCAAAACAAATCTTTTCCTCAACAAAATATCTTAACAGAAAAATTAAGTGCTAATTTGTTTGTGATTCAGATGAATTCCATCATTTATCATCGTAATTATTTATATCGAACATTTGTTATTATTGAGGAAAATTATATTGTGATAAAATAATTGTTTTACCGCCCAGCTCTATATTGCAGTGATGGCGTCCTTGTGGCGTCTTGTAGGTTCATGTTGGCGTCTGGTGCCAAAGCACACGGCAGCCGTTTGTTTCATAGTTCAGCACAGGACAGAAAGGTCAGAAGGGGGAGGCGGTTCACAAACCGGACTTTAACCACGGAGGCCGGTGCGACCAAACTGCGACCTTTCACAACGTTAATCTCTAGTTTTATTTTGAAAGTCTAACCGGATGTTGCATTTGTCTCGCTAAGGTCAGCACGTCCAAAAACAACCCTAAGGGGTTGATCGCAGGTTTGAACACCGATGTCCCGTCCACTGCAGTGACCGTTCACGCACACTGAGCATGTGCGTGCCGCTGTAAACAGGAAGCAGATTGTCTACTCTGCAGAAGGAAGTTCTACTGGAGAACGCAGAGCAGCGACGGTGAAGAACCAGCGAGGTGGAACTGTTACCGAGAGGGACACGGGAGGACAAAGCGACGGTGGCGGCGTTTCGGGTCTTTGTTTTCAAAGCGTAGGAGTGTGGGCGGAGCCTGAGTGGAGCAGCGAGGTCGGTCAGCAGGTCGCGGCCGCACAGGTGCAAATCCAGGGTCCATGAAGCGCTTTAATGAACGAGCGATGTCCCGACTCGCGACGTCGCCTTTCATCAAGAGCAAATGCTGCGTTTTGTAGCGAAGCGAGCGTTTTATCTTTTAACCTTCAGGGGAGGAAGCTGCCCAGTTCAGTCCGGCCCCTTCGCTCGAGGGCCCCTCAGTGGCGGTAAAGGAGGGAGGTCCTCAGCACGCCTGCGAGACCGTCCGACAAGTGTGAAAGCTGCTGGGTGACGAGATACTACTGCAGTACTACATAAGTACTATTGACTCTCAGATACCCCCCCCCCCCCCCCCCCGTTCACACCGACCCAAAGGACACTGACACCGAGGGGGCCAAACGCTGCAGGATCCATCTGGACCAGGATCTGACCAGATCCCGGCCTCTCCCTCTCTCTCTATCTATGTCCAGCCTGGATGCACCTGTTGCCATGGCGACCTCCCACGAGCCGGGCGTAGCAGACGGCGCCGGCGGCGTGCGGAGCGAGTGTGTGTGCTGGTGTCGGTGGGGGAGCGTGGCGAGCGCCGGGAGGTCGGCGTCTCTGTTCGAGTGGATGACTCACCTGATGGTTAGTTACCGGTTGTCATGGCGACCGTGGACCAGACTGAAGGTCGAGCGAGCTTGATGAGGGGGCTGATGGGAAATGAAGCAGCACGGCCCGCTCTGATTGGCTGCTGACCGTTAACTTTAGCCACCGTGCTAGCTGCTCGCACACAGGAAGTTAACGGGACATGATCGCTGACGCCTGGTTTGTTTTCTCTCTCTCCTGCAGTGAAGCATCATGGGAGGTGGCAGATGGACGCCGTGGGCTGACAAGAGCCTGTGACACACACACACACACACACACACACACACACACACACACACACACACACACACACACACCATGGAACAAGGCTTCAGCTTAAATACACTGGTGAGTGTGTGTGTGTGTGTGTGTGTGTGTGTGTGTGTGTGTGTGTGTGTTTCTGTGTGTGAGTGTGTGTGTGTGTGTGTGTATGTGTGTGTGTGTGTGTGAGTGTGTGTGTTTCTGTGTGAGTGTGTGTGTGTGTGTGTGTGTTTCTGTGTGTGTGTGTGTGTGTGTGTGTGTGTGTGTGTGTGTGTGTGTGTGTGTGTGTGTGTGTGTGTGTGTGCTGTAGATAAACAGGGAGATGTGAGACCTTCAAATTAAAAGCCCACATCTTGTCTCTGTAAAATGAAACATTTACTGAGTCACTCACAGCTTCTGCTGAACTGATGTAACCAGTGCGTGTGTGTGTGTGTGTGTGTTTGTGTGTGTGTATCTTGATATAGATAGATAATTAATATTATCTATAATTAACACGTAATGCACAGCAGAGCCCAGGGCAGGTAGTTTATTAAATATCATGAATTCTCATTAAATGATGACGTTAAGTGTGATTTATACTTCTGCGTTGAATCGACGCCGTCGATTGGTACCAGATTGGTCGGGTGGGTTGCCTCGCAATGCCTCCGAGCAGACAGGAAGTGCCACGTACTTTGAAGTAACTTCTACTAGTGGCCAAACCAGCGGCTGTAACACGATGGATCAATATAGGAGCGAAGTGACTCGTTTCACTATCAGAAGGAGATCCATTCGGTCAAGAACATTTGAAAAGGCTGTAACAGCTGCACGTTTATAATTTTACCTCCATTCACGTTAGCTACGCCGTAGGCCCGACGCAGGAGTTAAATTAAACTTTAGTCTTGTGATATTCTGCCATTTCTCTGGACCGGTCAGAGAGAACACAGATCTGTGGCAGAAAGTCTGCTGAAACACAGGAGCTGTTAAAGTCCAGGAGTTTCTAACTGAATTAAATTAATTCATGTCTCACGGAGGGGAAAAGGAGCCACGGTTACATTTATAGATGTCACTTCCCCAAACAGAGACACAAAGAGGAGGGACGGCGAAATCCTGACTCAGCAGATATTAAAGACGTTGATCTACAGCAGAAACAGACCTGAGAGCAGCACTGAGTTAGACTCTGTTCCAGTTTCCTTTACAGAAACATTTCCACCAGAAACTGATGCAGAAGGTTTGACCAGAACGCAGGAAATGAACTTTTTAATGCTCAAAGAGTTCAAATAATTCGGCTTGATTTCGTAAAAATAATTCAAAATGTGGTCCAGTGAGCGGAGTGTCTCGTCACGCCCTAATATGTAAACACACAGTATATAACAGGTTACTAACGAACCACTGCTTAGGAATCAATCCGAACATCTGACGCTCAGAGAGAAAGACAAAAATAAGAGTTTTTTTGGTCAAACACTTGTCTTATTTTGGTAGTTTTGTCCATCATTTCCTGTCTCTCAGTAATAATACATACCAATCTAAAAGTGTCAAAATAAGAGTCACGGTGGAGGAACTTTTATTAGGATGATTATTCTATGCAGGGAGAAACTAACATACAAATATTTCAGCATGTTTAATAAAATAAATGTTTTCTTTTCTTTATCTTTCCTCCAGTTTCTTCTACTCTCCCGTCTTTACATCCACCTCCCCTCCCCCACTCACACTTTCACACCTCTATTATTTATATATTTATTTTATCTCTGTCGTTTTATTTCCTGCCCTCTTGTCTTCGATGGCGCCTCGTGAATAGAAAGCGGCAAGTGGACAGAGGACAGTTTGTCTCTTATGCAGATGAGCTGTGGAACAAACGCTGCATTCAGGCTCCCAGCAGAGACGTAAATCTGAGTTTCAGCTCAGTTGCCAGATGTTTGATGAGGTCTCTGAGATTCAGTGAGGATCTTCTGTAAAGAAGATGTTGAGACAGATTTAATCTGATTATCAGAGGTGGAGCCACAAACATTGGATCCTACATTTCCCATGATGCACCTGCACCACACGCTTTGCCTGAGGGTGCATTCCAGTTGTACTGAACTCCCAACTCAGGTTTTACAAAATTCCCAGCTCCGACTTCCATCCTCTGAGGTAAACTGAAATCGCCGTGAATCCACATGTCTGGACTTTGGTCTTAACGGGTTCCTGGGAAGTCAACGAATGTGGAGGCCGCTTTCAAATTATGTCCACATGGGACCTCAAGTGGACTTTCTGTGAGAGTCCACCTGGGGGGATTGCACAGAATACCCATAATTCATTTCAAAGTTATCAAAGAAAGGAAATAATCAAAATAATAATAATCAGAACAACAAGTTCCGGGCCTGAAACACCTGTAGGAAGAGGTGTGGACTCGAGTCACATGACTTGGACTCGAGTCAGACTCGAGCCACAAATATGATGACTTTAGACTCGACTTTGGCTTAAACACCAGTGACTCGTGACTTCACTTGGAGCCCTCTGAGTCGAGCTGACTTGACGCCCTCCCAAATATAAATGTTCATATTAATAAAAACTCATCAACACTTAATTGGTGTAGAGCAGATCAAAGTTTAGGACTTAAGACTTGACTTGGATCTGCCTGTCTGGACATGATTGCTTGAGACTTACTGGTCCTCTGGCTGTGATTAATAGACTCTGTAGAGACTCTCACCTGGTTGGTTCTCTGTCCGGCTGCAGCTTCCTTTCCTGCTTCACTCTCCGGAGCTTCGTTTAAAAAGCTGCAGAGTCAGTCAGAGAGTAGCTGCTGAAGATTTAGCGGCTACAGAGCCAGATGTTTCCCTCCGGAGCTGCTGTAGACCAAACACAGAGCTCAACATGTCAACATGTCAAAGGTCCTATTGATAAGCATTAACGTGGTCGCTGCCCTTAGCAGAAACAGGCGCAGTGAGGTGTGATGTCTCCTTCCTGTCTGAACCGTGTGTTTCTCGTTGTGCAGAAGAAGCTGGCGGCAGAGCCCGACTACACGGACGTGTCGCTGACGGCAGCGGAGCGTGTGCGGGCGCTGGGAAAGATGGGATGCAGCGTGGAGATCAACGAGGACATCGCGCCGAGGCGCTACTTCCGCTCCGGAGTGGAGATGGAGCGCATGGCGGCGGTTTACCTGGAAGAGGGCAGCCTGGAGAACGCCTACGTCCTCTACACCAAGTTCATCACGTGAGACACTGAACACATCAGGACAGCGCCGTCCATACCCCCCCCCCCCCCCCCGCTCTGTCTGTAACTGCTGTGTGTGTTCAGTCTGTTTGTAGAGAAGTTGCCCGGCCACAGAGACTATCAGCAGTGCAGCGTTCCAGAGAAGCAGCTCATCATGAAGGTGAATATATTGATTACTGGGGAGGAGGGAGGCGTCTCTGTGTGCAGCTACATCTCAAACCAGCGACCTTTGACCTGTCTGCAGCCCTGTGAGGCCGCAGACAGGTGAAAGGTCAGAGAGGGTGGAATGTTTACCGTGTTCATCAGCTTCGTTTAGCGTGTTAGCATGCTAACATCAGTTCTGCACGTATTTGGTTGGAAATCAAAGTGTTGACACGTTGACCTGGTGATGGCACTAAAAGTCAGAGGAAGTTGTTACAGTTTATCCTGAGGGGGTACCTGAAGGTCTGAACCACATGAGAACACCACATCCAGCTGCTAGTGCTCAGTCTGGAGTAAAGTAGAGGAGCGACTGAGAGACAGACATTAAGGCTGGGGTCAGTAACGTCGGAGAAACCAGCAGATGTTGAAAGTGTCCTACAGAAAAATCCCTTCAGGCGTCCTTCCCAAGCCACGCCCCCAAAACACGTCTTCATGCACAGGTAGTGCACGAGCAGAGAGGGTTTAACATTTATTGACCAACTTTGACGGGCTGGAGTTAACATGACAGATACCAACGACGTCAGTGTGACAAGTCAAAAAGTTAGGGCTTTGACAAGCAGAGCCGGTCCCAGACCAGCAGAGCCGGCCTCCAGACCGGCAGAGCTGGCCTCCAGACCAGTAGGGCCAATCCCAGACCAGTAGGGCCAATCCCAGACCAGTAGGGCCAATCCCAGCCCAGTAGAGCCAATCCCAGACCAGTAGGGCCAGTCCCAGACCAGTAAAGCCAATCCCAGACCAGTAGAGAGGGCCTCAAGACCAGCATAGACGTCCTCAAGACGGGTAGAGCTGGCTTCCAGACCAGTAGAGCCAGTACCAGACCAGTAGAGCCAGTACCAGACCAATAGAGCCAGTCCCAGACCAGTAGAGCCAGTCCCAGACCGGCAGAGCCGGCCTCAAGACGGGTAGAGCCGGCTTCCAAATCAGTAGAGCCGGCTTCCAAATCAGTAGAGCCGGCTTCCAAATCAGTAGAGCCGGTTCCAGACCAGAAGAGCCGGTCTCCAACCTCTGGAGTCCTGAATGCTTCTCCACACCTGGTGAACCTGCAGACCTCCTGTCCCCAGTTTACTACACTACAGCTCAGGTCCAGTCCAGGACTCTGGTGCTGGCCTACAGAGCAGTGAAGGGAACTGGTGCTCCCCCAAATCCTGGTCCAACCTTCCTGTTGAATCTGAATGTGACGTTTTTACAGACGGTTGCCACATGAAACTCTGACAGGTGCTTGTAGCTGTAAATGTCTGCAGGTACTGATGCTACAGGGGGGAGTACTACATGTGTAATAGTAATACTTGTAGTGGTATTAATACATAATGTAGTTTTAATATTTATACTCTGTGTTTATCTCCATAGAAACTTAAGGAAGTGGCGTTTCCTCGTAAAGACGAGTTGAAGAAACGTCTTCAGGAGAAATACAGCAGGGAACACAGCGAGTACCTCAGAGCCCAGGTGTGTGTGTGTCGTCCAATCAGATCGCATCATATGTCCGATAAGCTGTTAATCAGATTAGATGACACACAGGCAGGCAGCTGTCAGTTTATCTGCTGATATCCCTGAATATTTATTATTATATTGAGCTTTTCTACATGAACACCTGTTGAGAGGAGGTCTGGTGCATTATGGGTATTATCCAGTGGAACGGACTGTACATGGTGAGTAGATCTTGAAACTTTAGCTTGTTTATAACCTGACCAATCTTAGCTAGAGCTGATGTTTGCTTTGGAGATGGGTTGTAAACATCACATTAGCTTAATGCTACTACAGCATAGCTAGCTCCCAGGCTCCCACGAGCTATTGTATCAAGCTAGCAACAAAGCTACTTCATCAAAACTAACTGCCTCCCTAGCTAAAAACAAATCTCCTGAACCACGTGTGACCGCTGACTGGACTGTTGGTGGTGATAACGTAGACTGTTCTGGACTTAGCAGAGTAAACGTCCCATAAGTTGTAGGAGGTGCCTGGAAAGACACGTCTAATTGGCTTGGATGTCTCTGGGGGCAGGGCACAAATCAGAGTTTAACTGACAGGTTTGGAGCCGGTCGTTTGGGAGTCAGTAGACATGGAGCCGTCACGGTAATCCGGACGATGCTCACATTCACGTCGGACAAAGTGCCCCCATTGTCGTTCGTGTCATCTCCTGTAAGTCGGACGCTTCACCTTTAAACCAGTCACCTTCAGCAGACGGACCTGATCATGTGACTTCCTGTTTCCTCAGAGCCAGGCAGTGGTGGTGGATGGGTGTGGCCAGCAGCTACAGCGGCTCTCCCTATTGGACGAGGACAGGAGGCGGTTCCTGCTGTTGGAGGAGGAGCGGCAGCGTGTCGCCGCCCTGCGACGCATGCAGATCGAATCAGAACAGTTTCGCTACTTCGAGGACCAACTCAGGCGCCAAGAACTGGCCAATAGGAGAGGAGAGGAGGCGGAGCAAAAGGTGACCCACTTTACTACTACTCTCAGTGAGCAGTTGTAGTATCAGTACTGAGTGGTATCACTAGTGTTAGTATTATATATGCAGTGACATGTTTCTCCTTCAGGTGGGGACCAAAGTGCCTGAGGTGATGGACGGCTCCTGTCTGTCTCAGCAGCCAATCAGAGACACTGTACGATCTCAGGGGGGGGATCCTACCAGGATCAAACCGCCAACTCCCGTCAGCCAACCAGCTGCCACGCTGGCTGGAGTACACAGTGAGCACACACACCTGTACTTGTACCTGTGTGTGAAGTTTAGTTTATCATTGACCTGTGTGTTCCTGTGTATGTTTGTTTCGTGTGTGCAGGTCAGAGGGTGGAGGGTCTGAGGCGGGTGGTGATTCCCAGAGATCTGACGTATCGTTTCCTCCTGCTGGCCGACTCCAACACAGCCAGAGGAATAGAAACCTGTGGAGTCCTCTGTGGACAACTGGTGAGGCTGCTTACACCTAACACTGGCTGATTACTGCTTACTGGCTGTTTACTGGCTGTTTGCTGTTTACTGGCTGTTTGCTGTTAACCGGCTGTTTGCTGTTTACTGACAGTTTACTATTTACTGTCCATTTACTGTTTACTGGCTGTTTACTGTTTACTGACTGTCTACTCGCTGTTTACTGGCTGTTAACTGGCTGTTAATTGGCTGCTTGCAGGCTGCTTGCTGACTGTTTACATGCTGATGGCTGTTTCCTGGCTGTTTACTGGCGGTTTGCTGACTGCTTGCTGACTGTTTACTTACTGTTTGCTGACTGTTAACTGGCTATTAACTGGCTGCTTGCTGACTGTTTACATGCTGTTGGCTGTTTCCTGGCTGTTTCCTGGCTGTTTACTGGCGGTTTGCTGACTGCTTGCTGACTGTTTACTTACTGTTTGCTGACTGTTAACTGGCTGCTTGCTGACTGTTTACTTGCTGTTGGCTGTTTACTGACTGTTAACTGTGTGAATGTCTCTCGCTCTCAGACGCACAATGAGTTCATGCTGACTCACGTCGTGATCCCGAAACAGTCGGCTGGGCCGGATTTCTGCGACATGGAGAACGTGGAGGAACTGTTCAGCTTCCAGGACCAACAGAACCTGCTGACGCTTGGCTGGATCCATGTACGACTACACGCCAAACACACAAGTTAAACACACACTTCCCTGACCAGGGAAACGAAACAGCTCCATGGCATCTGAGCAAACTGACTATGTGATCGTTAGCTCCAGAACATTTCAATATGTGGACCTTGACTTGTGATTGTTTGGCCAACAGCACACCAGCTTGTTTCCTTGTGAGGACTTTCCTTACATTCATTTCTTTGGCAGTATTTTTTTAATGCTAACGGGTCAGTTCACTCAAATGAGATGTTTCAGAGACCGATTTCTTTTGACCTCTAAACTAGAATTTAAATTGTTTTAATCATTAATAAATCTACAGATTGTTTTGTCAGGAAACCTGATTTAGTTTATTTTCAGTGTGCTATAATAACTGACAACAAAAAAAAATGAAATACTCACATTTAAAAATCTGAATGCAGAAAATGTTTGGTGTCTTGGCTTCAAAATTCATTTTCAACTTAATGATCAATTTTAGGTTCCCACAGCGCGAGTGGGCAGTCAGGTTTAGGTCCCCACAGCGTGAGTGGCCAGTCAGGTTTAGGTCCCTACATTGTTAGTGAGCAGTCAAGTTTAGGTCCCCACAGCACAAGTGGGTTGTCAGGTTTAGGTCCCCACAACATGAGTGGGCAGTCAGGTTTAGGTCCCCTCTTAGGACCCCCCATTGTTAGTAAGCAGTCAGGTTTAGGTCCCCACAGCGTGAGTGGCCAGTCAGGTTTAGGTCCCCACGGCACAAGTGGGCAGTCAGGTTTAGGTCCCCACAGTGTGAGAGGGCTGTCAGGTTTAGGTCCCCACAGTGTGAGAGGGCTGTCCGGTTTAGGTCCCCTCTTAGGACCCCCCCATTTTTAGTGAGCAGTCAGGTTTAGGTCCCCTCAGTGCGAGTGGGCAGTCAGGTTTAGGTCCCCTCAGTGCGAGTGGACTGTCAGGTGTCGGTCCCCACAGCGCCAGTGGGCAGTCAGGTTTAGGTCCCCACAGCGCGAGTGGGCAGTCAGGTTTAGGTCCCCACAGCGCGAGTGGGCAGTCAGGTTTAGGTCCCCACAGCGCGAGTGGGCAGTCAGGTTTAGGTCACCACTGCGCGAGTGGGCAGTCAGGTTTAGGTCCCAACAGAGTGATAAAAGACAGAGCTATACAAAAAAATGTGCCCGCTAATCATACACCCCTTGAAAAATGACCTCCACTGGACTTTTTCTTCCCCTTCATTTGCATGATCAAATATCACCATGGCAACTGTGCCTGGTGGAGCAACAGATGGGAAGAGAGAGGGACGGAGATAGGAACAGATGGACAGAGGTCTCACTCTGCAGCACGGTGCTGTAACATTAATCTACGAACACAAGATGTTTTAGTGTCATCCTCATATTTCACTTTTCAGACATTTCTCTACAGGATGAGAAGTTTTTCTTACCACCAAAACATCAGAAAATGTTATAAGAATGATAAATGAGGTTGGAAACATAACATTTAACAGATTTAACAGCGTCATTGGGAAATCAGGCCTGAGTCCTCACAATATGAAATAAACCACGGACACACAGCATATCTAAACATCTGTGGGGTCCTCACAGGGTTGGTGGGCAGTCAAGTCCGAGCCCTTCCACCTGTTTGTGTTGTTCAGTTATTGGCTTCTCTGTGTTCAGACTCATCCCACTCAGACGGCCTTCCTCTCCAGCGTTGACCTCCACACTCACTGCTCCTATCAGCTGATGCTGCAGGAAGCCATCGCCATCGTCTGCGCTCCCAAACACAATGAGTAGGTCACAGCGTACACACACACACACACACACACACACACAGATGCACTGTAAACCACATTTCCCACAAGGCCTTTCATCAAAATGCCCAACGACGTAACACAAGGTTGTTTTAAGCAGAGATAATTTTCAGCATCAGCGTTTCTTCTTTTCCGGATGGCATTGTTGAAAAGGTCACTCTAGAAGAAAGTTGTATTCTTAGCATCTGATAAATTTGGTGCCGACGGGAGATTTTCAGTATTTATTTGATCCCCATCATTAGTTTACAACAAATTATGTATATGTTATGTATAGCACCTTATGTGTTTTAGCCAGGGGGGGGCGGGCGGGTAAGGAGGGTGGGGGTTAGGGGGTGGTGGTGTAGAGGCACACTGCCATGTTCCTTTTAGAAGTTTTAGGCTTTTGATATTTTATAATGTTCTATGCTTATTGTTTGTTTTGATGTTTTTATGTATGGATTGCCGAAAGTCTCCTGTCTGCACAAAAATTTTACCCTCGGGTACTAATAAAGACACCTTGACCTTGACCTTGACCAAATTAAACAAAAATAGCTGCCTCTCGTGCACATTTTTTGTTTAACAGCAACTAGCAGCTGGGTTTGGGGTCCCAACATGCATGACTTATGCTTGAAGCTTGAAGAACCACTTTTATCATATTTATGGGCCAATAGCAAGCTTGGAAAAGTACCGGAAAGTTAATTGCCCCAATTAGTTATTCATAAATCAATGAGTGAACTGAATGATAACTGACTGAAAATATATTTGCATTGTAACCACAGATTATAAAGTGCAATATTTCATATTATAATCATAATATTGCATCATTAGCATCTTTAGCTTCATTAGCATCATTAGCTTCATTAGCGTTATTGCTTGCTTGTTGGGACATCTTGGATCTGAGGATTTTAAAATCACGGAGTCCTGGAAACATTAAGCTCCTGCAAAGATGCAACAAGCACCACACCTGCTTTCAACACAGTGCATCATCTGCAAACGTGAAACATACAAAACAAGACGTACAGCCGAAGAGAAAAAAAAGACAAACTACCCAGCATGTATATTAAAGCAAGAAAACTAGCTAATGAGACAGCTAACGCTACCTTTACACAAAAGGTCACCATACGTTCAAACAAAACCAAGCTGCAACAAAACATGTTGCATTAATACTTACACTCGCCTCGAGTGGTGCTTCTGCCATGAAACAGCAACAGCAACCAACAGCAGCTGTGTTCAGTAGCTGTACCTGATAGGTTAATGACTTCCCTCCGGCAGTATCTCAGCATGCTATTGGTTCAACTGATATAGTTGCCTGCAGCGTTTACCTGCATATTTAACAAATCTTAAACCATTATTTTGGAAAAATGTGCAAGAATTTCGAGTTGCCAACAAACAGAATCTGATTAGGAATAAAATAACAATAATAATGTTTTTTTCTAAACCTAAAGCACATGCCACTGCTTCCTTTGAAACAAATGACAGGACAGAATCAGGTATAACCATCATACCTGAACAGACTGAAAAGATAAACACCATCACTGATAGATTAACACTTCACCTGTGTGGGACTGAACCTCTAACTCTGACCCCCCTCCTCTCTCAGTACTGGTGTGTTCAGGTTGACCGGGCCGGGGATGTCGGAGGTTTCTGGCTGCAGACTGAAAGGTTTCCATCCTCACTCCAAGGAGCCTCCTCTGTTCAGCGTGAGAAACTCTCTGTTACTCTGTCAGGATCGGAGGCTGTGATTGGCTCAGCAACCCTGACCAATCAGAGCTCTCTTCTCCTAAGCTAAGCTAACCATGTTCTAGAGACAGTTTACTACATCTCGGACCATTTAACTCTCTCTCTCTCTCTCTCTGCCTGTGTCTGAATGTCTCTCGCCCTCTCAGGTGTGTAAACATGTGGTGGTGAGGGACTCAAAGATCAGCCTGCTGGACCTCAGGTGACAGACAGGAGGCGCTGTCTGTCTCTTTACTGCCGGGCTGATTGAAAACTGTGAAGTGTGAATGTGTCGTCGTGATGTTTTTCAGCATTTGACCTTTTTGAAAAAAGCATTTCAAAACTCAGTGTTCGGTTTTCTGGAAGTGCTTTGACATTTTTGTGAAATTTGTTCTAACAAATGTTTGTTTTGCTTTTGGAATCAGCTGCTGGCTGTACAAAGATATAAATCTCTATATTTTTGCTTTTATTCTTTGTGGATCAGAGTTTCTCCTGCAGTGTAAGATGTGCTGTGTTGAAGTGACGAGTGCCTTCTTATGAAAAACTAACAAACGTGAATGTTTACCTGCCTGTGTTCAGAGAACAAATCACCACTTATATTTGATATGTTTTTGCTTCATGACGTTGATCCCTAGTTTTGCATTAACTGGAGAGAACACGTGAGGTCGCCTTCGTAGGTAGAGATGAAAACAATCTTGCACAAAGCATTAATGTCAGCGCTGTATCGTAGGCAGTCACACTGAGCCAATCAGCAGCAGCTGCACAACACAAGAGCCAAAATCAGCAGCAGCTGCACAACACAAGAGCCAATCAGCAGCAGCTACAGAACGCACAGAAAGAGCCATAGACTGTGAACAACGCCCCCTTTAGCTTCATGCTAACGTCTCCCTCTTATCTACCTTACAAACATGAACACAAGTCTCGTACTGAACGAGGAAGCAAACAGTCAGTGGGGAAAAGCGCACCGCTAACATCAGTGTGCAGGCTAATTAGCTAGTTAGCTGCTCAGCTGTAACACATTAAACAGCATGTAAACACACCTGCAAACGTTACCTGGGTCTGGATAGATGCAGTTGTGGTTCTTACTCTTCACTTGTCTGTCCATGACATACACAAGTTAGTTTACTTTGTCTGCATTCCCTATGGCATAACACAGATGCTCTCTCGTTCTTTCATGCGCTACAGACACTCTTGTATGCTAGAGACATTCTGACGTTCCCTACAGACGCTGTCTCATTCCCTACGGCGTAACAGCAGGAGGTGTAGAGCGTGGGGTTTATGTTGTGGTTTATTTGTATACACAAATAAAAAAAAATGTCTTGGTACTGAACCAAATGAACTTCAGCTGTGAAAGAGACCTACGGTACCCACAGTAATAAATGTTGTATTTTCATCTCAGAGGCCATGAAACTAATCATCGTATTAAACATACCGTTATCTCACTTGAGTTTGCAGGCCTGAATTTACCCTTAAAAAACAAAATCATTTAATCTCAAATCTATGTTTTATCAATAAGTTATTGTCAATAACTTTGTAATAAACCCCCTGGTTCCTAACAAACCTGCTCTGCTGCTGTGTGGGGATGCAGAATGTTTTTACTTTGTGCACCAGCCGATGTTTTAATGTTCGTTGAAGATCAACTGAACAGCTGTTTTTAAACTTGTTTTTGTTAATAAAAAACCAACTGCTGCTCCGACCCGTCAGAGACGCTTCATTCTTACTGTGGTCTGTCTCTTAATCTGACTTCTTCCCTTCCTGCTGGAAGCTTTTGTTGTTTTCATTTCAACATAAATTTACTTTATCCTGCTGTATTAAATAATAAATAACATATTAAGTTTAGATTTCAAAGTAAAAGCCTGGTATTATTAGATATTTTTGTATATTTGTAAGTAGTTTCTTAAAGAGTTTTCATCTAACAAACTAGAAATAGAGCTTTTGTTTGGGACTTTATAGAGTTTGATTAAAACAATCAGTTTCAGTTCAATTTGAGTCTGTTTAATACATTATAGGTAATTATTTAAGTAAAATTGTTCTGTTCTTCAGGGTGGCAAGGTGGTGCACTGTCGCCTCACAGCAAGAAGGCCGTGGGTTCAAACCCCGGTTGCCCCGGCTTCCTCCCACCATCCAAAGACATGCAGGCTAGGTTAATTGGTTACCCTAAATTGTCCTTAGGTGTGAGCGTGAGTGGTTGTTCATCTATGTGTGGCCCTGCGATGGACTGGTGACCTGTCCAGGGTGGACCCTGCCTTGTGCCCAGCGCCCAGATTGGCTCCAGCGACCCTGTACGCAGGATAAGTGGTCTTCATTTATGGCAAATACATACACGGACAGTGACAATATGTTTAAGGTGTCACAAAGCTATAAGCTAACTATAGTTTGTTAGCCAATAATAAGTGCAATTACAGCTCCTCTCAGACATAAGTCATGGGACATCTACACCAGGGACGCTGGGGACATGTTACCACCACATTTTGAAAGCATTTGTTAAAAACGTTCTAAAAAACAGCAACGTGAAATGTTAACAAATGAAAACGCCTTTAGAAAAATTTGCACAGTAAGAAAACACATGCACTGCAATTTAAGTATAGCAGAAACAACTATGCATTGTTCAAAATTAGTAACTTAAGTTAATAAAAACCAAGCTACTGATTATAAAATGACCCGTAAACGTGCTGCGATCAGTAACTTGACCAAAGAGGAGGGAAGATTAAATCATGACTCAGCAGGGATGATATTAAATAAGTTTCTCTACAGGAGAAACAGATCTGAGAGCACCACAGATTTACATTCTGTTTAATTTATTTTTAAATGGCATCCTGCCGCTGAATTTTGTGTTTCCCTTTACGTAAACATTTCCACCATAAATTGGTGCAGAAAGATTCACCAGAATGCAGGAAATTAACTGTTTAATACTCTTTACTAAAAGAGTGTTCATATAATTCAGCTTTGAAGATTTCTTCAAAATAGTGTTAAAATATCTCACTTGTTCTCATGAAACCAGTACAGCGCATTGTCTCGTTTTGTGAGCTGAGTGTCTCGTCACACCTCTAAACGTTATGTCCAACCACCACTTTTCAACACAAAGTGACGCCCTTGCACTCAGCCTACAGCTGATCAATATTCATACCCTCTTCTCAAGTTGATTCTATTTCAAAATAAGAACACACTTATCCAATCAAACCTCTGGTGCAAACAAGTGTCTGGAAATATGTGGGATTTGTCGGAAATGCAGCTGAGGTTGAAGCACTGAAAGGGTTTAAAGTGTCTCGATGAAAAAACCCACAGAACTGATGTGAAGTGGACTGAACGACCTTGAAGTGAAGACACAAACACAGGTATCTTGTATGAGAGCTCTTTATTGTCGTCCTGGGGCGATCGTCTGTCACTTCCACGTTAATCACATCACACACTTTCACTTTGTTGCAGGGTTCTAATGCACCATGAGGGCACGCCTCACAGCTGTGACATCATCATACACTGTGTGACATCATCATACACTGTGTGAATGTGCTCTACTCCCCAACGACGGAAGATAACACCAGCGGGAAACATTCAAGCTTTATTCATCAAAAATAAAAACACACTTTCTGACAGTACCAACATGGAGGACGGAGGGGGCGGGGCCACAGCTGGAGAGAGGGGGAGGTGGGGGGTTAAAGATGGAGGACAAGCGCCACGTTCACAGTTTTAAGGTGAGCAGAGAGGGAGGATGTTTGAGCTGAAAATCTGCAGATTTTCTGATGGAAGTTCTGAATGGTTAAAAGTTCAGTTCAGCAAAAACATCAGGAAGACGACATCACTTCCTTTTTACCAGCTGTCTGCATAAAACACTGAACTAGGAAGAGATTTTTAGCATCTCCCTAAATACCAAAAAACATCACTGGCGTCCTGCCGCTGTCGTCCCCGTGTGGATGTCTCTGTGGAGCTGATCTGGGATCTGTTAGCTCGTGCTCAGTGAGGCTAAAATAAGACAGTGCTGGAAGGAAACCGAGGAGTGTGTGTGGGGGGGGGGAAGCTGGAGACCCAGGTGGAACTTTCTAGAAACACTTGCGGTGGACGATGGAGGGTCCGGCTTCGTCGTACTCCTGCTTGCTGATCCACATCTGCTGGAAGGTGGAGAGGGAGGCCAGGATGGAGCCGCCGATCCACACAGAGTACTTCCTCTCTGGGGGGGCGATGATCTGCAGGACAGGGGATGAAACCTTGGTATTAGTACTTTTAATGCAGTATTAGAGTATTAACGCAGTATTTGCTGGTATGGTGTGTCTGACCTTGATCTTCATGGTGCTGGGTGCCAGGGCCGTAATCTCTTTCTGCATGCGGTCTGCGATACCTGGGTACATGGTGGTTCCTCCGGACAGCACGTTGTTGGCGTACAGGTCCTTACGGATGTCTATGTCACACTTCATGATGCTGTTGTAGGTCGTCTCGTGGATACCTGCCGACTCCATACCTGCAGGGCAGAGATGGAGGTGAGCGGACGGGTAGACAGACAGACGGACAGACAGGTGGACAGACAGACAGTTGGACAGAGGGGTGTCTGACCAATGAAGGAGGGCTGGAAGAGTGTCTCGGGGCAGCGGAACCTCTCGTTGCCGATGGTGATGACCTGTCCATCAGGAAGTTCATAGCTCTTCTCCAGAGAGGACGAGGTGGCCGCCGTCCCCATCTCGTTCTCAAAGTCCAGAGCGACATAGCACAGCTTCTCCTTGATGTCCCGCACGATCTCTCTCTCCGCTGCAGAGACACCACACACACACGTTCAGATACGCTTCACGCCGCCACGACATCATACGAACACAAGGCGAGGTCATACCCGTGGTGACGAAGCTGTAGCCTCGCTCGGTCAGGATCTTCATGAGGTAGTCGGTGAGGTCACGACCAGCCAGGTCCAACCTCATGATGGCGTGAGGCAGAGCGTAACCCTCGTAGATCGGCACGTTGTGGGTTACGCCGTCCCCAGAGTCCAGGACGATACCTGGACAGACAGACAGGTAAGACAGAAGGATGAGACGGGTCGGTGCTGGATGAAGACGAGATGAACAGAGGAGGCAGAGTGTGGTCCAACCTGTGGTGCGGCCGGAGGCGTACAGAGACAGGACGGCCTGGATGGCCACGTACATGGCAGGAACGTTGAAGGTCTCGAACATGATCTACACACAAACATGAGTTTGATTAGTTCAGAAGCTGATCATCAATCAAACTGTGTCTGTAACATGAAGACCAACGTTCTCTCATGTTGTCAAAGCTAACTGCTGCTGTTTGTGCAAACTCTCAGAACTTTATTTTAAAGTGGAGAAAAGAGATGATGAAATATTTCAGTTTATCTGTCTTTAAGGAGTAATGTGAATCTCCAGAGTGATCAGTCCTGCACTGATCACTATTACTAAGCATTCATCTCTTCTTGCACCTGCAGGCAGAACTGAGGAAATACCTGCTCTCTAGCTGCTAACGATGTCACAGCGAGTCTCTGACTCTAAAATCTGTCTATCATCTGTTCAATATTGATGAGTGGAACTAAAATGATTTAAAATTTTAAATGATTTTGAAATGACTGTATCACATGATGTGATTTCTCCTATGTCTGGGCAGCGCACAGCGTCGTATCATGTGGTTTAGTGTTGAGTACTGCTGTGTACTGTAGTGTAGTGTGCGGTAGTATAATGCTGTGTGGTACTGCAGTTCTGCAGTAGTACCTGTGTCATCTTCTCCCTGTTGGCTTTGGGGTTGAGGGGAGCTTCAGTCAGCAGGGTGGGATGTTCCTCTGGAGCCACTCTCAGCTCGTTGTAGAACGAGTGATGCCAGATCTGACCAATCACAGAGCAGATAATGATCACAGTTACTGATCAGAATCATTGATAATAAGTTCACGAGGATAAAGAGGTGATTGAGTGTGAGTGAGAGACCTTCTCCATGTCGTCCCAGTTGGTGATGATTCCGTGTTCGATGGGATATTTCAGGGTCAGGATTCCTCTTTTACTCTGAGCCTCGTCCCCAACGTAGCTGTCCTTCTGCCCCATACCCACCATCACTCCCTGAGACAGACGGGCAGAGAGTGAGACAGGCCAGTGTCTGCATGACAGCATCATAAAGACCAGCGTTTCAAACATTTAAAGGTAGAATTTCTGTTTAGCCCTCCGCTAACTTGAATGGGGGTAAAGTAATAACCGTGCGGCTCTTCTAGACTTTCCAAATGTTATCGATGCTACCAAGCCGACCAATCACAGTTCTTGCTGTCTGAGTTGCCGCGACATGTTGTTACATTTTGGGGAGGTGCACGTCAGGCTACAGAGTAGGGTACAATGTAGGGTACAAGTTAGGGTACAGTGTAAGGTACGGCGTAGGGTAAAACGTAGGGCACAACTTAGGAATAAATCTCTCCAGCCTGAATACCGGTTAGGATACAATGTAGGGTACAGTGTAGGTTACGGAGTAGGGTACAGTGTAGGGTACGGAGTAGGGTACAGTGTAGGGTACGGGGTGAATCTACGGCCTAGATTTTCTTTAACTTGATCAATGGACCTCTGTCACCTCCTTTAAAAACTTCAGCACTCTGAACTACAGGTTGTCGGTGGTCCACGTGGTCCCTGCCAACCGAGACCAGAGTCAGGCCAAATCCACATGATCCCCAGCCTAGTCATGGACCTGAGGTCTCATGAGATCATTAAAGCTGCTAATAAGACAGCAGCTGGGAGTCTAGTCTAACGTGCTGATTCTGGCGAACAGATCAATACTCCTTAGTCTTTGTCAATTGATCAGGACATTATCGATCAGGAACTCTGTGGTCCGTCTCTCAAACACCTCAGACATTAACTTTTTCACTATTAATCAATCAATCTATACAATTGTGTGGATTCATTGATCATGTAAACAGTGGTAACATTAGCATTAGCCTGTCCCTGTGTGTGGACCAATCAGCTGTCACCTGGTGCCTGGGTCGGCCCACGATGGAGGGGAAGACGGCTCTGGGGGCGTCGTCTCCGGCGAACCCGGCCTTACACAGACCGGATCCATTGTCACAGACCAGCGCGGTGCTCTCCTCATCGTCACACATGACTGCAGGGGGCGCTGTGGGCGAGCAACAACACTACGACACCGAGTCACACTGTGGGAGAGAGAGCGCGAGGTGATTATTGGTTATTGATAGAGACAAACTGGTTTAACTGGTGAACCTGCAGCCTGGGCTGCTCACAGAGCACACTGCAGCCTGTCACAGCGGCGTCCACATACTTTTGGACACACAGTATAAACTACAGTACGGTCAATGAAACTACAACACCCAGCGTGGAGTTACAGGAAACATCTGATCCCCACCTTCAACATGCAAATCTCCAAAAAAGGAGTTGTGAGGTTTTCACGTGACAGCAGTGACATCACTCCCCCCCTCCTCCCCCCATAATGCAACACTACTGTCCTTTACTGAATGAACAACAAAGCACTCTGGGAAAACTTCCTAATTAGGTCATAAACCAGAGTCCTGCCTGTGCTTGGTATGCTCGCTCACCCTCTCTCTCTCTCTCTCCTTCCCTGTTTCCCCCATCTTACCCCGCCTCCCCCTCTTTCTCTCCCCCCCCCCTCCCCCCCCACCCACAGTGAGTCTCGACCATATTTAGTCATCACATATTGAATCACATATTAATCACATGTTGGCAGCAGCAGCCTGACACAACATGGGGCTCCCTTCACCCTCAGTTTTGTCTTCTCTCTCTCTCACATTAATTATATATTTTTTTGATAGTCAATCTTGAAAAAGACCTTTTTAAACGACCTTTTTAAATAAAAAAGCTCTGCTCCGGCTCGTTTAAATAACGGCTGTGTAACGTTTTGATGTGAGGATAGATTTCAATTATTATTAACATCTCTCAGACTCTGCCTGTCTGACTTCCTGTCTGAGGCTCTCAGCTGCGAGCCCATTGGTTCCTCCTGAAGATAAAAACTCCTCTCAAATATAAAGTTTCATGTTTAAAAAGGCATTTTACTAAACAAACTGGAGGAGATAGAGCATCTGTTGGGGACTACTTTCAGCGGCGGATAAATCCACATGTGCTGCTGTAGAGACATCAGGCTTAAAACATCACATCTAAAAGTTTAATTTTAAAACTTCACTTTATATCAGATAAAATTTGAAACGACAATAATAAAACTCAAGAAGAAGAAAAATGATTAAATAGAAAGTTATAACCGTCCCTTACTGAGTTACTTACTAAAATAAACCTATGATCATGTTGCTGCACTGATCAATAGTGCTGTCCCCTGCAAGCTGAACAGCATTAAAAATACTGTAGCTTCAGATCAGTAAGTCACCAGATAACCAAATAAGGACATTTTGACCATATAAAAATAATAAGATCTGTAGATCAGATCTCAAGATCTGTATTCCACTTTTCCTCCCAGAGCTTTCAGTCATGGTCAGAGTTCACTCACTCCAACCACTGATGAAGACCATGAGACGTGGCTGAAAGCTGCTGAAAAACCTCATCAGTCAATCTCATGTTAACATTTTTATCAAACTCAAGCTCAACGACCTTTTACATGTAAACAATCACACCAGGACGACAAAAGCAAACTGTTCCTCTGGGCTTCCGTACTTTAATTTGAAAATACAACAGTTAGCTTCTGTGTTTGTTAAAGGAAAACATGATCAATGTGATGTTATGATGGAGGCGGGGTTTGAATCTGCAAGCTTGCCTGCCAGTCAACACTCAGGGCAGAACACCTGTTGCACGTGCACTCATCAGACTAAGAACGGGCCCTAAAACCTCAGCAGGTCATGCACGAGATGAAGTTCCTCAGAGAACGTCAGAGGTTCTGATTCCCTGCAGCAGAAAACCCTCAACACTAAAAACACCAAAAACACAAGTGGAGTCTGGTGTGATTCCACAAACAAGTGCAACTCAACAGAGAGGACAATAAAAGTGGAGATGGAGGAGGAGGTGGAGGAGGAGGTAAAGGAGAACTTCTCTTCAGTTAAACTGAGAGAGGAGCAGGGGGGAGGAGGAAACAACTCTTTGTTTAGCTACACTGAGAGGAGAGGAGGTGAAAGAGGAGTTTTGCAGCAAAGACACTGAGCAGACAGAAGCAGGAAGAAAAGGAGGTGAGGAGGTGAGGGGAGGGGAGATGAAGAGTACTAAGAGAGGAGGTGCAGATAGGAGCATCAAAGAGGAGACAAGAAGAAATAATGCAGGAGTCAAAGAGAAGAAGAAAAGGAGATTGTAGAGAGGGCCGGAGAGGGGAGGAGGTGCAGGAGGAGGAAAGGCACTTTAGGAGCAGACAAAACATGGTGCAGGTTTTACACTAAAGAAGGGAGAGTGCAAAGAAGGAGGAGGAAGAGGAGGTGAAAAGTAAAAAGAGGAGAGGAGGTGTGCAGGCTTTAGGAGATAAGATTCTGAATTTAATGAGAAGGGAGGAGGTGAAGTGAGGGGGCTTTGAGGAGTGGGGAACAGAGGAGGGAAGGAGCAGAGAGGAGAGGTTGGGGAGGTGAAGCAGGAGGTGATGGAGGTCTTACCGTGGCAGTGCAGGGCCTGCTGGGATGTGAGGGGGGGCAGGACAGAAGTGAGAGCTGAACTGCTGCGACTGAGTTTATCAACCCTCCACCTCCTCCATCCATCCCTCCATCCCAAACATGGCCCGGCCTCCTCCCCTCCTCCCTCCTCCCTCTCTCCTTTGCTTGATTCCTTATAGGGCAGGCCCTGAGGGAAGCGGCCAATCAGACAGCTCACGGCGCCACCGGACTTTCTCTCATCATTCACTGCATTCCTCAGAGAGAGAGAGAGAGAGAGAGAGAGAGAGAGAGAGAGAGAGAGGAGGGTCCCCTAAATCAGCTGGTCCTGAGTTTGTGCCCCCCCCCCCCCCCAAGCCAGCAGGAGTTATTTAAACAGAAGCTAATTAACTAACGACCTCTCTAACCCAACAAAGAACAGTGCAGAACCTTGACCCTGTCCGGACTGAACGGAACCAGGCTGTCGAGACAAACCTGACACGCTCACTTTGTTCATCACAGGAAAATGAACCATGTGTGAAAAAGAGAAAACTGCTTCTCATAAATTACTGAGACCAAAAATAATCCAGGAGAACTTCCACACCTGCCAACATGTGAACTAGCTGCAGCTAAATCCACCCCTGCCAGCGCCCGAGGAGAACCAGAGGGACGCAGGTCTAAAAACAGTGTTATTGTTTGTTTCTTTGAATGTTTGCTGTTACTTTGGCAACATAAACATCTTTCTTTCTGCCAATAAAGATATTTCAGAAACAGACAGAGAGATGTGATGAATATAGAAGCATAAGAGAGCAACATTTAGAGGAATTCCAGATATCAAAGAACTTCAAGAAAACAATAAATAAAGAATAATCTGTCCCTCCGGGATTTTGCAGCAGCTTTTCAAAAAATGTTTGCTCTGAAATTGTGGAAATAAGTGAAAACTGCAAAAGTAGATATTTATAACTTTAGTATTGTAGCTGAATCATTAAACAGCCCCTCCAGGACTCGGCGGGCCTGACCCTGACCCTGACCCTGACCCTGACCCTGACCCTGACCCTGACCCTGCATATCTAAACCAGCTGACCTTGATTCTGTCCTGCAGCTGAACGGGAAGCAGCAGCCTGTGTCTCTCGACGTCCTCCATGAGTTTCTGACGTCCTCTCTCAAAGTGTTTGTCAGGAGACGGCTTCTGCTACTAGTTCTTCTTCTTCGTAAGTATCCACCATAGAGACAAAACACTCTCTGTACATTTACATTTACTCATCTGGCACACGCTTTTATCCAAAGCGACTTTTGAGAAACAACATACAAGCATCTTCAGAGCATCAAATACAGCACGAGATCTATAACTGACAATACTAGTTAGAGCTCATAGCACATATCACATCAATGGGGTAAATAACCAGCGGAAGTCAGTCAGTACAAAATAACTGTAAGGGGACAGAAGAAGAGGAAGTGATGTCAGAGGTGTTATCAGAGGAACTGTTCTCTGCAGAGTTTTCAGGAGCGTCTTGGAGTCAGAGAGGGACGCCACTGCTCTGATGGCGTGCGGCAGCTCGTTCCACCATCGTGGTGTCACAGATGAGAACAGAGACTGAGGTCGCTTTGTGTGAAGGGACGGCAGAGCCAGGCGGCGTTCGTTGGAGGAGCACAGCGGCCCAGAAGCAACGTGGGCTTGGATTATAGAGTTCAGGTAGGTAGAAATGTCTCATTCTAAGGTAATAAAAACATAATGGTTCAGTATGTAAGGCCTTTCTACATCACTGAGAACATAGTTATGGATATTTTATTGCATTTCTGTCCGTAGATCAGTATCACACACTGAACCTTTAAATACTCAAGCAAACTGAGGGAGAGAGAGGTTGAGAACAACAAGAGGAAACTAAAATATTAAAATATGTTAATAAATCATTAACAATATATTTATGTATAAAATTATCACAAATATCATGATCGTAGTTAAAAAGCAAGATATAACATATACTTTGTTTTTAGATTGTTTTCTCTCTTTTTTATGTCATTTTTATTGTTTGTGACTTTCTGCTTCGGGAACATGGTTGAACCTCAACGTTTGTGTTAATAAAGCTTATTGATTTGAGACAGTGGGACAGAGTGTCTTGTTCGGAGCATCTGGTGAAGGTCAGACAGTTTTAGGTGACAGTCTCACACCTCAGCCATCTCTGACATCCTGTCTCCATGTCCGACACTGAAACTCACACCTCCTGTCAGCCGTTAGCTTGCTAGCAGCTAGTCAGAGTCCATCCTGTTGTCAGCTGGTTCAGTTCATGACTACAGATTAAAGGTCTGGGCACTTCACCCTCTGACCTACTTCAGTTAAAGGTTCTGCAGCCTGACAGGAAGTGAGGCGGGGAGGTCATTATTATACACGAGTTGTTTTGTTTCCTCGTGGTCCAGTCCTGATCCAGGGTCTGGGATCTGCAGCTGTGTTTACTGTCAGCAGCCGGTCTGACGGCGTTGATGAGACCTCCATCTGACTCCTCGCTGCGCCTGTCAGCAGCTCGTCAGCCAATCACAGGTCAATCAGCAGCGTGAAGTCACAGCGTTCCAATCAAAACTTTTAATCAGAATCACTGGAGGAGCTGATCTCTCTGTGTCCTCAGTCCCCAGGACCGGGTTCTGACCCTGCAGCTGACTCAGACACATGTTTGAAACCTCCTGTGGCGTCTGGGTTTCCATTCTCAGCTGTGCCCCCCCATGAAGCCGTTACTGACTGATCTACACTCATCAGCAGCACGAACACGTCTCCTGTTACACTTCTGACCCGTCTGGTTAAACCGACCCAGGACGCCCGTCTGTCCCCGGAGAAGCAGCCAATCAGAGGCCTGATGCTCAGAGACTGAACTGAGACTGTGATGCAGCAGGATCATTAGAAATCAGCATCCTCCTGTCAGATCTGACAGCATCATGAAACCTGTAACTACAGCTGTCAAATACATGTGCAGAAGTGAAAACTGCAGGATTTCCCCCTTAAATGTACTGAGGTAGAAGTATAAGAAGTAGAACAGTACCTGATCGTACTGAATCAGAATACTTTGCTACAGATTCTCACATGGCACAAAAGGAATAGAAATAATAGTAGAAACTGGTAAGTAGAGTTTTGTAGATCACTATGTTCATATACAGTGAGGAAAATAAGTATTTGAACACCCTGCTATTTTGCAAGTTCTCCCACTTAGAAATCATGGAGGGGTCTGAAATTGTCATCGTAGGTGCATGTCCACTGTGAGAGAAATAATCTAAAAAATAATCCAGAAATCACAATGTATGATTTTTTAACTATTTATTTGTATGATACAGCTGCAAATAAGTATTTGAACACCTGTCTATCAGCTAGAATTCTGACTCTCAAAGACCTGTTAGTCTGCCTTCAAAATGTCCACCTCCACTCCATTTATTATCCTAAATCTCATTTCTGAAACTTAAAGCTGAACAAGTGAAATCTGCTCTTCCTCCCTCACCTCCTCATATGGCAGCATGTTGATTCACACACACACATTTACACCTAAGCGGCGAGCCAAAACAGTGACCGCATCAGTTTACATGATGTACAACACAATCCCCTTCTGAGGAGAGATCCCAGACTGTCCTGACCACACTAACACTAACACACACTAACACACTCACACTGGTCCCAGACTCATCCCCATGTTAGGGTGGCAGGAGATCCTGCAGCTTCAGGGTGCAGCTGAGATCTCAGGACACTTCTGCAGCCGACACACAGCGCTGCTATGAGCTAATTGCTAACATACTGATGTGTACGTATAACGTTCACCATCTTAGTTCAGCGTGTTAGCATGCTAACAGAAGTTAATTAGCAGCAAACAAAGTGGCCAAAGTGGCTCGGGTCACTGAACAGGGTGATGCCTTAATCTTTAAGTCTAATTTAAACTCCAGATGGGAACATACATGTAGTCCCTTTCACAGACCACAACCAACAGCTTGTGGTTCTCTGCAGACCTCCGGACCCTCACTCCCAGTGTTTACTTTACTTTATCTCTTCTTCCTCACTCTGATGAGGTATTAGTTACTGGGAACTACCTGATCCCTCAGTATGGGTGTGTGCTTTGTCATTTCTACGCTGATGACACACAGATTTACTTATGTTAGGCCTAATGACTTCTCAAACCTGACTCTCCCCACATCAGGTCTCCTCCAACACCTAGATCCATGAGTAGAAAAGCCTCCTCCAGAAACTTGGCATCGTTTTCAACAACCAACTGAAATTTGCTGAACGTGTCCAGACAGTCACTCAGTCCTGCTGTTTTCACCTGAGAAGCATTCTGAAGATACGCCTCTAATTTCTTTCCATCAGTTGGAGATGGTCTTCCTGCCTTTGTGTCCTCCCGCCTTGACTTCTGTGATGCTCTTTATTCCTGCCTGAGCCAAGACACTGCAGTTACAGTCAGTCCAAAACTCTGCAGCAAGACTCACTAAGACCCCATATCCCTCTCACATCACCCTGAACCTGATGCCGCTGCACTGGCTGCTGGTTAAATTTAGGCTTTAAGATCTCCCGCCTCATCAATAAGGCGCTAAATAATCTGGCTCCAGAGTATTTAAATAAGGCCCCATGACTCTTCTCAGCCCCTCAGGTCCCCTGACTAAAGCCTAGCTAGTTAAACCTCGCTCTAAACTAAAAACACAAGGAGACATTTTCTCTCCTTGGTCTCTTTAGTATTTACTGTATCTAATATTTACTGCAGGACGGTCTCCCCCCTGGTTGACGGAGTCAGGTCAGTTAACTCTCTCAGATGCTTTAAGTCACAGCTGAAGACTCATCTTCTTCTTTCTATTGTTATTTTCTATATTTCTATATTTTTTAACCTTTATTTATTCAGGGAGGAAGACCCTGATCACATTCACACCTGGAAGCTGCCCAGAACAACCACAGCCTGTTGAGGTTATGGGAGGGCAAGCACTGTTTGGTTTACTTTTCACACACAGATTTTATCCTGCCAGACTGGGATTTGGACCAGCGAACTCCCGGTCACAAGCTTGCTTCTCTAACCTCTGGGCCACCACTGTCTCTGTGAAGCACTTTGGTTTGGAAAGGTGTTGTATAAATAAACTTTTGTTTCCTTACTTCGGTTTGACCTCTGACCCTCTAAGTAAAGCCTTTATTGATCCTCCTCACTCAGTGTGAAAAATGTGTGTACCCGGGTTTTTATACTCTGGCTCTTAGTGAAACTTGCTGCAGTCTGGTCTCCGTCCTCGACAGCAGCTGAGCCTGTTGAGCTAAACCCGGCCCGTTCTACCAGCAGTCTTCTTCAACACAGCATGATGTTCATTTAGTAAATTATGGTCCCATTTAGAGGAACAGAGACCAGGAAGCAGGGGAGTCTTTAGGGCGGGGCTACAAGCTGACTGACAAGTCGCTACCATGGCGACCTGTCAATCAGGATAGAGGCGACTCGTATCTGCTGCTCTGTGAACATTTAACCAGCGCCGGCTGCTCATTTTTCAGTAAGTATGTTTGTCGCTAGCCAAAATTAGCATCCCAGCTAATATCACAGATAACATGAATTACAGACGCACCTTGCTAACCAAGATAGCTAGCTCCACCCTCTGGTCTTATCAGAAGGATTAGAAAGAGTCTGTGTGAACCTTCAGTCTCTCCACTGAAACTGAAGTGGTTCAGGTTTCTTTACTTTAAACACAGGCAGTACACAGTGTACTGCAGATAAAACACAATAAAAGTAAAAGTACTCAGGTGGGAAACGATCTTCTGCTCACCGTGGAGTCAGATTCTGGACCTCAGTGCAGCCATTGATCAGAGCGCAGTCCTCGATCGATCGGGCAGAAACATCCTGATATGCATAAACTTTTGTTAGAGTTTTATTATTTTGCTTGACATGTTTACATGAACTTCCTTTTCCTATGTTCAGTTTGAATGTTTCCAGAAATGCAGTTTGAATGATGGTGTGATCATAACCTAAATAACACTCATTGATAAAAATAAATGCAAACATTTCCATCTATTATTTATTTCAGTTTAGTCTTGGCACATGTTTAATAATATACCTGTTGTTACGGTGCAAAGAAAATGTTTGGTTTAGAAGATATGTCCTTCCACTGAGATTTTCTCAGTGCGTCTCATGACCACGCAGAGTGTGGTGAGAAGGATTTCGGAGACCAGAATGTGCTTGTAAACTGCTGCCTGTCGTGTAGATTCACCTCCATAAGCACAAAAAGGCATCAAAGTGTAGCCACATGCCTTTTCTCTCTCAAAATGGTAAAATCTTCCTCAGTGGAGTTTTTTGATTTTCTTAATTGATAGGAAACTCACAGTCGTGGTCAGCAGTAAATGCACTAATGAGTGAAAAGAAAAGTATTTGACATTCAAATCTGAGCTGCTGGGGTTTTCTGTTTTTTCCTGTCACACATCTGCAGTCAGTGTGTGTGTGTGTGGGGGGGGGGGGACCCATCCATCTCCTTAAAAAGACAAACACAGCCGGGCGGAGGGTGGAGGCCGGGAAGAAGAATGTTTCTGTTTCTCTGTGTTGAGTCTGTCAGGAGGAAGCTCAGTGTGACGCAGCCACACATCTGGACCTGGATCAGCAGGAAACTACCACTAAAGTACTTCAGCAGGTACCACAGTAGTACCAGTTGTATCACAGTACTTCAGCAGGTACCACAGTACTTCATCAGGTACCACAGTAGTACCAGTTGTATCACAGTACTTCATCAGGTACCACAGTACTTCAGCAGGTACCACAGTAGTACCGGTTGTATCACAGTACTTCATCAGGTACCACAGTACTTCAGCAGGTACCACAGTAGTACCAGTTGTATCACAGTACTTCATCAGGTACCACAGTACTTCATCAGGTACCACAGTAGTACCAGTTGTACCACAGTACTTCATCAGGTACCACAGTACTTCAGCAGGTACCACAGTACTTCAGCAGGTACCACAGTAGTACCAGTTGTATCACAGTACTTGATATCTGTACGGTGGTAAAATGTCTTCTGGCACATTTTCCTAAACGTGCAGTTTATTGTAGATAAAGATTTTATGACGATGCAAAACATCTAGATAAAATATCAGTTTTTAAAATTGAAGCTAAATAAAAAAACAAAAACATTTATGATGGACAGCCAGACCATCAATCGATGAGTCAGGAAACTGATCGACAAACAAAAAGAAGGAATTCTGCTTCTTTGACAATAAAGTTGAAGCCTGTGAAGACTCCCAGGGTGCATTTCACTAACAAACAATGCCAATCACAGAGCTTGAAATTAACGGTGAGCTGAAGCTAAAAATGACACTTTGTAGAAACTTGACACATTTAGCTTCTTCTCCGGTCACTGAGGCTCATGGGTATCGTAGTATTCAGCAGGAGGAATGCGACTCAGCGTGATGAGAGAGTCTCTCCGGTACCAGTTCTCCAGCAGGTTCTCCTTAAAAGGAAACTTTACTACGAGGGAAACAAAACTTCCTGCTGCAGAGACTCCGCCCACCTCACTTCACTCTGAAACATTCAGAAGGAGCAGAATCAGAACAGATCACAGAACATAAAAACAGACAGCAGGCCTGACTGTGTCTTTAACTCCAAAAAAGGAAGCAGGTCAGTAAATAAGAGGAGCCTCCTCCTCCTCCTCCTCCTCCTCCTCCTCGTCTCATGTAAGGAGAGGAAAGACGTTGGGCGTGGTCTGTCTCCTCGTACACACTGGGTACAGTAGTATTTCTCAGTGTGAGTGGTGTCCTTCAGCATGTCCTTGTTTAGTTGTACAGTGTTCATCTCCTCCTCCGCCCCTCTTGCACCGCGGCCTTCATAGCTTCATTCCACACTCCGTTATTCCAGCCACTTATTTCCACTCTCACTTCTCGTGCATCCATCTGTGCACGCGACTACAAACATCCGCCCGCCGTCTGTCAGCTTGTGCCGAATGTTTGATTCATTTCAGATGAAACTGACATTAAACCACATGTGTGTGCATCTGACACTGAGATGCATACTTCTATCACATCCATCATGTATCCAACAGCTCCTGCAACATGTTAAAGGCAGCTCCAGACAGCTGAGGTTTGTAAACTAGTCTGTAGCTGGAGTCAGCTGAATGAGGCCAGTTACACATGACAAGTATAATTGATGCACGAGCTCTGATGATATTTTTATAAATCTTAAATATTTACTTGTTAAGAACTGTGAAAAAGGTTTGTAATGATGAGAGTTTGAGTATCAGCAGGTTCCCTCAGCTCTTCAGGTTCAAGAGAGAACAACACTCAGTGATTTTCACTGAAATCATTTTAATTTCAGCATTTTAAAGTCACATTGTTGTGTTTAAGGTGCTGCAGTAACAACACCGTCAACACAATTCATGCAACAAAGAGTTGAACAAATATTTAATTGAAAAATGCATTTAAACACGAGCTGGCCCTGCTGCAGGTGTGTTCCTGTGTCTTTTTGTGGAGACGCACAGCCCTGTGAACATGTTCTGCAGCCTCACTGTGTAACTTGTGTCTGTGAGTGTACGTGGCCCATTTTATCTGCTGCTTTAGTTAAAAACCTAAAATTACTATTTTCACAAAGATTTAAAGTTTCTTTACAGATTTGAACTTCTGCTTTGTTGGTCAGCTTTCTTATAATTGTTTTATCACCCTTATTAGCAGCGTTGGGAGTAACACATCACAAAAGTAACACAGTTACAGTTATGTATTGCCGTAATATAACGCATTACTAAAAAAATCAGTAATATTATATCTGTTATGGCGCTTTTCCATCACCAGGACCAGCTCAACTCGCCTCGACTCGACTCTACTCACCTCAACTCGGTTTGGCCGTCCTTGCAGATAGTACCCAGAGATAGTACCCCTCAATGTAGCTGGTTGTCATAGCGACGCCACACACAACTGCCGCGACTCAATGTAACACACACACCAGTGACCCACACAGCTGTCTCTGGATTTAAGTTAAAACGTTTCAACATGCTGCTGTACCTCGTTCGTAAATGCGAACAGCATCTTTCTCAATGGGGACACGATTCGTCGTATTTCACCCCCCCACCCCCATTAAACAGCATTAAACAGCAGTCAAAGTAACTTAAAATAATGCAGAAGTAGCGTAAAGCGTTACAATCCAGAGACAGTAATATTGTAATATAACTAATTACTCTAATGACAGTAACTAGTAATCTCTAATGTATAACATTTGGTAGTAACTTGCCCAACACTGCTTATTAGTGAGTGAAAGTTACTGTCAGGCTCACTGACCTCACTCTGATGTACTTCCTGTAACACTCGGCCCCGCCCACCATAGCAACATCAGCAATGCCAGATCAATAATTGTGATTGGCTGTAAAATGTTAAAGCATTTTGAAGCTGTATTTTTGCAGACGGCACCCAAGTTTATCTATTTGGGAACACGACACTCAAATATCTGCAGCTGAAGTTCAGTAAAATTTGACCTGCTGTTCTCACCAGCATGTTTCCTGTGTTTGATTCAACATTTTATACACTTTATATTATAAAGTAATATTACAGTTTATGTTTCACAGCAGCTTTCTTCAGTCAGTGTGTGGAGGAAGAGGACAACTCCACCTGCTTCACCTCCATCCATTCACACACACACACACACACACACACACACACACACACACACACACACACACACACTCCTCCTGGACTTTGACCGAAAATGGGAAAACAGCTGGACTCCTTACAGGGACGTCTGAAACTGTTTCTGATTGGCCGACTAACATCAACACACAGCGAGCTGCTCACAACCAGCTCAGGAATGTGTGTGTTACTGTGTGTGTTCGGACATTTCTCTGTTTAAGGCCACAGGAGCCCGGCGGTGGAAGAAGTACTCAGATCTGTTGTAATACTATAGTGTCCAAAACTTCAAAGTTTTACTTCAGTGACACTAAAGCATTAGCATCAAAAGTAAAAGTACTCATTATGCAAAATAATGATAATATATGTTATATTATTGGATTATAATTACTGATGCGTTCATGTGTTCATCACTTTAATGTTGTGAAGGTGGAGCTACTTTTATTTCTTTATGTTCAGGTTTGTGAATTTCCCCCCCAGACTAATAAAGTTTTCATTAGCTGATTACATTTTGTTTTAATAATCTGAGCTGTTAGATAACTGTAGTGAAGTAAAAAGTGTAATATTTCCTCCGAGGGAGAAGTAGGAAGTACCAGAAAATGGAAATACTCAAGTACAAGTAACTTAAGTACAGCACTTGAAGAAATGTACTTAAGTCGTGTTTCGACCAAAAGTACCAGGAACTTTTCAGTCCCCAGATCTCTTTTCAAGGAACTAAAAGGTTCCTTCAGCCCTCTGTTGTGTGCGTTTCCACCGCGGTCTAAAGACCTGCGAAGATCAGGCAGATTAACCAGCTGATGTAGGCTGTAGGCCTGCACGGCGTACAAAGTGACGCACAGGCATCGTTATTTGTAACCACTGTCCATGAGAAACATTTATAAATGAACATCAGATTTCATGGACTATAATGAAATACTAAAGGCTATGCGTGACCATTAAAGCAGCTTTTTTGTGTGAGAGAATAATGAAGAAACGATAAAGTTTGTTAGACATTTAATATAAAATGGATAAAACCATCAAGTTCTTAAAATAACTCCAGCACAGAGAAAGCAGCACAAAAATAAAGTGGCAGTTTGGAAGGTTATTAAAACATTTCCAGCCGGCAAGAGCTGCAGATCAGCTGCAGCACTCACGTCTGTGTCTGCCTGCATCGCAAGGAACCGGATGTTTAACAAGCTTACCTGCTGTAATCAGCTGTTCCGCTTGTTTTGGAAAGGAGACTTCAGCTCTGTGGAAAAACTTCAAACAACAACTCAGGAACCAGTATTTAGCTTAACTCCATCAGCTGTTCGCTGTAAACACACCGCTGCACACTGGCTGCTGTTTCCCAGCAACACATTTAATGCCGACGTTCCACGAGACTCGTGTGGCTCTCTGACTGTTGATGTGGTTTATTGGTTTGCAAACAATAGTGGAAAAGAGAGGAGCAGCAGCAGAAAAACAGCCGACATGCTGATTTAAAGCCAGTAGCCTCTACTCGCCCATTCAGAAATTCACTGCAAGGCAAGCCCCCCCGCCAAAAGTACCGGTACTTTCGGCGAACAGGGACATTTTGGGGGGTAAAATAAAGACTGCAGAACTACATTTACAACTGGTGGAGTTCCTGCAACGGTTCCTAGTTCCTTTGGTCAAAACGCTGCTTTAATTAATTAATTAATTAAATTTCCACCACTGCAGGAGACCCTTGTGCAGGAACCAATCACAGCCGGGGAGACTCTGCTGCAGGAACCAATCACATCCGGGCAGACCAGCGGGACCCTGGGTGATCTGGGGCGAGTTCAATCTCAAAACGTTTAGCACCGGTTTGCAACATTTTCAGATTGAACGACATGTTTCCTTGCAACGTTCCGCAACGGGCTTCCAGGTGTGTTTTCTCCTGTTTGGGGGGCGTGTCTCAGTTGCAAAAAGTTTTTAAACACAACGGTGTTAAAAACAGCAGGGTGTTCAAGGAACCACTGTTTCCATTGACAAAAACGTTTTGCTACGTTTTGTCGGTGCTGAACTCGCCCCTGGTCTATGATCAGCAGAGACGCAGAAAGTGTAACTGAAGGGGCTTAAAATCTGGACTAATCACTAATCACACCCACCTTCCTCACAACTGCTTTAAAAAAAACAAGAGGCCACTCCAAATCTTTCTTAAATCAGCATCTCTATGTACGGCAGCATCCCTTTAAAGTGTCCAACACACACTCTTTCTACTAATGAGGCAGTGATTGATGAAGTGAACTAAACCTCATTTATCGAGGAGAAGTATCAAACCCACTGCTGTGGTCGCCACTGTCTGTAGGACCAGCTGGATGGCAACAACTGTGCAGTACCTGAAAGGTCATTTGAATTAAAAAATAACTCTGAGTTGAAAAGGAAAGTTTTGAGTGAGGAAAAGAAGAATTCATGTTCTGGCTTTCTTGGAGGACTTTGTGATCTGGGGTTTCAGCAACGCTGGAATCGAAACCTGCTTCTTCCTGCTCTGACAATGTTTCCTAACTCTGAGGAGAGTTTTTACAGCAGGACGATGTTCCAGGCAACACAGCCAGGTGAGTCAAGCTGTGGATGGAGGACCCTATCATGGCCAGCCCAACCTCCAGACCTGAAACCTGCTGAAAGCCTCTGGAATTTAATCAGAGGAAGATGGATGGTCACAAGCCATCAAACAGAGAGCCAGGATAGTAACCCAGCAGCAGTGTGACCGACCGGTGGAGCCAAGACGCCGAAAGCTGTAATTAAAAATATTCCACCAAACATTGATTTCTAACTCTTCCTCAGTGAAAATATTAGTTCTGTGTTCTGTAAAAATGAATATGAACTTGTTCTCTTTGCATTATTTAAAGTTTGACAACAATATTTTTATTATTTTCTACAAATAAAAACTCTAAATAACATTTTTATTTGGAATTTAGGAGAAATGTCAGTAATTTGGTCAAATAAAACAAGAATGTTAATTTTACTCTCACACATACCTTTAAAGAGTAAAACCAGAGAAATTGATCATTTTGCAGTGGTGGTTTCCAGCGCTGTATATTTTAATGTGTTTCTGTATTTCCATGAAAGGTGCTTTATAAATAAGATGGAGTGCTGAACATGTCCAGGTGGATCTCAGCATGTTTCTGGCCTGAAACCTGCAGAACCACCTGAAACATCAGCTCTTGTTGCCTCCTGGTGATCACCAGCTGTTCTTCTACCCAAAGAGCCCTTTAACCTTCTAGTATTTAACAACAACATACACGTGCACCTCCTCCTCATGTGTTGTGAACCTGTGGCTCCCCCTGCAGGAGAAACTGTGTTGGTGCAGCTTCTGCAGTAACACTCAGTGACCTGCAGGTGTCGCAGACTGACTGTTTAAACAGTCAGTCTGCGTCAGTCACTTTTCAGGCCTGGAGTTTCCCAGAAACTCTACAGGAAGTGGGACAACAACAGATCCAAAAGTGGATGTTACATAATCACTTTCTCCACACACCCACACACATTTTTGTACTTCTAATCTTGAGAGGACCGTCAGTGACACAACACATTGCTTAGCTTCTAATTTTAATCTTAACTGCCACAACAGTTCTCAAGAAAGGACGGTAACATATTCTTACTTTAAAAAATGTCCTCAATTCCTAAAAATCTAAAACTACAGCTGTGCGAAGGTTTGATAAAAACACTTGCAAACAGTCAGGGAGTCTGTAGGCATATCATCCGGTGATTGATTAAACTATTAAACCAAACAGGTGCTAATTATCATAAATTCAATATGTAGGTTGAAACTCAATCAATAAGTGAAACAAAAACAGCTGTCAAGTAGGGATCCAGCTGGTGAGGAACAGCCAACAACTCAGCTAGCAAAGTTGAACTTTATTTATTTTCTTCTTTATTTGACAATGCATGAGACAGTGTAGAGTATGCAGAGGAGATGCCATGCACACAGGTTAGCCATGATTAATGATCAACCCCTGTCTCTGGTTAGGCTTTTAAAGTTAAAACAAACATGACGTGCTGAGTTTAAAATATTACAGCCATTAAAATACATTCAATGCATACACCCAGTACATGAAATAAAGAGAGATGGAGACCAGAAACATTTATCAAAAGGTGAGACTGCTGAAGACAGATTACACCACTGCAAGACTGAGCAACAAGACACAAGGTAGATGTACTGCATCAGCATCTTTCAGGAGAATCCGTGTATGGTTTGTTCTTTGATTACTCAGTTAATATTTAATGTGTCTGATTTGTGTAGCTTTGTGTGTTACACTTGATAAACCTGCAGCAGATACACCTGTGCAATGGCGGTGCCTGATTGAATGTAATCAAGGTGAGTTTGAACATCGACCTGGGTGTGTTTTTAGTTAGAAAAACAGGAGGCTCAACGTTTAGTTTGTAACTCACTAGCAACTGGGACAGGAACAGGAACGCCTCAGAATTTGCCTGAGAATCCTCCGGTTGGTAAGATTTCTTCGGTATCAAAGTAATTAACGGATAGTTGTCAGTACATTCAATGGTACCCAGCAAACATGAACCGTTATTAGGTCATTTGAGCTGTATATTAACGAATCATACACGGATTAAAATGTTCAAGTAATTTTTGTTCATACAAGGACAACAATCTAAAAAACATAAAACAAAGCACTCTTCAGGTGTTCCTGAATACGTTACAGAGTATGGCACACTTTGTCTTTTAACTATAATTTTGAGTTCATTTTAAATGAATGTTTCACAATCTGTGAAAAGAGTTGGCAGACTGATCCATGTGTGAGCTGTGCAATCCCTCCTCCTCAGAGGGATTGCACAATCCCGTCTTGCCACAGACCCAATGTGTCTATCATCAGTTGTTTTCTACTTTATAAAAGCAGTAAGGGGTGGAGCCAAGCCATGCAGAATCTAATAGATAAGACAAGCATCTGTAATTTGATATGATTGTCCCAGCTCAGTAAAGTATGATTGTTTAGGCTGCAATTGTGATGATGAGTATTTGGCTTCCAGTAAGGCACCTTGGAGGTATACCAACTGCACAGGTTTGAGTGTTGCACAGGAAGCTTGTGTCAACCTTGTCAAACTGTAAGACAAATATGGTATACTCATGGCATTTAAAGTTTGACAGACTGAACTTAACTGCATGTATTACCTTCTTAGTTTGTTTTTAAAATGTAACATTAGAATCAATTATTACACCGAGATATTTAAAGTCAGAAACCACTGTCAGCTTTTCCCCTGAACTGTAAATATTTAGTGTGAGATCAGCTGCTGACCTCTAAATGAAGAACATACAAGCTGTTTGTGATCACTGCTGTGGGTTTACTTGCAGCTTGCGGTTTGTTTGTTGCATGTACATAAATGACAGTATCATCTGCGAACATTTGAATCTCAGACTCATTGCATACAGTGGATAGGTGATTTATGTAAAGGCTAAACAACAGGGGCCCCAGAATTGATCCCTCAGGTACACCAGTACCACACCTGAGATTGCATCCATTTAATAATATTGGGGGAGAATGGCGGAGGGTCCAGCAGGTTTGGCATCTGGTCAGAATGAATGGTCTCTGATATTTACCCATCATGCAGTTCTATCTGACTGGCCTAAAGTTTATTTGGCAGCATCACAACAAACCCAAACACCCAGCGAGAGTCGTTAAGGACTTCAGCTCAAGAACATGGAGTCCTGCAAGTGGTGGTGATACATCAAGTTACTGTAAGTAAAACCTGCATCAGTAAAAACACTTTATCAAAATATCAACAACCATAAACATGTGGAAAGTGTTATTTTAATCTGAAAGCTGTCCATAGTCTGTTCAGCTCAGTTTGACACATAACTTAAAATATTTCTCATTGTTGTAATCTGAGCTGCTGAGGCTCCGCTACCAGGTAACGTTACCTGGAGGCAGCAGAGAGGAGAAGGAGGAGGAGGTGGAAGGGCTGTTCAGCTCAGTTTGTCAGATATTGAGTTTCAACTTTGCTGCTGTAAACTTTAATGTTGCTGCTCTAGAAACAACATGTAGTTGTATTTAAAATGTTCAGTTCTAATCCTGTAATGAATTTAACCAGGCAGCTAATATGCACGAATTGTATCCTGCAGGCCGTCCTCATGCCCGTTTACTTCTTGGTTGCATGCTGGGATAGCTGAACATGCAAAGTGGTTAAAAGCTCAGCTACATTTTCCTAAAGCCAAAGATGAGGAGGAAGGGAAACGTACTTTATGTTTCAAGTTCCTTCAACTGTCGGAACACTGCAAACTCTGTCTGCTGTCTTTCCACCAAATAATACAAAAGTAATGGTATCGATAAACACTTGGATCGTGAAGCAGTCTTAATAAAAGTATCAATATAAAAAACACACCTCCTAAATGTCTCCCTTTCTAAAAACGTCTCCTAAATGTCTCCCTTTCTAAAAACATCTCTTAAATGTCTCCCTTTCTAAAAACGTCTCCTAAATGTCTCCCTTTCTAAAAATGCCTTCCAACAAACATCTCTTAAATGTCTCCCTTTCTAAAAACGTCTCCTAAATGTCTCCCTTTCTAAAAATGCCTTCCAACAAACATCTCTTAAATGTCTCCCTTTCTAAAAACGTCTCCTAAATGTATCCCTTTCTAAAAACGTCTCCTAAATGTCTCCCTTTCTAAAAACATCTCTTAAATGTATCCCTTTCTAAAAACGTCTCCTAAATGTATCCCTTTCTAAAAACGTCTCCTAAATGTCTCCCTTTCTAAAAACATCTCTTAAATGTCTCCCTTTCTAAAAACATCTCTTAAATGTATCCCTTTCTAAAAACGTCTCCTAAATGTATCCCTTTCTAAAAACGTCTCCTAAATGTCTCCCTTTCTAAAAACGTCTCTTAAATGTATCCCTTTCTAAAAACGTCTCCTAAATGTCTCCCTTTCTAAAAACATCTCTTAAATGTCTCCCTTTCTAAAAACGTCTCCTAAATGTCTCCCTTTCTAAAAACATCTCTTAAATGTCTCCCTTTCTAAAAACGTCTCCTAAATGTCTCCCTTTCTAAAAATGCCTTCCAACAAACATCTCTTAAATGTCTCCCTTTCTAAAAACATCTCTTAAATGTATCCCTTTCTAAAAACATCTCTTAAATGTCTCCCTTTCTAAAAACGTCTCCTAAATGTCTCCCTTTCTAAAAATGCCTTCCAACAAACATCTCTTAAATGTCTCCCTTTCTAAAAACATCTCTTAAATGTATCCCTTTCTAAAAACATCTCTTAAATGTCTCCCTTTCTAAAAACGTCTCCTAAATGTCTCCCTTTCTAAAAATGCCTTCCAACAAACATCTCTTAAATGTCTCCCTTTCTAAAAACGTCTCCTAAATGTCTCCCTTTCTAAAAACATCTCTTAAATGTATCCCTTTCTAAAAACGTCTCCTAAATGTCTCCCTTTCTAAAAACGTCTCCTAAATGTCTCCCTTTCTAAAAATGCCTTCCAACAAACATCTCTTAAATGTCTCCCTTTCTAAAAACATCTCTTAAATGTCTCCCTTTCTAAAAACGTCTCCTAAATGTCTCCCTTTCTAAAAACGTCTCTTAAATGTCCTCTTTCTGAAAATGCCTCCTAAATGTCTCCCTTTCTAAAAACGTCTCTTAAATGTCCTCTTTCTGAAAATGCCTCCTAAATATCCTCCCTTTCTAAAAAGCCTCCTAAATGTCCTCTTTTTCTAAAAACGTCTCCTAAATGTCTCCCTTTCTAAAAACGTCTCTTAAATGTCCTCTTTCTGAAAATGCCTCCTAAATATCCTGTCTTTCTAAAAACGTCTCCTAAATGTCCTCTCTTTCTAAAAACATCTCCTAAATGTCCTCTTTCTGAAAATGCCTCCTAAATATCCTGTCTTTCTAAAAACGTCTCCTAAATGTCCTCTCTTTCTAAAAACATCTCCTAAATGTCCTCTTTCTGAAAATGCCTCCTAAATATCCTCTCTTTCTAAAAACGTCTCCTAAATGTCTCCCTTTCTAAAAACGTCTCTTAAATGTCCTCTTTAGAAAAACATCTCCTAAATGTCTCCCTTTCTAAAAAGCCTCCTAAATGTCCTCTTTTTCTAAAAACGTCTCCTAAATGTCTCCCTTTCTAAAACGTCTCTTAAATGTCCTCTTTCTGAAAATGCCTCCTAAATATCCTCTCTTTCTAAAAACGTCTCCTAAATGTCCTCTCTTTCTAAAATCATCTCTTAAATGTCCTCTTTAGAAAAACATCTCCTAAATGTCCTCTTTAGAAAAACATCTCCTAAATGTCCTCTTTTTCTAAAAACGTCTCCTAAATGTCCTCTCTTTCTAAAAAGCCTCCTAAATGTCCTCTTTTTCTAAAAACGTCTCCTAAATGTCCTCTTTTTCTAAAAACGTCTCCTAAATGTCCTGTCTTTCTGAATCAGCCCCCTCATTGTGCCTGAGCTGAAGCCGGTGCTCACAAAGATAGATATACCATAAGAACAGACACACACACACTGGACTTTCCCGCTCTGATTTCCCAGAAGCCATCTCTTCACTACTCTGCTTTAGAAAGGCCGCTGTTTCCGTTGTGAGGTCATTCGGCATCGAGACAGAGGTCTGTCTCACAGGAAAGTGAAATGCTTTCACTTTCCTCTTTATGTGAGGCTGAACATTAAGAGCAGATATTCTGGTGGGAATGTATTATGAATGAGTTTATTATATCTTTAGTTTGGTATATCACAGAGATGGTCATGTAGAGAAACCTTTTGCTACCTGGGCCTGGAAGCGTGATGGCGAGCTCAAAGCCTCTGCTGATTCAGCAGGATGCTGAAAAGCTTGTTGGTCGTCCTGACTTTTGTAACTCTAACAGACTCCATTTAGAAAGCTGCTGTTTCCCCAGATGAGGGAGCAGAGAGCAGCAGAGTGATATAACTCCTGTTCTGCAGCCTCTTCTGGCTCCTCGTCTGAGAAGTGATTGTGAAATCTTCCCCTTTTATATAACAGACTCTATTTGGTTTCACACAGCTGCTCTTTTATTAACTGAAGACCAGCACAAAGGCCTCTGGGATTCTGCGTTTATGGACCACTCTCACACTGCCTCTGCGGTTTAAACAACAGCTTTGAACTTTTTAATTCAGCCTACGCATGGCCAGATGTGCTGTTTTAATCCTCTGGGAGAAACTGCTTTTATTCTCTTTTTCGCTGTGTTGTTTCAAACTTGTGTTTCAGTGTTTTGTTTCTGTGTTCTGTGCAAGAAAGATACTAAATAATTATATATTTATATAGAAGGAGTATATAGTGTACATTCAACTCTTTTATATTTCTATTGTAGTAAACATAAATAAAATATCAAATTTCCATCACAGTTGTATCTTGGTTTCATGTGTATTTTATCTGCTGTGTATCTGAAGATGCTGTAACACTTGAGTTTCCCCTGTGTGGGCTCAATAAAGTTTATCTTATCTTATATAAATAAAGTTCATTCTATAAGGTTAGGAGCTGCAGAGCAACATATTTTAAACACCAAGAGCAAACTATCTTGCACCACAGCTCCCATATGCAGAAACTGTCCCACTATGGGAATGTAAATAGCTGATCTCTGCCACCATCAGGGCAGCAGGAGCTCTGACTGTAATTATGTGTGAGTTCATTAACCGAACATGTTTTAGCCTGATTCTTTCTGCTTCAGCGATGTGACAGCGTTTGACATTAAAAGCCTCGGGCGCTGAATAAGTGGGCGTTCAGATCGCTTTAACAAAATCAGATTAGTTTATGTAGCGCACTCAGAAATGTTCCATTGGATGCAACAACAATGCAAGATACATATTTCCATTCACCTTAGAACTACTGATAGTAGTATCTACAGTACTGTAAAATAGTACACAGTTTTCACATTAGGCAGTACACTTTACACACTACATTTACACAATCTATCATATCTATTCTGTAATCAAGCTGTGACCAATGACTCACTGTTACAAGAAACAAACTTCTACTGCAGCATAACGGTTTTTAATCAAGGTCACATACAGCAAAAATCTTGTTTCAGCGATGATCAATGAGCAGAGTGAGAGGAAAGGGAATTTTAAACAGATATGCAGGTACTTTGTATGAACATGATGTATTTCGTTGTGAAGCACGTCTTTCTGCATGTTTTAGTTGTACTCAGTCAGTCAGATGTACATGTAGTTGTGAAAAAAGTACCAAGAGTGGTGAAATTTTACCACATACTTGGATAGTACCATCGCGATAGACAAAAACTGTAAAGTATGTTTTAAGAAGGGAGCTCACATACTCACCTGTACTAATTCAAAGTGTACTTTTATGGTTCTGAAAGAGCTTCTTCCTCAGGTTTCTAACAGTGTAACGATATCCCACAGGTGAACACACCTTTTTAGAACCGCTCATGTTTGTAGTTTGTAAGGAAATATAAGTACTTCATGTCCAGTGAAACTTTCAAGGCTTCATTTCCTTCCAGTGCTGCAGATTAACCAAAGAAGGTAAAGACAAAGTTTAGGTATACAAAACTGAGAAATAATGTAAATTTCAGAAATAAACAATTTTCAGGGATCAATAATGACTTAACTAGTTATTCTGTAGCAGAGGAAGGAAATGAAGCAAGAACACATTACTACAGTAAACACCTTGGAACAGCCTGTTAATACATGCTCAGAAGCTTTATTTGTACTGTATTACATATATTTATATTATTAATGAAGGCAGACAGAGCAGCTGGTCATTGGTTGATCCAAATAATTACCATTAAGGTTTTTCACAGGACTGAACAACTTAGATTTACAGAAGAACTACACAAATATACTGCATGTAGTCCTGGTCCTATCATCAGTATCAGCAGTAAGTCCTGGTGAAGTGATGAGAGGGTTAACTTCATGGTTTATGGTTTAATACTTTAAACCACAACCTGAACTCAGGTCAGGTAGAGTTCTTTCAACTCCACTCTGACTAAACAAACTGCTTATCCTCATCAAAATTATCACATCGCCTGTCGGGCCTCAACATGCAATCCACGTCAGCGACTCGGTCTGTTTGAGAGTTCAAATATTTGTGAAAGGGAAACATTCCACATGTCAGAGCAGATTCATGTCAAGACAACAGGTGTGTGGGCGAAGGTGTGTGGAGGCTCAACTCTCCGCAGGGAGTCCACACGACCGAATGCAGCCTCTGTCACGTACACAATATAATTAGCTTCATGTAGTTAAAGTATCAGCAGTAAAGGACACATGTGGGGGGTGAATTTACTGCTGTCATACTGTAGTTCTGTTCAGTACCTGGTCAGTAGAGTACTGAACCGTGAACTTGTTCTCTGAGTGTCTATGAAGATTCTCACTCATCCAGGTCATAGTTATCCAACGAAGGTTAAAATCAAGGGCAACTGGACTTGGTTGAAGATACTGGAAGACGTTTCGTCCCTCATCCAAAGGACTATGAGGGACGAAACGTCTTCCAGTCTCTTCAACCAAGTCCAGTTGCCCTTGATTTTGTTCTCTGAGTGTTTTCTTCTTTGTGATCCTCCTGTTGTTATAATGACTTCCTGCTGAGAGGACAGTGTTTCCTCTTCCGGTTGGACAGTTTCGTTTTGCAGATCTCAGTCTGACCCACTTCCTCCTCGAAGGGTTTCTCCTCTCAGATAGTTTTATTTGATAAATATTTATTTAATTTCACTTCGCTTCGTTCCAGCTAATTGTTTGGTGCTTTTATTCTGACGGGTCTTTTCCTTTGGCGTTCCTTCTTTTTAATTCCAAACAGAGTAAACCTCGGATTTCCCTTCACTTCCTGTCTAGAGTCACATCCCGAAGTCACTTCCTGCAGATCCCTCACTGCACCCATTCACAATGAGTCGTGCAGAGCTGAAGCAGAGGCTGCTGGGAATTATAGCTTCTGATGTGACTCATCTTCTGTTTAAGTGCTCTGTGAAAGGTCAGCCTGTAGTCAGAGTTTGTAAATGTCAAGATCCTAAAAGTTCCAGAACGTGACTCAGAGTTCTTGTTATTTCGACTCACACCTCTGGGACATCTGTCATCACGCTGCTGCTCATCTGAAGGACTCACATTTCACATGTCACACACTCCTGTTTCCTGTTTGATCTCAGTTTTGACACTAAATGCTCCCAGTCTGAGAACCTGTTTCAACCTGACCGTCGCGCTTTGCTGTGCTTAAAAATAAAATTCTCGCCAGACATGGGAGAAACATGAGATTTTAAGGTTTTGGTCACATTCCTTTCTATTTCTGGAGTCAGGACTGAGAACATCAGGCTCGCCATCAGTAAACAGCAACAGGAGGAAAAAGAAAGTGTGAAGAGGAATTCTGCGGAAATCTGTTTTACAATCAGAGGCCGGCGGACGGTAACGCCTGCAGGAGGTCTAATTGGTCCAGAGTTCCTAATCTAAACTGACTGAGACTGCCGGGCTGTGATTGTGTGTTTCAACATGTAATGCTGCTCTGCAGGAGAACGTGGAACATAAGCCGGTGAGTCAGAACTCTGAGTAAACATCTGATTGTGATGAATTACAGATTGTGTGAATAATAAAGTGAACAGTGAACGAGGTCTGATTTGCTGAAGGTTAACGATCAGTTATTGAAACGCCGCTGCGTTTCTGCAACATTTAATATTACTGTTTCACTAACAAACACCACGACTGGAAGATATGAAATATTTGATTGGATATTCTGGATGGAGGAGAGCCGATGATGTAGGCTGGATGGAGTAGGGTCCACGTGGAGGGGTGAGGGTAGGAAGATGAAGACATAAGGGTGAGGGATGTTGTGGACGGATGACTGGCAGAGATGATGGGACAGTGTCAGGGAGTGGTGTTGAAAGGTTTTAGGACGCAGGACACGGATACATTCAGGTTTAGATCAATGATTTATTAACAGAAAGCGAGCACACTTACAAATGAGTGGCTGAGTCTGGGCGAATCCAAAAGTCCAACAGAAGGGATATGAATCCACAAAGGCATAAAGAAACAGAAATCCAGAAATAATAACAGTCCAAACGAAACAAGTCCAAGTCCAAAAGGGCAATAATCCCAAAATCCACAGAACAAGCAGGACACGAATGTCCACCACACGAGACAGAGCATGGTGAGCTACATTAAAGAGAATAAAACAAACCAGATGGGGCAGGGTGACTGAACACAGGTGAGACTAATCAGGCACAAAGAACTCCAAAATAAACCAGGAAGTAAAACTCACAGAGACATTAACAAAATAAGACAACAGAAACAGATGAACAACAAGACCAGGCACAAGAACACAGAGGCAGCAGCGGTGTAGTATACTGTGATTTTTCCCTCCCAGCCTCATACACCCCGTCCCAGAGCGACATCCCATAAGCACCACTACACTCACTAATACATACAGTGTGCATGTATATGTAATAGAGAGCATTCTGAAGGACTGTTTAGGCTATGTGTTGTCAACACTACAAAGACTTTAACGGCCAGTGACGGTTACAGGTGGGCAAGGGCGTCACTTTGTGTTGAATGGTAGTGTGGACGTTTTAGGGCTCAGATAAGAGTTAATATGAGACATGACAATTTGAGCATCAAACACTTCACTTCCTACATTCTGACATTTTCTGCACCAATTTATGGCAGAAATGTCTTTATTTATATAAAGGGAAACACAAAATTCATGTTTCTGTGGAACACAGGTTCCAAAAATGGAAGGCTGAAGCTTATCAGTAGCAGTAATAACAATGAACATATGCATATGTGCAGTTCTGTCACCAACACTCATTCATTACAGAATATTATTAACAGTGAGGGCACAAAAAGTGGTCCAGATCATCTTAAGCACACTTATCTTCCAAAACCATTTCAAAGTTACGTAGCTACCGTATCAGCTGAAATGCATGAACAAGCATCCAGGAACTGCTGCTTCTACTACTGCACACACACACAAACCACATTAATGTTAAATTCGCTGATCAACAAACGTAACCTATTGGCCTCAGGTGAAGATACCAACGATGGTCGTTCAGTCTTGGCCACAGGTAGTCTCAACGACTGTAACGACTGTCGTCACAGCAACAAG
>NW_024041262.1:28246058-28252530 GCF_014851395.1 Micropterus salmoides
CTATACAACGAAGGTTAAAATGAAGGGCAACTAGACTTGGTTGAAGCTTCAACCAAGTCCAGTTGCCCTTCATTTTAACCTTCGTTGGATAACTATGACCTGGATGACTGAGAATCTTCATAGACATCTGCATGAGATCTACTTTAAATATAAAATGCTCAATTTTTAAATTCCAAATTGATTTCCTCTTTGTGTATTGCCCATTAGTGAGAAATGTCTGTTATAAAGACATCATCACTTTTTTGCTGTAAGATGTTTCTTCCAATGCAGCAGCTTGTTATATAAATTTCACTTTTTATTGTAAGCCAGTCAGATGTGTATTGAGTTGAAACACATTTGTGACATGTCCCTGCTGAGTTGTAAGTTGCAAAAAATCCTGGTGATTTTGATACCCTCAGAGGATAATATTTTTTGCATATTTCTACTCCTAGTAAGTACTTATTTGTTATCAAAATGTAAGTAATTTGTGTTTTGAGTAAGATATATGTTATAGAATATCAATTGAATTAAAATATTGTTTCTTTTTAAATAAAAATATGAGTTTAAGCATGACACCTGCATCATCAATGCAGTAGCTGTATATTATGGTTCATTGCTGCAACACATCCTCATACCTAAATGACAAAATAGGTTTATTGTCAAGTGTCCCAAAATTACATACTGTATATGGCTGTTGGAAAGTCAAACGACACATTTGACTGTAACCCACAACAATACACATGCACATTTCCAGTATCAGCACAGAGAGGCTGCTGATCGGCCGGTGTCGTGCCAAGGTAGGTACCACAGATAGAAGGCGTTCCCCCGACAGTTGGAGCGCATGCATTCAGCTGTGAAGGAACTTCGAGTTCAACAAAGTAACTGATAAATATAACATGTAGATTGTTTATTTATCCTTTTAGTATTGTTGTTTTATCAAAAAGGTTTTGCAAAGCAAGCTAATGCATGGCTTCCAGATTTACATTATGTTGAACTTTATATTTATCTTATAGCAAAATTTTTTTGCAATAGTCTGACAATGATAAAACTGACCACAGATTTAATCACTTGCTCATCATCCATGTTACTGTTTGGAAGCTAGAACTAGACCCTAAAATGTGACACTGTAAAATCAAAATAACTGGAATCAGATTAACATCTGTGCATTATAGAGGGCGGATACGTTTTATGGCAGAATGCATGTCCAGCCTGGAAGGACCAGTACTGTAATCGCTTTGTGTGTATGAAAATTTATTTGCAATGCAATATTAAATGATTACGATACTAATCCCCTTCCCCTTTAAGGAGGGGGATTCTGAATAGTTTCCAATAATATCTAAAGGCTATCATTTGCAATGGAAACGTGGATTACAAGGACAAAATATTGTCTACAATGCTGCATTCATGTGTTTGCTGATCAACTAATTATTACTGTGATCTTGATTTTACAGTGTTGACTCCGTAGCTATTGGTAGGAGCATCTTCCTTAGAAAAGATTCATAAGGTCATAATGTGACTCATTGCCTTTACTGTACGCATACCGATCATGCTTACTGTCGCGCAAAGTATAGATAAACGTGGTCATTAGACATTTTTATTGTTTTTATTGTGGGCCTACAAAACCTCTGAGGCTCAGGCCTAACTGCAGGTTAATGCAGGCCTGCAAACAGTAACATGGATGACCAAGTGATCGACTCCATGGTCAGTTATAACATCGTCAGACTATACACTGAATTTATTTTATACTTTTAAGTATTATTACTGTATTTTTAACTGTTTCCAACTGTATAAGCGGTGGACAGTATGTTACTGTAGATTTTCAATGCATTCTGGGAAAATATTACTCTAAATCTAAATACAGTAATATTAACAGACCGCGAAAACCACCACAAACCTCCATTTTGAAATGAAGGACTGTCATCGATTTGAGAATGTTTAGTTTGACACCAGATCTCAATTTTCCTTGCAGCTTTGACATTAGACTGTTCAGGACTGGACTGGATGCAATACGTTAGCGCTGATATTTTATGTGACATTTTACACAGTTGTAGCTCTGAATGTGGTGAGTGCAGTTCACTTGTATAAGACCAAATTTAACGTTACAAGAGGCTGTTGAGGGATTGCTGTGTCTGTCTGCTGACCCGGCAGCTGCTTCATAATTAATATCTGATAAGTGGTGAATCTTGAAACAAAAATTGCAGTAACATAACGTTAAGTTAATTGAACTTCCTATTTTATTTAATGGAGCTGTAAGTTTGGGTGTGGAATTAATGTTAACATTAAAGGGCATTATGGAATTTCCAGCGGCCACTCATGTTGCGGTTTTAAGATTGCAACCAGGCGTGCGCTCGTACACGTGCTCGCTTGAACTCATGAGCGAATAGAATCCAAAACACAAATCACTTTCATAGAGAGATCTCGCAATAAACACAGAAACACCTCACCTAACCTTATCCCCAACCAGGTTTTTACTAGTCTATATGGCCAGTTATAGCTTCTCCAAAGAAGTAAGTATTTTCAGAGAAATCCATTTATACATTGATTGCTGACTGCCTACAACATTGTTAGACTCTCAACTTTAAAACAGATCTATTTATATGTATTAATATATACACACCTTGAGAAAAACACCACCTACTTCAGAATCCTGATTGTGGATTTCAGCTCAGCGTTCAACACAATGTCCCCTAAGAAAATGATCAGCAAACTCAGCACTCTGGGTTTAAATACAACACTCTGCAACTGGATAGTGGACTTCTCACGAACGGGCCCCAGTCAGTTCGGATTGGCGGACTCACCTCCACAACTCTAGTGCTCAACACGGGAGCCCCCCAGGGCTGTGTGCTCAACCCCCTCCTGTTCACGCTGTACACCCACGACTGCATCCCCCGACATGGATGAGACTTCATATGGGAGGAAATTCATAATCTTGTAGAGTGGTGCTCAGAGAACAACCTACCGCTCAACGTCAGCAAAACCAAGGAGCTGCTCATTGATTTTAGGAAGAAGGAGATAAAGACACACACTCCTGTCGGCATCAGTAGAGCTGAGGTGGAGCAGGTGAATAGTTTCAAGATCCTGGGAATCGGCATCACAGAGAACCTGACATGGTCGTCTCACATCTCCACGCTGGTGAAGAAAGCTAAGATACGACTGGATTTCTTGAGGAAGCTTAAGAAGACCAAATTCCCACGCCAAGTCCTTGTCAGCTTTTACAGGGGAGCAACAGAATGCATCCAGACTGGAAACGTCACTAACATGGGATGTGCACAGCCCAGGACCGGAGAGTTCTGCAGCGGGTGATTAAAACACTCAGAAGATCAACAGAAGATCATTGGTACCCATCTCCCGAGCATCAGTGATATCAGTGAGGTGAGGTGCCTGCAGAGCCCAAAGGATACTAAAGGACAGTTCCCACCTAGCCACAGCCTGTTCACCCTGCTGCCTTCTGGGAAGAGATATAGAAGTTTCTGCTGCTGCACCACCAGATTGCAGAGCAGCTTTCCCCCCCAAACTATCAGACTCTTAAACTCTAGTTCATCCTCAGCACTGCTCCAGTGATGATAGTTTATTTCTGTTGCCATTTTTATAATTAATTGTTTCCTGTCTGCTATGTAGCAGAAGGGAGTTATAAAACTCAATTTCACTCTACAACTTGTTATATTGTGAAAATAAAACCTACCTACCTACCTAAATGTTTGCTTTACTGAGAGAAAAAATGTGGTTTCTTGTTTATACATTCTTGATTCAATAACACATAATGTTAGCCTACAGAAGGCAGAAGCCATATGTTAGCTTGCTTTGCAAAACCTTGTTGATAAACAACAATACTGAAAGGATAGATTAAACAATCCACGTTATATTTTCATCTACTTTGGTGAACTCGAAGCTCCGCTGTCACCACTGAATGCTTACACTCCCGCAGGCAGGAAATACTTCCTTTCAGTGGTAACTAACGTTAACTTTGCACAACATCTGTCAGCTACTGAACCCAGTAGGTTATAGACAGTACCTGGCACACAGGTAATACATGTGCTGAAACTAAACAACAGTGACACAATAAACAATATGTGCATATATTGGTGCATTGTTGGGCGGCACGGTGGGCCAGTGGATAGCACTGATCTCACCCCGGTTGCAGCACTGAAAAACAAATGTGAACTAATAAAGCTGACTCTGCGCGAATTAACCCAGCAGATGCGACACCGGCTTACACAGGGATAGTAATAAAGTCAGTCTTGCGCAGAGGTGGACGGCCCCGCCTCACTGTCGTGTCAAATGAGAGGATGAAGAGGGACTATCCTTCTAGGCACGAGAAGAGAAAGAAGCTCAGTGAGAGTGAAGTGCAGGAACAGCAGGCAGGTAAACTTGTGTTCGCTCCTCTCAGAGTCTGATGTCAGCAGGTAACAGTAACAGTAGCCTAATGTTCAGTTAATGTGTAGCTGCTGTGAATTTCTGTCTGTCTGTCCTGCTAACCAGCTGAGAAGCGCAGCTCTTGTCTGTCGTGTCTTGGTTTCTTGCCAGACTGTGACAGAACAATGTTGAGTAAAAATACAACTATTTATTATGTTTGATAAACGCAGAGGGCCACAGTGTTTATAAACTGCAGCTCGGAAAAGATGACCGCATTGCACGTGGAAATGCGTTCATATTCACGGCCAAAAAAATTTTATTCACGCATTCCAGCAATAAACATCTGTGAACCAGTCCAGACAGGATGTGAGGGCACTCCTCATACATCATTTTAAAACAAGACAGTGAAGTTTATTTCCAACTCTGGACTAATGCAAGATGGGAAGCAGTGGATTTGCATTACATTGACAAGGGCTTTGCTTAAGTTTGTCAGTGGAGTAAATTTGGGATCATCAGCCAGTACAAGAACAGACTCCAGCCAGTCAGCCCAGCTGATCCACATCCGGCCTCAGTCAGTGCGAGCACAGACCCGGTCCGGACGTCTTTAGCGGGTCCCACAGACCCAGGTGAAACAGGCAGCCTCAGACATTACCAGCGCAGCCAGAGATGAACAGCCAGCATCAGACCCTAACGGAACAGTTGCTGCTTCACCAAATGACCCGGCAGACTGGCCCCCGGTCTTAACAGACTTCATGAGGACTGAGTTAGTGCCAGAGGTCTGTTCAAATCAGCTCTGGACTTTTCTAGAAGAGGTTTCTATTCAGGCTAATTAAAGAGGGAGGACTGTAGTGAGAGCATTGTTGTGTCAGGTGTGACTGTGCAGCAGCTCTGTTTTTGTCTGTGGCCGAGTGCTAACGTAGCTGCTAGAGCTTTGCAATATAAACATGTGAAAACTGAAGCCACCTCGCTCTTGTGGGACTGTGAGTTGCACTTTATCAGAGGTGCAGACGTTAACATGTGGATTTTTGATGAGATTGTGAATTGAGAAGTGTTTCAGTTAGTTTTGACCTCCTTGTCCAACACAACCCGTGCACATGCCCAAAGTCCAAAATGAGGTGGTCTGAAGGGGAAACTACTACAAGAGCAGAACACAGGCTAATCCTCCCACAGTATAGGAAATATCCACTCTTCCTTATTGTGATTCACTGTAACTTATAATGCTGTCTGGAGTGAATTTAAAAATAATACTGTGTATAGATTTTGATGTGTAGTACTTTTGATTACTTAAGTATATTTTAAAACCAGGTACTTTTTTACTTTACTTGAGTAACTTTTTTATGTGGTATCTGCATTTTTACTTAAGTAGGAAAATCGAGTACTTCTTCCACCCACTGTATTTACAGCAATAAGCCAAATATTACATTCAGGCATCATGCCCACAACATGGGACTTACATAAGTTTGCATTAAGTTAGTCAACTCTTATAATTTCACAGCACAAACGCCCACTTGCTCATCACTCTCTCAAGATAATTAATCAACATCCAACACTACGGAATAACGTTAATAAAAACACATGCTTACCTTCTGTTAATTAAACATCTATATAGCCTCAGCATCCTCTCCTGCTTCTTGTTCTGGCAGCTCCGTGTCCATTTAAATAAAGCACTTTTAAATCATCTATTAACTTTCTCCTCCACCAGTATCTCTCCCTGATTTAAAGTTCTGTCCATCATCCTGTCCGGTCCTCACGCTGCTCACGTCTGCTTGCAGGTGCAGCTGCGCGTTAGCATCGCTGCTAACGTAACTTTAACCTTCACTAGCTTTGCTTTGCTCCGAATTTGATTGTTTTATGGTGATTTAATAATTAAAGCTCATGTGCACAAAACGCCAAAGCTTCAATTGATTAACGTATCTCCTCTCCCCCCCTCTCGCTCCCCCTCCCTCTCTCGGTCCACGTAAGTGGACTGGGCGCGTTCCATTTCTGTTTGGGCCGTCTGCCGTAAGATGGCTTGATTCCATTTCAATTTCTGCCAGTCGGCCGTGAAATGAATCCAAAGGCCACTATTTCTGTTGAGAAAGGGTGTTTTACAGCCTGTGATTGTAAAATATGATGGTGCTCATTTAATTGTATATTTCTA
>NW_024041262.1:28253030-28276058 GCF_014851395.1 Micropterus salmoides
AGCAAACTGAGGGAGAGAGAGGTTGAGAACAACAAGAGGAAACTAAAATATTAAAATATGTTAATAAATCATTAACAATATATTTATGTATAAAATTATCACAAATATCATGATCGTAGTTAAAAAGCAAGATAACATATACTTTGTTTTTAGATTGTTTCTCTTTTTTATGTCATTTTATTGTTTGTGACTTTCTGCTTCGGGAACATGGTGAACCTCAACGTTTGTGTTAATAAAGCTTATTGATTTGAGACAGTGGGACAGAGTGTCTTGTTCGGAGCATCTGGTGAAGGTCAGACAGTTTTAGGTGACAGTCTCACACCTCAGCCATCTCTGACATCCTGTCTCCATGTCCGACACTGAAACTCACACCTCCTGTCAGCCGTTGGTTGCTAGCAGCTAGTCAGAGTCCATCCTGTTGTCAGCTGGTTCAGTTCATGACTACAGATTAAAGGTCTGGGCACTTCACCCTCTGACCTACTTCAGTTAAAGGTTCTGCAGCCTGACAGGAAGTGAGGCGGGGAGGTCATTATTATACACGAGTTGTTTTGTTTCCTCGTGGTCCAGTCCTGATCCAGGGTCTGGGATCTGCAGCTGTGTTTACTGTCAGCAGCCGGTCTGACGGCGTTGATGAGACCTCCATCTGACTCCTCGCTGCGCCTGTCAGCAGCTCGTCAGCCAATCACAGGTCAATCAGCAGCGTGAAGTCACAGCGTTCCAATCAAAACTTTTAATCAGAATCACTGGAGGAGCTGATCTCTCTGTGTCCTCAGTCCCCAGGACCGGGTTCTGACCTGCAGCTGACTCAGACACATGTTTGAAACCTCCTGTGGCGTCTGGGTTTCCATTCTCAGCTGTGCCCCCCCATGAAGCCGTTACTGACTGATCTACACTCATCAGCAGCACGAACACGTCTCCTGTTACACTTCTGACCCGTCTGGTTAAACCGACCCAGGACGCCCGTCTGTCCCCGGAGAAGCAGCCAATCAGAGGCCTGATGCTCAGAGACTGAACTGAGACTGTGATGCAGCAGGATCATTAGAAATCAGCATCCTCCTGTCAGATCTGACAGCATCATGAAACCTGTAACTACAGCTGTCAAATACATGTGCAGAAGTGAAAACTGCAGGATTTCCCCCTTAAATGTACTGAGGTAGAAGTATAAGAAGTAGAACAGTACCTGATCGTACTGAATCAGAATACTTTGCTACAGATTCTCACATGGCACAAAAGGAATAGAAATAATAGTAGAAACTGGTAAGTAGAGTTTTGTAGATCACTATGTTCATATACAGTGAGGAAAATAAGTATTTGAACACCCTGCTATTTTGCAAGTTCTCCCACTTAGAAATCATGGAGGGTCTGAAATTGTCATCGTAGGTGCATGTCCACTGTGAGAGAAATAATCTAAAAAATAATCCAGAAATCACAATGTATGATTTTTAACTATTTATTTGTATGATACAGCTGCAAATAAGTATTTGAACACCTGTCTATCAGCTAGAATTCTGACTCTCAAAGACCTGTTAGTCTGCCTTCAAAATGTCCACCTCCACTCCATTTATTATCCTAAATCTCATTTCTGAAACTTAAAGCTGAACAAGTGAAATCTGCTCTTCCTCCCTCACCTCCTCATATGGCAGCATGTTGATTCACACACACACATTTACACCTAAGCGGCGAGCCAAAACAGTGACCGCATCAGTTTACATGATGTACAACACAATCCCCTTCTGAGGAGAGATCCCAGACTGTCCTGACCACACTAACACTAACACACACTAACACACTCACACTGGTCCCAGACTCATCCCCATGTTAGGGTGGCAGGAGATCCTGCAGCTTCAGGGTGCAGCTGAGATCTCAGGACACTTCTGCAGCCGACACACAGCGCTGCTATGAGCTAATTGCTAACATACTGTGTACGTATAACGTTCACCATCTTAGTTCAGCGTGTTAGCATGCTAACAGAAGTTAATTAGCAGCAAACAAAGTGGCCAAAGTGGCTCGGGTCACTGAACAGGGTGATGCCTTAATCTTTAAGTCTAATTTAAACTCCAGATGGGAACATACATGTAGTCCCTTTCACAGACCACAACCAACAGCTTGTGGTTCTCTGCAGACCTCCGGACCCTCACTCCCAGTGTTTACTTTACTTTATCTCTTCTTCCTCACTCTGATGAGGTATTAGTTACTGGGAACTACCTGATCCCTCAGTATGGGTGTGTGCTTTGTCATTTCTACGCTGATGACACACAGATTTACTTATGTTAGGCCTAATGACTTCTCAAACCTGACTCTCCCCACATCAGGTCTCCTCCAACACCTAGATCCATGAGTAGAAAAGCCTCCTCCAGAAACTTGGCATCGTTTTCAACAACCAACTGAAATTTGCTGAACGTGTCCAGACAGTCACTCAGTCCTGCTGTTTTCACCTGAGAAGCATTCTGAAGATACGCCTCTAATTTCTTTCCATCAGTTGGAGATGGTCTTCCTGCCTTTGTGTCCTCCCGCCTTGACTTCTGTGATGCTCTTTATTCCTGCCTGAGCCAAGACACTGCAGCTTACAGTCAGTCCAAAACTCTGCAGCAAGACTCACTAAGACCCCATATCCCTCTCACATCACCCTGAACCTGATGCCGCTGCACTGGCTGCTGGTTAAATTTAGGCTTTAAGATCTCCCGCCTCATCAATAAGGCGCTAAATAATCTGGCTCCAGAGTATTTAAATAAGGCCCCATGACTCTTCTCAGCCCCTCAGGTCCCCTGACTAAAGCCTAGCTAGTTAAACCTCGCTCTAAACTAAAAACACAAGGAGACATTTTCTCTCCTTGGTCTCTTTAGTATTTACTGTATCTAATATTTACTGCAGGACGGTCTCCCCCCTGGTTGACGGAGTCAGGTCAGTTAACTCTCTCAGATGCTTTAAGTCACAGCTGAAGACTCATCTTCTTCTTTCTATTGTTATTTTCTATATTCTATATTTTTTAACCTTTATTTATTCAGGGAGGAAGACCCTGATCACATTCACACCTGGAAGCTGCCCAGAACAACCACAGCCTGTTGAGGTTATGGGAGGGCAAGCACTGTTTGGTTTACTTTTCACACACAGATTTTATCCTGCCAGACTGGGATTTGGACCAGCGAACTCCCGGTCACAAGCTTGCTTCTCTAACCTCTGGGCCACCACTGTCTCTGTGAAGCACTTTGGTTTGGAAAGGTGTTGTATAAATAAACTTTTGTTTCCTTACTTCGGTTTGACCTCTGACCCTCTAAGTAAAGCCTTTATTGATCCTCCTCACTCAGTGTGAAAAATGTGTGTACCCGGGTTTTTATACTCTGGCTCTTAGTGAAACTTGCTGCAGTCTGGTCTCCGTCCTCGACAGCAGCTGAGCCTGTTGAGCTAAACCCGGCCCGTTCTACCAGCAGTCTTCTTCAACACAGCATGATGTTCATTTAGTAAATTATGGTCCCATTTAGAGGAACAGAGACCAGGAAGCAGGGGAGTCTTTAGGGCGGGGCTACAAGCTGACTGACAAGTCGCTACCATGGCGACCTGTCAATCAGGATAGAGGCGACTCGTATCTGCTGCTCTGTGAACATTTAACCAGCGCCGGCTGCTCATTTTTCAGTAAGTATGTTTGTCGCTAGCCAAAATTAGCATCCCAGCTAATATCACAGATAACATGAATTACAGACGCACCTTGCTAACCAAGATAGCTAGCTCCACCCTCTGGTCTTATCAGAAGGATTAGAAAGAGTCTGTGTGAACCTTCAGTCTCTCCACTGAAACTGAAGTGGTTCAGGTTTCTTTACTTTAAACACAGGCAGTACACAGTGTACTGCAGATAAAACACAATAAAAGTAAAAGTACTCAGGTGGGAAACGATCTTCTGCTCACCGTGGAGTCAGATTCTGGACCTCAGTGCAGCCATTGATCAGAGCGCAGTCCTCGATCGATCGGGCAGAAACATCCTGATATGCATAAACTTTTGTTAGAGTTTTATTATTTTGCTTGACATGTTTACATGAACTTCCTTTTCCTATGTTCAGTTTGAATGTTTCCAGAAATGCAGTTTGAATGATGGTGTGATCATAACCTAAATAACACTCATTGATAAAAATAAATGCAAACATTTCCATCTATTATTTATTTCAGTTTAGTCTTGGCACATGTTTAATAATATACCTGTTGTTACGGTGCAAAGAAAATGTTTGGTTTAGAAGATATGTCCTTCCACTGAGATTTTCTCAGTGCGTCTCATGACCACGCAGAGTGTGGTGAGAAGGATTTCGGAGACCAGAATGTGCTTGTAAACTGCTGCCTGTCGTGTAGATTCACCTCCATAAGCACAAAAAGGCATCAAAGTGTAGCCACATGCCTTTCTCTCTCAAAATGGTAAAATCTTCCTCAGTGGAGTTTTTTGATTTTCTTAATTGATAGGAAACTCACAGTCGTGGTCAGCAGTAAATGCACTAATGAGTGAAAAGAAAAGTATTTGACATTCAAATCTGAGCTGCTGGGGTTTTCTGTTTTTTCCTGTCACACATCTGCAGTCAGTGTGTGTGTGGGGGGGGGGGGGACCCATCCATCTCCTTAAAAAGACAAACACAGCGGGCGGAGGGTGGAGGCCGGGAAGAAGAATGTTTCTGTTTCTCTGTGTTGAGTCTGTCAGGAGGAAGCTCAGTGTGACGCAGCCACACATCTGGACCTGGATCAGCAGGAAACTACCACTAAAGTACTTCAGCAGGTACCACAGTAGTACCAGTTGTATCACAGTACTTCAGCAGGTACCACAGTACTTCATCAGGTACCACAGTAGTACCAGTTGTATCACAGTACTTCATCAGGTACCACAGTACTTCAGCAGGTACCACAGTAGTACCGGTTGTATCACAGTACTTCATCAGGTACCACAGTACTTCAGCAGGTACCACAGTAGTACCAGTTGTATCACAGTACTTCATCAGGTACCACAGTACTTCATCAGGTACCACAGTAGTACCAGTTGTACCACAGTACTTCATCAGGTACCACAGTACTTCAGCAGGTACCACAGTACTTCAGCAGGTACCACAGTAGTACCAGTTGTATCACAGTACTTGATATCTGTACGGTGGTAAAATGTCTTCTGGCACATTTTCCTAAACGTGCAGTTTATTGTAGATAAAGATTTTATGACGATGCAAAACATCTAGATAAAATATCAGTTTTAAAATTGAAGCTAAATAAAAAAACAAAAACATTTATGATGGACAGCCAGACCATCAATCGATGAGTCAGGAAACTGATCGACAAACAAAAAGAAGGAATTCTGCTTCTTTGACAATAAAGTTGAAGCCTGTGAAGACTCCCAGGGTGCATTTCACTAACAAACAATGCCAATCACAGAGCTTGAAATTAACGGTGAGCTGAAGCTAAAAATGACACTTTGTAGAAACTTGACACATTTAGCTTCTTCTCCGGTCACTGAGGCTCATGGGTATCGTAGTATTCAGCAGGAGGAATGCGACTCAGCGTGATGAGAGAGTCTCTCCGGTACCAGTTCTCCAGCAGGTTCTCCTTAAAAGGAAACTTTACTACGAGGGAAACAAAACTTCCTGCTGCAGAGACTCCGCCCACCTCACTTCACTCTGAAACATTCAGAAGGAGCAGAATCAGAACAGATCACAGAACATAAAAACAGACAGCAGGCCTGACTGTGTCTTTAACTCCAAAAAAGGAAGCAGGTCAGTAAATAAGAGGAGCCTCCTCCTCCTCCTCCTCCTCCTCCTCCTCGTCTCATGTAAGGAGAGGAAAGACGTTGGGCGTGGTCTGTCTCCTCGTACACACTGGGTACAGTAGTATTTCTCAGTGTGAGTGGTGTCCTTCAGCATGTCCTTGTTTAGTTGTACAGTGTTCATCTCCTCCTCCGCCCCTCTTGCACCGCGGCCTTCATAGCTTCATTCCACACTCCGTTATTCCAGCCACTTATTTCCACTCTCACTTCTCGTGCATCCATCTGTGCACGCGACTACAAACATCCGCCCGCCGTCTGTCAGCTTGTGCCGAATGTTTGATTCATTTCAGATGAAACTGACATTAAACCACATGTGTGTGTGCATCTGACACTGAGATGCATACTTCTATCACATCCATCATGTATCCAACAGCTCCTGCAACATGTTAAAGGCAGCTCCAGACAGCTGAGGTTTGTAAACTAGTCTGTAGCTGGAGTCAGCTGAATGAGGCCAGTTACACATGACAAGTATAATTGATGCACGAGCTCTGATGATATTTTTATAAATCTTAAATATTTACTTGTTAAGAACTGTGAAAAAGGTTTGTAATGATGAGAGTTTGAGTATCAGCAGGTTCCCTCAGCTCTTCAGGTTCAAGAGAGAACAACACTCAGTGATTTTCACTGAAATCATTTTAATTTCAGCATTTTAAAGTCACATGTTGTGTTTAAGGTGCTGCAGTAACAACACCGTCAACACAATTCATGCAACAAAGAGTTGAACAAATATTTAATTGAAAAATGCATTTAAACACGAGCTGGCCCTGCTGCAGGTGTGTTCCTGTGTCTTTTTGTGGAGACGCACAGCCCTGTGAACATGTTCTGCAGCCTCACTGTGTAACTTGTGTCTGTGAGTGTACGTGGCCCATTTTATCTGCTGCTTTAGTTAAAAACCTAAAATTACTATTTTCACAAAGATTTAAAGTTTCTTTACAGATTTGAACTTCTGCTTTGTTGGTCAGCTTTCTTATAATTGTTTTATCACCCTTATTAGCAGCGTTGGGAGTAACACATCACAAAAGTAACACAGTTACAGTTATGTATTGCCGTAATATAACGCATTACTAAAAAAATCAGTAATATTATATCTGTTATGGCGCTTTTCCATCACCAGGACCAGCTCAACTCGCCTCGACTCGACTCTACTCACCTCAACTCGGTTTGGCCGTCCTTGCAGATAGTACCCAGAGATAGTACCCCTCAATGTAGCTGGTTGTCATAGCGACGCCACACACAACTGCCGCGACTCAATGTAACACACACACCAGTGACCCACACAGCTGTCTCTGGATTTAAGTTAAAACGTTTCAACATGCTGCTGTACCTCGTTCGTAAATGCGAACAGCATCTTTCTCAATGGGGACACGATTCGTCGTATTTCACCCCCCCACCCCCATTAAACAGCATTAAACAGCAGTCAAAGTAACTTAAAATAATGCAGAAGTAGCGTAAAGCGTTACAATCCAGAGACAGTAATATTGTAATATAACTAATTACTCTAATGACAGTAACTAGTAATCTCTAATGTATAACATTTGGTAGTAACTTGCCCAACACTGCTTATTAGTGAGTGAAAGTTACTGTCAGGCTCACTGACCTCACTCTGATGTACTTCCTGTAACACTCGGCCCCGCCCACCATAGCAACATCAGCAATGCCAGATCAATAATTGTGATTGGCTGTAAAATGTTAAAGCATTTTGAAGCTGTATTTTTGCAGACGGCACCCAAGTTTATCTATTTGGGAACACGACACTCAAATATCTGCAGCTGAAGTTCAGTAAAATTTGACCTGCTGTTCTCACCAGCATGTTTCCTGTGTTTGATTCAACATTTTATACACTTTATATTATAAAGTAATATTACAGTTTATGTTTCACAGCAGCTTTCTTCAGTCAGTGTGTGGAGGAAGAGGACAACTCCACCTGCTTCACCTCCATCCATTCACACACACACACACACACACACACACACACACACACACACACACACACACTCCTCCTGGACTTTGACCGAAAATGGGAAAACAGCTGGACTCCTTACAGGGACGTCTGAAACTGTTTCTGATTGGCCGACTAACATCAACACACAGCGAGCTGCTCACAACCAGCTCAGGAATGTGTGTGTTACTGTGTGTGTTCGGACATTTCTCTGTTTAAGGCCACAGGAGCCCGGCGGTGGAAGAAGTACTCAGATCTGTTGTAATACTATAGTGTCCAAAACTTCAAAGTTTTACTTCAGTGACACTAAAGCATTAGCATCAAAAGTAAAAGTACTCATTATGCAAAATAATGATAATATATGTTATATTATTGGATTATAATTACTGATGCGTTCATGTGTTCATCACTTTAATGTTGTGAAGGTGGAGCTACTTTTATTTCTTTATGTTCAGGTTTGTGAATTTCCCCCCAGACTAATAAAGTTTTCATTAGCTGATTACATTTTGTTTTAATAATCTGAGCTGTTAGATAACTGTAGTGAAGTAAAAAGTGTAATATTTCCTCCGAGGGAGAAGTAGGAAGTACCAGAAAATGGAAATACTCAAGTACAAGTAACTTAAGTACAGCACTTGAAGAAATGTACTTAAGTCGTGTTTCGACCAAAAGTACCAGGAACTTTTCAGTCCCCAGATCTCTTTTCAAGGAACTAAAAGGTTCCTTCAGCTCTGTTGTGTGCGTTTCCACCGCGGTCTAAAGACCTGCGAAGATCAGGCAGATTAACCAGCTGATGTAGGCTGTAGGCCTGCACGGCGTACAAAGTGACGCACAGGCATCGTTATTTGTAACCACTGTCCATGAGAAACATTTATAAATGAACATCAGATTTCATGGACTATAATGAAATACTAAAGGCTATGCGTGACCATTAAAGCAGCTTTTTTGTGTGAGAGAATAATGAAGAAACGATAAAGTTTGTTAGACATTTAATATAAAATGGATAAAACCATCAAGTTCTTAAAATAACTCCAGCACAGAGAAAGCAGCACAAAAATAAAGTGGCAGTTTGGAAGGTTATTAAAACATTTCCAGCCGGCAAGAGCTGCAGATCAGCTGCAGCACTCACGTCTGTGTCTGCCTGCATCGCAAGGAACCGGATGTTTAACAAGCTTACCTGCTGTAATCAGCTGTTCCGCTTGTTTTGGAAAGGAGACTTCAGCTCTGTGGAAAAACTTCAAACAACAACTCAGGAACCAGTATTTAGCTTAACTCCATCAGCTGTTCGCTGTAAACACACCGCTGCACACTGGCTGCTGTTTCCCAGCAACACATTTAATGCCGACGTTCCACGAGACTCGTGTGGCTCTCTGACTGTTGATGTGGTTTATTGGTTTGCAAACAATAGTGGAAAAGAGAGGAGCAGCAGCAGAAAAACAGCCGACATGCTGATTTAAAGCCAGTAGCCTCTACTCGCCCATTCAGAAATTCACTGCAAGGCAAGCCCCCCCGCCAAAAGTACCGGTACTTTCGGCGAACAGGGACATTTTGGGGGGTAAAATAAAGACTGCAGAACTACATTTACAACTGGTGGAGTTCCTGCAACGGTTCCTAGTTCCTTTGGTCAAAACGCTGCTTTAATTAATTAATTAATTAAATTTCCACCACTGCAGGAGACCCTTGTGCAGGAACCAATCACAGCCGGGGAGACTCTGCTGCAGGAACCAATCACATCCGGGCAGACCAGCGGGACCCTGGGTGATCTGGGGCGAGTTCAATCTCAAAACGTTTAGCACCGGTTTGCAACATTTTCAGATTGAACGACATGTTTCCTTGCAACGTTCCGCAACGGGCTTCCAGGTGTGTTTTCTCCTGTTTGGGGGGCGTGTCTCAGTTGCAAAAAGTTTTTAAACACAACGGTGTTAAAAACAGCAGGGTGTTCAAGGAACCACTGTTTCCATTGACAAAAACGTTTTGCTACGTTTTGTCGGTGCTGAACTCGCCCCTGGTCTATGATCAGCAGAGACGCAGAAAGTGTAACTGAAGGGGCTTAAAATCTGGACTAATCACTAATCACACCCACCTTCCTCACAACTGCTTTAAAAAAAACAAGAGGCCACTCCAAATCTTTCTTAAATCAGCATCTCTATGTACGGCAGCATCCCTTTAAAGTGTCCAACACACACTCTTTCTACTAATGAGGCAGTGATTGATGAAGTGAACTAAACCTCATTTATCGAGGAGAAGTATCAAACCCACTGCTGTGGTCGCCACTGTCTGTAGGACCAGCTGGATGGCAACAACTGTGCAGTACCTGAAAGGTCATTTGAATTAAAAAATAACTCTGAGTTGAAAAGGAAAGTTTTGAGTGAGGAAAAGAAGAATTCATGTTCTGGCTTTCTTGGAGGACTTTGTGATCTGGGGTTTCAGCAACGCTGGAATCGAAACCTGCTTCTTCCTGCTCTGACAATGTTTCCTAACTCTGAGGAGAGTTTTTACAGCAGGACGATGTTCCAGGCAACACAGCCAGGTGAGTCAAGCTGTGGATGGAGGACCCTATCATGGCCAGCCCAACCTCCAGACCTGAAACCTGCTGAAAGCCTCTGGAATTTAATCAGAGGAAGATGGATGGTCACAAGCCATCAAACAGAGAGCCAGGATAGTAACCCAGCAGCAGTGTGACCGACCGGTGGAGCCAAGACGCCGAAAGCTGTAATTAAAAATATTCCACCAAACATTGATTTCTAACTCTTCCTCAGTGAAAATATTAGTTCTGTGTTCTGTAAAAATGAATATGAACTTGTTCTCTTTGCATTATTTAAAGTTTGACAACAATATTTTTATTATTTTCTACAAATAAAAACTCTAAATAACATTTTTATTTGGAATTTAGGAGAAATGTCAGTAATTTGGTCAAATAAAACAAGAATGTTAATTTTACTCTCACACATACCTTTAAAGAGTAAAACCAGAGAAATTGATCATTTTGCAGTGGTGGTTTCCAGCGCTGTATATTTTAATGTGTTTCTGTATTTCCATGAAAGGTGCTTTATAAATAAGATGGAGTGCTGAACATGTCCAGGTGGATCTCAGCATGTTTCTGGCCTGAAACCTGCAGAACCACCTGAAACATCAGCTCTTGTTGCCTCCTGGTGATCACCAGCTGTTCTTCTACCCAAAGAGCCCTTTAACCTTCTAGTATTTAACAACAACATACACGTGCACCTCCTCCTCATGTGTTGTGAACCTGTGGCTCCCCCTGCAGGAGAAACTGTGTTGGTGCAGCTTCTGCAGTAACACTCAGTGACCTGCAGGTGTCGCAGACTGACTGTTTAAACAGTCAGTCTGCGTCAGTCACTTTTCAGGCCTGGAGTTTCCCAGAAACTCTACAGGAAGTGGGACAACAACAGATCCAAAAGTGGATGTTACATAATCACTTTCTCCACACACCCACACACATTTTTGTACTTCTAATCTTGAGAGGACCGTCAGTGACACAACACATTGCTTAGCTTCTAATTTTAATCTTAACTGCCACAACAGTTCTCAAGAAAGGACGGTAACATATTCTTACTTTAAAAAATGTCCTCAATTCCTAAAAATCTAAAACTACAGCTGTGCGAAGGTTTGATAAAAACACTTGCAAACAGTCAGGGAGTCTGTAGGCATATCATCCGGTGATTGATTAAACTATTAAACCAAACAGGTGCTAATTATCATAAATTCAATATGTAGGTTGAAACTCAATCAATAAGTGAAACAAAAACAGCTGTCAAGTAGGGATCCAGCTGGTGAGGAACAGCCAACAACTCAGCTAGCAAAGTTGAACTTTATTTATTTTCTTCTTTATTTGACAATGCATGAGACAGTGTAGAGTATGCAGAGGAGATGCCATGCACACAGGTTAGCCATGATTAATGATCAACCCCTGTCTCTGGTTAGGCTTTTAAAGTTAAAACAAACATGACGTGCTGAGTTTAAAATATTACAGCCATTAAAATACATTCAATGCATACACCCAGTACATGAAATAAAGAGAGATGGAGACCAGAAACATTTATCAAAAGGTGAGACTGCTGAAGACAGATTACACCACTGCAAGACTGAGCAACAAGACACAAGGTAGATGTACTGCATCAGCATCTTTCAGGAGAATCCGTGTATGGTTTGTTCTTTGATTACTCAGTTAATATTTAATGTGTCTGATTTGTGTAGCTTTGTGTGTTACACTTGATAAACCTGCAGCAGATACACCTGTGCAATGGCGGTGCCTGATTGAATGTAATCAAGGTGAGTTTGAACATCGACCTGGGTGTGTTTTTAGTTAGAAAAACAGGAGGCTCAACGTTTAGTTTGTAACTCACTAGCAACTGGGACAGGAACAGGAACGCCTCAGAATTTGCCTGAGAATCCTCCGGTTGGTAAGATTTCTTCGGTATCAAAGTAATTAACGGATAGTTGTCAGTACATTCAATGGTACCCAGCAAACATGAACCGTTATTAGGTCATTTGAGCTGTATATTAACGAATCATACACGGATTAAAATGTTCAAGTAATTTTTGTTCATACAAGGACAACAATCTAAAAAACATAAAACAAAGCACTCTTCAGGTGTTCCTGAATACGTTACAGAGTATGGCACACTTTGTCTTTTAACTATAATTTTGAGTTCATTTTAAATGAATGTTTCACAATCTGTGAAAAGAGTTGGCAGACTGATCCATGTGTGAGCTGTGCAATCCCTCCTCCTCAGAGGGATTGCACAATCCCGTCTTGCCACAGACCCAATGTGTCTATCATCAGTTGTTTTCTACTTTATAAAAGCAGTAAGGGGTGGAGCCAAGCCATGCAGAATCTAATAGATAAGACAAGCATCTGTAATTTGATATGATTGTCCCAGCTCAGTAAAGTATGATTGTTTAGGCTGCAATTGTGATGATGAGTATTTGGCTTCCAGTAAGGCACCTTGGAGGTATACCAACTGCACAGGTTTGAGTGTTGCACAGGAAGCTTGTGTCAACCTTGTCAAACTGTAAGACAAATATGGTATACTCATGGCATTTAAAGTTTGACAGACTGAACTTAACTGCATGTATTACCTTCTTAGTTTGTTTTTAAAATGTAACATTAGAATCAATTATTACACCGAGATATTTAAAGTCAGAAACCACTGTCAGCTTTTCCCCTGAACTGTAAATATTTAGTGTGAGATCAGCTGCTGACCTCTAAATGAAGAACATACAAGCTGTTTGTGATCACTGCTGTGGGTTTACTTGCAGCTTGCGGTTTGTTTGTTGCATGTACATAAATGACAGTATCATCTGCGAACATTTGAATCTCAGACTCATTGCATACAGTGGATAGGTGATTTATGTAAAGGCTAAACAACAGGGGCCCCAGAATTGATCCCTCAGGTACACCAGTACCACACCTGAGATTGCATCCATTTAATAATATTGGGGGAGAATGGCGGAGGGTCCAGCAGGTTTGGCATCTGGTCAGAATGAATGGTCTCTGATATTTACCCATCATGCAGTTCTATCTGACTGGCCTAAAGTTTATTTGGCAGCATCACAACAAACCCAAACACCCAGCGAGAGTCGTTAAGGACTTCAGCTCAAGAACATGGAGTCCTGCAAGTGGTGGTGATACATCAAGTTACTGTAAGTAAAACCTGCATCAGTAAAAACACTTTATCAAAATATCAACAACCATAAACATGTGGAAAGTGTTATTTTAATCTGAAAGCTGTCCATAGTCTGTTCAGCTCAGTTTGACACATAACTTAAAATATTTCTCATTGTTGTAATCTGAGCTGCTGAGGCTCCGCTACCAGGTAACGTTACCTGGAGGCAGCAGAGAGGAGAAGGAGGAGGAGGTGGAAGGGCTGTTCAGCTCAGTTTGTCAGATATTGAGTTTCAACTTTGCTGCTGTAAACTTTAATGTTGCTGCTCTAGAAACAACATGTAGTTGTATTTAAAATGTTCAGTTCTAATCCTGTAATGAATTTAACCAGGCAGCTAATATGCACGAATTGTATCCTGCAGGCCGTCCTCATGCCCGTTTACTTCTTGGTTGCATGCTGGGATAGCTGAACATGCAAAGTGGTTAAAAGCTCAGCTACATTTTCCTAAAGCCAAAGATGAGGAGGAAGGGAAACGTACTTTATGTTTCAAGTTCCTTCAACTGTCGGAACACTGCAAACTCTGTCTGCTGTCTTTCCACCAAATAATACAAAAGTAATGGTATCGATAAACACTTGGATCGTGAAGCAGTCTTAATAAAAGTATCAATATAAAAAACACACCTCCTAAATGTCTCCCTTTCTAAAAACGTCTCCTAAATGTCTCCCTTTCTAAAAACATCTCTTAAATGTCTCCCTTTCTAAAAACGTCTCCTAAATGTCTCCCTTTCTAAAAATGCCTTCCAACAAACATCTCTTAAATGTCTCCCTTTCTAAAAACGTCTCCTAAATGTCTCCCTTTCTAAAAATGCCTTCCAACAAACATCTCTTAAATGTCTCCCTTTCTAAAAACGTCTCCTAAATGTATCCCTTTCTAAAACGTCTCCTAAATGTCTCCCTTTCTAAAAACATCTCTTAAATGTATCCCTTTCTAAAAACGTCTCCTAAATGTATCCCTTTCTAAAAACGTCTCCTAAATGTCTCCCTTTCTAAAAACATCTCTTAAATGTCTCCCTTTCTAAAAACATCTCTTAAATGTATCCCTTTCTAAAAACGTCTCCTAAATGTATCCCTTTCTAAAAACGTCTCCTAAATGTCTCCCTTTCTAAAAACGTCTCTTAAATGTATCCCTTTCTAAAAACGTCTCCTAAATGTCTCCCTTTCTAAAAACATCTCTTAAATGTCTCCCTTTCTAAAAACGTCTCCTAAATGTCTCCCTTTCTAAAAACATCTCTTAAATGTCTCCCTTTCTAAAAACGTCTCCTAAATGTCTCCCTTTCTAAAAATGCCTTCCAACAAACATCTCTTAAATGTCTCCCTTTCTAAAAACATCTCTTAAATGTATCCCTTTCTAAAAACATCTCTTAAATGTCTCCCTTTCTAAAAACGTCTCCTAAATGTCTCCCTTTCTAAAAATGCCTTCCAACAAACATCTCTTAAATGTCTCCCTTTCTAAAAACGTCTCCTAAATGTCTCCCTTTCTAAAAACATCTCTTAAATGTATCCCTTTCTAAAAACGTCTCCTAAATGTCTCCCTTTCTAAAAACGTCTCCTAAATGTCTCCCTTTCTAAAAATGCCTTCCAACAAACATCTCTTAAATGTCTCCCTTTCTAAAAACATCTCTTAAATGTCTCCCTTTCTAAAAACGTCTCCTAAATGTCTCCCTTTCTAAAAACGTCTCTTAAATGTCCTCTTTCTGAAAATGCCTCCTAAATGTCTCCCTTTCTAAAAACGTCTCTTAAATGTCCTCTTTCTGAAAATGCCTCCTAAATATCCTCCCTTTCTAAAAAGCCTCCTAAATGTCCTCTTTTTCTAAAAACGTCTCCTAAATGTCTCCCTTTCTAAAAACGTCTCTTAAATGTCCTCTTTCTGAAAATGCCTCCTAAATATCCTCTCTTTCTAAAAACGTCTCCTAAATGTCCTCTCTTTCTAAAATCATCTCTTAAATGTCCTCTTTAGAAAAACATCTCCTAAATGTCCTCTTTAGAAAAACATCTCCTAAATGTCCTCTTTTTCTAAAAACGTCTCCTAAATGTCCTCTCTTTCTAAAAAGCCTCCTAAATGTCCTCTTTTTCTAAAAACGTCTCCTAAATGTCCTCTTTTTCTAAAAACGTCTCCTAAATGTCCTGTCTTTCTGAATCAGACCCCCTCATTGTGCCTGAGCTGAAGCCGGTGCTCACAAGATAGATATACCATAAGAACAGACACACACACACTGGACTTTCCCGCTCTGATTTCCCAGAAGCCATCACTTCACTACTCTGCTTTAGAAAGGCCGCTGTTTCCGTTGTGAGGTCATTCGGCAGCGAGACAGAGGTCTGTCTCACAGGAAAGTGAAATGCTTTCACTTTCCTCTTTATGTGAGGCTGAACATTAAGAGCAGATATTCTGGTGGGAATGTATTATGAATGAGTTTATTATATCTTTAGTTTGGTATATCACAGAGATGGTCATGTAGAGAAACCTTTTGCTACCTGGGCCTGGAAGCGTGATGGCGAGCTCAAAGCCTCTGCTGATTCAGCAGGATGCTGAAAAGCTTGTTGGTCGTCCTGACTTTTGTAACTCTACCCGACTCCATTTAGAAAGCTGCTGTTTCCCCAGATGAGGGAGCAGAGAGCAGCAGAGTGATATAACTCCTGTTCTGCAGCCTCTTCTGGCTCCTCGTCTGAGAAGTGATTGTGAAATCTTCCCCTTTTATATAACAGACTCTATTTGGTTTCACACAGCTGCTCTTTTATTAACTGAAGACCAGCACAAAGGCCTCTGGGATTCTGCGTTTATGGACCACTCTCACACTGCCTCTGCGGTTTAAACAACAGCTTTGAACTTTTTAATTCAGCCTACGCATGGCCAGATGTGCTGTTTTAATCCTCTGGGAGAAACTGCTTTTATTCTCTTTTCGCTGTGTTGTTTCAAACTTGTGTTTCAGTGTTTTGTTTCTGTGTTCTGTGCAAGAAAGATACTAAATAATTATATATTTATATAGAAGGAGTATATAGTGTACATTCAACTCTTTTATATTTCTATTGTAGTAAACATAAATAAAATATCAAATTTCCATCACAGTTGTATCTTGGTTTCATGTGTATTTTATCTGCTGTGTATCTGAAGATGCTGTAACACTTGAGTTTCCCCTGTGTGGGCTCAATAAAGTTTATCTTATCTTATATAAATAAAGTTCATTCTATAAGGTTAGGAGCTGCAGAGCAACATATTTTAAACACCAAGAGCAAACTATCTTGCACCACAGCTCCCATATGCAGAAACTGTCCCACTATGGGAATGTAAATAGCTGATCTCTGCCACCATCAGGGCAGCAGGAGCTCTGACTGTAATTATGTGTGAGTTCATTAACCGAACATGTTTTAGCCTGATTCTTTCTGCTTCAGCGATGTGACAGCGTTTGACATTAAAAGCCTCGGGCGCTGAATAAGTGGGCGTTCAGATCGCTTTAACAAAATCAGATTAGTTTATGTAGCGCACTCAGAAATGTTCCATTGGATGCAACAACAATGCAAGATACATATTTCCATTCACCTTAGAACTACTGATAGTAGTATCTACAGTACTGTAAAATAGTACACAGTTTTCACATTAGGCAGTACACTTTACACACTACATTTACACAATCTATCATATCTATTCTGTAATCAAGCTGTGACCAATGACTCACTGTTACAAGAAACAAACTTCTACTGCAGCATAACGGTTTTTAATCAAGGTCACATACAGCAAAAATCTTGTTTCAGTGATGATCAATGAGCAGAGTGAGAGGAAAGGGAATTTTAAACAGATATGCAGGTACTTTGTATGAACATGATGTATTTCGTTGTGAAGCACGTCTTTCTGCATGTTTTAGTTGTACTCAGTCAGTCAGATGTACATGTAGTTGTGAAAAAAGTACCAAGAGTGGTGAAATTTTACCACATACTTGGATAGTACCATCGCGATAGACAAAAACTGTAAAGTATGTTTTAAGAAGGGAGCTCACATACTCACCTGTACTAATTCAAAGTGTACTTTTATGGTTCTGAAAGAGCTTCTTCCTCAGGTTTCTAACAGTGTAACGATATCCCACAGGTGAACACACCTTTTTAGAACCGCTCATGTTTGTAGTTTGTAAGGAAATATAAGTACTTCATGTCCAGTGAAACTTTCAAGGCTTCATTTCCTTCCAGTGCTGCAGATTAACCAAAGAAGGTAAAGACAAAGTTTAGGTATACAAAACTGAGAAATAATGTAAATTTCAGAAATAAACAATTTTCAGGGATCAATAATGACTTAACTAGTTATTCTGTAGCAGAGGAAGGAAATGAAGCAAGAACACATTACTACAGTAAACACCTTGGAACAGCCTGTTAATACATGCTCAGAAGCTTTATTTGTACTGTATTACATATATTATTTATATTATTAATGAAGGCAGACAGAGCAGCTGGTCATTGGTTGATCCAAATAATTACCATTAAGGTTTTTCACAGGACTGAACAACTCAGATTTACAGAAGAACTACACAAATATACTGCATGTAGTCCTGGTCCTATCATCAGTATCAGCAGTAAGTCCTGGTGAAGTGATGAGAGGGTTAACTTCATGGTTTATCGTTTAATACTTTAAACCACAACCTGAACTCAGGTCAGGTAGAGTTCTTTCAACTCCACTCTGACTAAACAAACTGCTTATCCTCATCAAAATGATCACATCGCCTGTCGGGCCTCAACATGCAATCCACGTCAGCGACTCGGTCTGTTTGAGAGTTCAAATATTTGTGAAAGGGAAACATTCCACATGTCAGAGCAGATTCATGTCAAGACAACAGGTGTGTGGGCGAAGGTGTGTGGAGGCTCAACTCTCCGCAGGGAGTCCACACGACCGAATGCAGCCTCTGTCACGTACACAATATAATTAGCTTCATGTAGTTAAAGTATCAGCAGTAAAGGACACATGTGGGGGGTGAATTTACTGCTGTCATACTGTAGTTCTGTTCAGTACCTGGTCAGTAGAGTACTGAACCGTGAACTTGTTCTCTGAGTGTCTATGAAGATTCTCACTCATCCAGGTCATAGTTATCCAACGAAGGTTAAAATCAAGGGCAACTGGACTTGGTTGAAGATACTGGAAGACGTTTCGTCCCTCATCCAAAGGACTATGAGGGACGAAACGTCTTCCAGTCTCTTCAACCAAGTCCAGTTGCCCTTGATTTTGTTCTCTGAGTGTTTTCTTCTTTGTGATCCTCCTGTTGTTATAATGACTTCCTGCTGAGAGGACAGTGTTTCCTCTTCCGGTTGGACAGTTTCGTTTTGCAGATCTCAGTCTGACCCACTTCCTCCTCGAAGGGTTTCTCCTCTCAGACAGTTTTATTTGATAAATATTTATTTAATTTCACTTCGCTTCGTTCCAGCTAATTGTTTGGTGCTTTTATTCTGACGGGTCTTTTCCTTTGGCGTTCCTTCTTTTTAATTCCAAACAGAGTAAACCTCGGATTTCCCTTCACTTCCTGTCTAGAGTCACATCCCGAAGTCACTTCCTGCAGATCCCTCACTGCACCCATTCACAATGAGTCGTGCAGAGCTGAAGCAGAGGCTGCTGGGAATTATAGCTTCTGATGTGACTCATCTTCTGTTTAAGTGCTCTGTGAAAGGTCAGCCTGTAGTCAGAGTTTGTAAATGTCAAGATCCTAAAAGTTCCAGAACGTGACTCAGAGTTCTTGTTATTTCGACTCACACCTCTGGGACATCTGTCATCACGCTGCTGCTCATCTGAAGGACTCACATTTCACATGTCACACACTCCTGTTTCCTGTTTGATCTCAGTTTTGACACTAAATGCTCCCAGTCTGAGAACCTGTTTCAACCTGACCGTCGCGCTTTGCTGTGCTTAAAAATAAAATTCTCGCCAGACATGGGAGAAACATGAGATTTTAAGGTTTTGGTCACATTCCTTTCTATTTCTGGAGTCAGGACTGAGAACATCAGGCTCGCCATCAGTAAACAGCAACAGGAGGAAAAAGAAAGTGTGAAGAGGAATTCTGCGGAAATCTGTTTTACAATCAGAGGCCGGCGGACGGTAACGCCTGCAGGAGGTCTAATTGGTCCAGAGTTCCTAATCTAAACTGACTGAGACTGCCGGGCTGTGATTGTGTGTTTCAACATGTAATGCTGCTCTGCAGGAAAACGTGGAACATAAGCCGGTGAGTCAGAACTCTGAGTAAACATCTGATTGTGATGAATTACAGATTGTGTGAATAATAAAGTGAACAGTGAACGAGGTCTGATTTGCTGAAGGTTAACGATCAGTTATTGAAACGCCGCTGCGTTTCTGCAACATTTAATATTACTGTTTCACTAACAAACACCACGACTGGAAGATATGAAATATTTGATTGGATATTCTGGATGGAGGAGAGCCGATGATGTAGGCTGGATGGAGTAGGGTCCACGTGGAGGGGTGAGGGTAGGAAGATGAAGACATAAGGGTGAGGGATGTTGTGGACGGATGACTGGCAGAGATGATGGGACAGTGTCAGGGAGTGGTGTTGAAAGGTTTTAGGACGCAGGACACGGATACATTCAGGTTTAGATCAATGATTTATTAACAGAAAGCGAGCACACTTACAAATGAGTGGCTGAGTCTGGGCGAATCCAAAAGTCCAACAGAAGGGATATGAATCCACAAAGGCATAAAGAAACAGAAATCCAGAAATAATAACAGTCCAAACGAAACAAGTCCAAGTCCAAAAGGGCAATAATCCCAAAATCCACAGAACAAGCAGGACACGAATGTCCACCACACGAGACAGAGCATGGTGAGCTACATTAAAGAGAATAAAACAAACCAGACGGGGCAGGGTGACTGAACACAGGTGAGACTAATGGCACAAAGAACTCCAAAATAAACCAGGAAGTAAAACTCACAGAGACATTAACAAAATAAGACAACAGAAACAGATGAACAACAAGACCAGGCACAAGAACACAGAGGCAGCAGCGGTGTAGTATACTGTGATTTTTCCCTCCCAGCCTCATACACCCCGTCCCAGAGCGACATCCCATAAGCACCACTACACTCACTAATACATACAGTGTGCATGTATATGTAATAGAGAGCATTCTGAAGGACTGTTTAGGCTATGTGTTGTCAACACTACAAAGACTTTAACGGCCAGTGACGGTTACAGGTGGGCAAGGGCGTCACTTTGTGTTGAACGGTAGTGTGGACGTTTTAGGGCTCAGATAAGAGTTAATATGAGACATGACAATTTGAGCATCAAACACTTCACTTCCTACATTCTGACATTTTCTGCACCAATTTATGGCAGAAATGTCTTTATTTATATAAAGGGAAACACAAAATTCATGTTTCTGTGGAACACAGGTTCCAAAAATGGAAGGCTGAAGCTTATCAGTAGCAGTAATAACAATGAACATATGCATATGTGCAGTTCTGTCACCAACACTCATTCATTACAGAATATTATTAACAGTGAGGACACAAAAAGTGGTCCAGATCATCTTAAGCACACTTATCTTCCAAAACCATTTCAAAGTTACGTAGCTACCGTATCAGCTGAAATGCATGAACAAGCATCCAGGAACTGCTGCTTCTACTACTGCACACACACACAAACCACATTAATGTTAAATTCGCTGATCAACAAACGTAACCTATTGGCCTCAGGTGAAGATACCAACGATGGTCGTTCAGTCTTGGCCACAGGTAGTCTCAACGACTGTAACGACTGTCGTCACAGCAACAAGGAACACTAATGAACCAGCGGTATCGATGACCCGAGATAACGACCCCACTGAGGTTAAATAGCTGAGTTTCCCTGCCAGTCAGTCAGAACTGAAGAAGTCCTTTGGATGAGGGACGAAACGTCTTCCAGTAGCTTCAACCAAGTCCAGTTGCCCTTCATTTTAACCTTCGTTGGATAACTATGACCTGGATGACTGAGAATCTTCATAGACATCTCCAACGCAGGTCTTCATTATTATATATTCATGTTTATTGTTGAGCACCAAGTCACCAAACTTTCCTCGTCTGTGTGAACGTAGTTGGCAATAAAGCTGATTTCAACATCATGAGCACGGCCCCATAGACGGTTCCTGATAACTGGAGGCTGACTCGTGTGAAGAGCCCACACAGTCTGGACTTCATCATCTCCAAGAGTCTGAACATTCCTGTGTCTCTTTAGGAGGACTGTCTCCAAGCAAATATTAAATCAGGCTCTCCTCTCGTGGGTCTCAGTCGACGAGCTTGTAGATCACTTCAGCTGAAAAATTATAATGATTTGATGCTGTTGTAGCCACTGAGGTGAAGAAGGTCTCTCCGTGGAGGAACACCACTGAAACATTTCTTACACTTTGTGTTTTAATATCACAAGCATGTGGTAAAATGTCACCACTCTTAGTACAAAACTCATCAAACTCATCAACACAGCCACAGTCTTTCATTCAAAACTTGCCAAACTTGTTGTGTTTTGGTGATTAAACTATTTGTTCTCATGACATTTTAAGAGAAACTTCTGTTTTGAATCAGTGGTTTTGGTGAGACAATCCAATCTGAGGCACCGCGGCCAGTTTGGAGTTTTGTACTAAGAATGCTGATATTTTAACCATATTCTGATAATAAAAACCGTAACAAACCTTCCTGTGCCAGCAGCCTCTGGACCTCGACACAATGAAATCCTCCTCCTGCCGCCTGATTTACCTGCCAGCAGGCTTTTCAAACATGTTACTAATTGCAAGGCCAATGTGTGTGTGTGTGTGTGTGTGAGTGTGTGTGTGTGTGTGTGTGAGTGTGTGTGTGTGTGTGAGTGTGTGTGTGTGTGTGAGTGTGAGTGTGTGTGAGTGTGTGTGTGTGTGTGTGTGTGTGTGTGTGTGTGTGTGTGTGTGTGTGAGTGTGTGTGTGTGTGAGTGTGAGTGTGTGTGAGTGTGAGTGTGTGTGTGTGTGAGTGTGAGTGTGTGTGAGTGTGTGTGTGTGTGAGTGTGAGTGTGTGTGAGTGTGAGTGTGTGTGTGAGTGTGTGTGAGTGTGTGTGTGAGTGTGTGTGAGTGTGTGTGTGTGTGAGTGTGTGTGTGTGTGTGTGAGTGTGTGAGTGTGTGAGTGTGTGAGTGTGTGTGTGTGTGTGTGAGTGTGAGTGTGTGTGTGTGTGTGTGTGTGAGTGTGTGAGTGTGTGTGTGTGTGTGTGTGTGTGTGTGTGTGTGTGTGTGTGTGAGTGTGTGTGTGTGAGTGTGAGTGTGTGTGAGTGTGTGAGTGTGTGAGTGTGTGTGTGTGTGTGAGTGTGAGTGTGTGTGAGTGTGTGAGTGTGTGAGTGTGTGTGAGTGTGTGAGTGTGTGAGTGTGTGTGTGTGTGTGTGAGTGTGAGTGTGTGTGAGTGTGTGAGTGTGTGAGTGTGTGTGAGTGTGTGAGTGTGTGTGTGTGTGTGTGTGTGTGTGTGTGTGTGTGTGTGTGTGTGTGTGTGTGTGTGTGAGTGTGTGTGAGTGTGTGAGTGTGTGAGTGTGTGTGTGTGTGTGTGTGTGTGTGTGTGTGTGTGTGTGTGTGTGTGTGTGTGTGTGTGTGTGAGTGTGTGTGAGTGTGTGTGAGTGTGAGTGAGTGTGTGTGAGTGTGTGTGAGTGTGTGTGAGTGTGTG
>NW_024041262.1:28276558-28299558 GCF_014851395.1 Micropterus salmoides
GACTATAAAACAGACAGAGAGCAAAACTAAACTTAGCCGACAGGCAGAATGTGACACCCCCGTCCTCATCAACAGCACGAGGACCAAAGAGGTCATTGTGGACTTCAGAAAGACCAGAAGTGGCACACACACCCCATCGTGTCACAGGGACGGGGCTGAGTGTCTCCAGCTTTATGATTCTGGGGGTCCACATCTCTGAGAAAGTCTTCTGTATGCTCAACACTTCGGCCCCGGTCAAGAAGCTTCTCTTCTTCCTGAGTATGTCTTCTAGCGCTGCACCATCGAGAGCCTCCTGACCTCCTGCATCACAGACAGAACGGCGACCTCTCTGGTCCCGTCTACTTCTTTCTCTTTGTGCGCAGTGCTTGATCCAAAGTGACCCAAACTTAAATTATCACTAACCAATCATTTCTCTCTAAACTAATTAATAATCCCATTGAGAACCCTCTCTGCATTGATTCAGCTCAATCAACCAATAGCCCACTGAAGATCTGAACAAGTGTGATTTTATTTTAGCTGATGATTCCTGTAAATTACTGTAAATTTGGTCAAAGTTAAAATGTTCGTTTGGTTGTAGTTTAAAACTACAAACACAACCTTATTAACGTTATTGTTTTTAATATGCGTTTTGAAACTGATTTGAAATTGTCCACTCTGTGATGTTATTGTAATGTGACTTTCAGTCTCTCATAACTTCCTGTATTTGTTTGTACGTGTGTGTGTGTGTGTGTTAATGTTGATGGTAATTTTATTCTGAAAAACGGAAATTTGGTTAACAAACTAAATGAAACATTCAACTGAAGTCTTTTCTCAGCGTCTGTTAAGGTTTGCAGTGTGTGTGGGCTAGTTGAGGACCCAAATGCAGGACACCAGAGCTGAGCAGATATCATCCAATGATTTATTAACAAAAAACAAGCACATTTACAAACAGTGGCTGAGTCGAAAAGCAAAATCCAATGAACACAAGATGAAACCATAATCCACAAATTGGCCAGGCTGACATGACATGAAACATGAGGCAGAGACGAACTCAGGTTAAAGCACATTCACAAGCTATGAGCAACAAACCACAACGATCCAACCCAGACTGAACAGAACACAGGCATTAAGTAGTGAGGCAAACGAGCGGGGCGGGAACATAAAACAGGTGGATCACATCAAGGAGAACAGAACAGGAAGCTAAAGAAAAAGCTAGACCTGAACACGGGAACACACCAGGATAGACACAAAATATGTAAAGACTGCAAAATCAGGGCATGGACTGAGACCGGACCAAACAGGAGACAGGAGTACACTAAAACATGGTGACATAGGACTCGAAGAGGTAAAAAACATGCAGATAAACAGAATAAATTAAGCTACAAACCATCAACATGACAAGATCAAATAATGAAACTTAGAACTACACCAGGAATAACATTAACATGAACTAAAGCACAGAACTAAGAACTAAGGCAAAGAACTAAAATACAGGACTAAGACCTAAGATAAGAGACAAGACATAAATAACTAGAGACAAGGAACGAGAGAAACCGAGGCAAATAGATAAACACATGAAACAATGGCAAAACCAGAAACACACAGGGAAAAATACAACACAAAACCAAGCTCATAATAGTGTCGACATTTTGCAGCAGCTTCAAAGTAACCGATTCCTCCGCCATCATATATAAATACTACTATCAGCAGTATTATTACTGTGGGAGTAGTAGCAGTGGTGTACCGGTGTAGAGTAGGTTTTACTCCTTTACATTTAGTAAAGTTTAGTACAAAATAAAAGTGTTATTTGATTTACTTTGAAAGGATTAAAAAATTTAAAAGTACAACAGTTTTACCTTTTGACTTATGTTTTATTCAGCTTGTCTTTTATTTATTAATCCGCAGGAAGAAGCTGCAGATGAACACATGAAGACGAGCGCAGGTTTGGTGTTTGTCAGCAGCACTGACACAGTTTCACAGACACCGACTTCATGTATTTTAAATGTTCTTCAAATGTAAAATGAGCTTGTATTTAAGGTGTGAAAGAGAAAGAACTCAAAGAAACCAAGAAAATGTTGCAGGCATGTGGACCTGCAGAGAGAAGCTTCACACATGATGATGTTGGTTAACAGGCAGTAAGTGCAGTGATGATGATAACCTGTCTGTTAATCTGCTGAACCCTGCAGCAGGCTGAACTCTGGCTTTCTGCTGTGATCCCATTTAAAGAAGTTCAGTGCCCTAGCGTTACCTTCGCCTCTTACCGTTATGTTGCACCATCAGATCACATTCTTAACTTCACTATTGCCAATAAGATCAGGTTTATTTCATCACAATATTTCCCATTCTTCTGCTGTGTTTGTTTTCTTTTATAAATCCTTCATTTAATAATTTATTAGGTATTTAACTATATATAAACACCCTCATTTAATCAGTGAGAAGTTGTCTGTGTGTTTTCTTTGAAGCAGAAGACAAAGTCAGTCTATCAAAAGAATTCAAGTCCTTCTGAAGATCAAATTATTAATCAAGTTGTAATAAATTCAGTTGAATTTACCTAGAATAAAATAATGTAATGCCCCAACAACAAATGTTTCAGTTTGTGTTTCTCCTACACTTGCTTTTGTCGGAAATGTCAAAAAAAAAACATAGTAAATATAAATGTTTCTAATTGGCATTAAAGGAACCGCTCTAAGCTGGTTTAAGTCTTATTTATCAGATCGATTTCAGTTTGTACATGTTAACGATGAGTCCTCCATGCACGCCAAAGTTAGTCATGGAGTTCCTCAAGGATCTGTCCTCGGACCAATCCTCTTCACTTTATATATGCTTCCTTTAGGCAATATTATCAGGAAATATTCCATAAACTTTCATTGTTATGCAGATGATACTCAGTTATATCTATCGATCAAACCAGATGAAACTCATCAGTTAGCTAAACTTCAAATGTGCCTTCAGGATGTTAAAACCTGGATGACCTGTAATTTTCTAATGTTAAACTCAGATAAAACTGAAGTTAATGTTCTGGGGCCTAAGCACCTCCGTGACGCATTATCTAAAGATATAGTTTCCCTGGATGGCATCGCCCTGGCCTCCAGCACCACTGTGAGGAATCCTGGAGTTATCTTTGATCAGGACATGTCGTTTAAGTCCCACATTAAGCAAATTTCAAGGACCGCCTTTTTTCACCTACGTAATATTGCAAAAATCAGGAACATCCTGTCTAAAAATGATGCAGAAAAACTAGTCCATGCATTTGTTACTTCTAGGCTGGATTACTGCAATTCCTTATTATCAGGCTGCTCGAAAAAGTCCATTAAGACTCTTCAGCTGATCCAGAATGCTGCAGCACGTGTTCTGACAGGAACCAGGAAAAGAGATCACATTTCTCCTGTTTTAGCTTCTTTGCATTGGCTTCCAGTAAAATCCAGAATAGAATTTAAAATCATTCTTCTTACCTACAAAGCTCTTAATGGTCAGGCACCATCTTATCTTAAAGAGCTTATCTGACTTCACAAACGATCATGATCAGACTCATCGGTCAGCTTACCGACCCTGGTTATATACTCAGTAAGCCAACCCTGGGTTTACCAGTCAGTCATGATCTGACGGTAGTTACATTTATTTAACACACTCAAAAAAGTTCCAAACATTGTTCTAAATCAACTTCAGAAAAAAACAAAATAAAAATCCATTTGTGTGCTCAAATAGTGGTCCTGCCCCCTAAAATGGAACAATATCAGCGTGCTCAGATCCACTTCCTCATTCTGATCCACTCACCAGGCTAGGCATCCTCGTGGCCAAAAGCCTCCTCAGTCAGCTCCAACAGTTCTATAGTTTACTGTTGCCACCGCTTCATCAGTGACCTCTGACCAGACAGACTGACTGACTCCGGAGGCCAAGAAGAATTATGATGTTAGCAACCGGGAGCCGCTGGCCGTCAAAGTTGGCCCTTGAAGAATGGAGGCAGTGGTTGAAAGGAGCAGAGGAGCCATCTCTTGTCTGGACTGATCATAAAACTCGGCCTACATCCAGATGGCTCTGCGGCTCAACTCCCGGCAAGCTCGCTGCCTTGCCCCATCTGGCTTGGGTCGAATACGCCCACGACTCTTTGTCAGGTGCTGCCCCAGGTGTGTCTCCATCCTTTGTGCTGCCTTGTGTTCCCAGCCTGGGAGAAGTAGCCTCAGTTTGTTCTGTTCAAACCCACCTCTGTTAGGAAGGATTCCCGCGCCCTCCTCAATTCCACTGTCACATCGCAGCCCACCATCGGACATCAGCCAAAGAATACGCACCAGGTCTGACAGTTTCCTCCAAAGATCTCCCTTTGAGATCTGAATCACAGAAGCTTTTTTACAGCTCGGCCCTTTTGAACTGGAAACAACCGCTCAGTCGTCACGCTAAAGACCCCCCTCACCTCACTTTTCATGTCCCAGCTGAAACCTGTCTCCTCCAGACGCTTCAGTTAGCGGACTGGTAATTCCACATTTACTACAGACTGACATCACACGCCTGATGAACCAATCAGCTTCTCTGTAGCGCCACCTTCAGGACAAAATCTTCAACTGATCTCAGTTCAGTTTGATTTTAACAAAAACATTTTAAAGTTCATTTACAGAAATATGATGAGAATTTAATCAGGATGTTCGTGGCTCCTGCGGCCCATTACCTCAATGTCAGCTAATTAAATCAATCAGCTGCTTATCAATACAGACTGAGATGTGTGTGTGTGTGTGTGTCTGTGTGTGTGCGTGTGCGCAGTATAAAGCAGAACACTGTAAAGATGAGCTATGAGCTGCCCTCCTGAAAACACCCAATTATACCCTGGAGAAGTGTGTGTGTGTGTGTGTGTGTGTGTGTGTGTGTGTGTGTGTGTGTGTGTGTGTGTGTGTGTGTGTGTGTGTGTGTGTGTGTGTGTGTGTGTGTGTGTGTGTGTGTGTGTGCGCGCGCGTGCGTGTTCGTTCAATAAAGCTCTGGTCTCAGTTTATAGAGTCACTTTATCAAACAGCTTCTGAACAGAGATCAGGAGGTTTACTGACACACTCTGTGTGTGCGTACTACTTTGAAATCAAACTGCAGCTTCACTCTTTTTGTTTTCACTTTTCTTCCTGGTTCTATTTAACACTGTGAACAGTAAAGGTAGCGGGCCGGACCTTCATCGAACCAGGTCTCGGATTTGAAACAGGTTTACATTGGAGACGCAGTAAAAGGTTCTAAAGTTAAACAATGATATTCGGGGAGCATCCCATACTGAGAAGGAGGGTTTCACTGCTCGGTGCAGAAGTTAAATCTGTTGGTTTCAGACCTGCTTTAGGACGTCTGTGGGACAGTGGGAGGCGTAACCAAGAGTCCAGGCGAGCCTGTCATTTACTCCACAGTATGTGTTTCTGATCAAGACAGGCTACGGCGGAGGAGACTAACACTGGCTCCTCACTGAGCTCGAACAGATGATGTGGTTCTTGGAAATGGTTTAAGTTGCCAGGATAATGTTTTGGATCAGGAAATTTCCCCTGGCCTGACAAGACTGTTGTCTGGATTGCTCCTTTTTGGAAGTCTGTAAGGCCTCCTGAACGTAGTATCTTCATCTCCAGCTTCTTTGGCAACGTAGGGAGGAAGCTGAAGGTCCCCAGACCACATCAGAGACTCAGACCAGACGTGGTCCTGCTGGATCTGACTGATGGACTCAAACAGAAACAGAGTAAACAGAGAGTCAGGGATGGTGCGAGTAGTGTGTGACCAGCAAGGTCTTCACCTGCCAGACCAGATGCAGGGCAACGCAGGACGACTTCAGCTAATGGAGGTGATAAATGACATCATTAACCTGATCACTGATCAATAACACAGACAATGAACTCATCTGAACACTCAGCTCTACTGCGTGTGACCTTTTCAGCTCTTCTCACAACTCATTACTTCATCAAACACACACGAGAGGAGCAGGGGATTGTGGGAAGGAGATTAAACAATGCCTCTGAGAAATAACACACACACACACACACACACAGTTTCAGGATAATCAAACACAGAGCTGTAACGAGCTATTTTACATTTTATAAAAGCTGATGAACCATTTATTATTCATACAGCAGCAGAACACACACACACAGACAGTAGTTAATTAGCATGGCAGGCTAAACTGTGTAACAACAAACACTGTCAGAAGTGTCAACAGGGCTTCTTTCAGATTTTGGTCTAAATCGAGTTAATTCGTTCAAATGAAAAGTAAAAAACTTTCTGTGACTTCAGTCAGGAGCCTCTGAGGACACAAGACCATGAAGCCTCTCTGAGTCCTCATCCATCTGATTCTGTTCCTTCTCTGGACGTTGGGCTTCCTGCTGCTGTTCTTCATTTGCTTTGCGCTCCGATTGTTGTTAGTCAGTTTATTTTGAATGATGCCACGCTGAGCTGTGGGTTTGTCTCGCTGCTGCAGGAAACCGAAGCAGATGCTGCTGCTGAGGATCCACAGTGCATGAAATCAAGCACAGCCGCATTTTAATTTGCAGAGATTTAAAATAAACAACAGAACGGAGCAGCTGAACAATAGAAGGACGAAGCCTGAGGGGGAGATAAAGTCTGTCAACACCGTTAGAGAGACTGCAAGTCCCATGATGCAACTGCAGCAAGACTACGGCTGTCCGATATCACGCATTACTCACTGTATATGCTGTCCGAATATATAGTGAGAATTATTATACCCTATGTAGCCCACTCAATGTATCCCAGAATGCCTTTTGGAAAGTAGTGTATACAACCAATGGTCACTAACCAAGCCCTATATACCATCATGCATTGCGCTGATAAAAAAAAACAGTCCACCGACAGATTGCCCCACGACAATGACATAATTAATGGCGCCGAAACAATGATGGGAGTCCGAAAGTGTTGTTGTCATTATGCAGGTGAGCTCTAGACCTCCACATAGAACTCACTACATAGGGGGTGGGGTGTAGTGAATGAATGGGGATTTCGGACACAGCCTACAAGTCATATAATAAGACTGCAGCAAGACTAAAAAATGAAACTAGCGTTAACAATAGTTAACATTTGAAACGTCGTAACAAACATCTATTCTTTACATTTATGTTCGTTTCGAATCGTTTATATCGCAAATTTCACTCTTTACCGTTATATTTTTGTGCGGGAACGGTGCTTTGCACCGCAGTGAAGTTCGTTTGATACAGCTCGTTTCATATTTCTTCCTTCTAAATCGCTGTGGGTTGGCCTCCTCCCCTGTGCCAAGTGGGTCACCTGGTGCTCAGAGGACCATCTTCCTCAGTGGGCCTGTCTTTGATCATGTGATTTCATTGTTTGGATTAAGGAGTGAAGTGATGTAAATTACATATTTGTATAGCGCCTTCCTAGTCTTTGACCACTCAAAGCATTTTTAAAGTGCACACCATTCACACACAGTGCTCAAACAGACCCACCACGGGCAATTCGGGGTTCAGTATCTTGCCCAAGCCACAGCCGCCCCACTGACCATTCGATTAGACTGATGACACATGAAAGAGCTGAACCAGTTAAACCAGTTCTGCTCTTCATGACCAGAACTAGTAACTGAAACAAAATCTCTGGGCAGAGTTCTCTGTAAGGGTGCAGGAGCATGATGTACCTGGTCCATCTGAACCAGAACCCAAACCAGAACCTGTTACTGATCCAGAAACAAAGAGACTTGTCATTCCTGTTACCATCATCACCATCACACTGTTGGCCATGTTTTTATTTCACCTTTGTCTTGATTGATTTGATTTGCAGATATTCCTTCACAGATTAAAAAAAACTTATTTGTTCCAGGCACGTCCAGCTGGGGGGAGGCCTCGGGGAAGACCCAGGACTAGGTGGAGAGATTATATCTCCACACTGGCCTGGGAAGGCCTCAGGATCCCCAGGCAGAGCTGGTTAACGTAGCTCGGGAAAGAGAAGTTTGGGGTCCCCTGCTGGAGCTGCTCCCCCTGCGACCCGATCCCAGATAAGCAGATGAAGATGGATGGATGCTATTTATTGGTTTTAAGGTCTTTTAGAGGTTTTGTCCGACCCCCAGACCTGCAGTCAGCCAACAAACTCCCCCTGATCACTGCATTGATGCCAATGAGGAGAGGAAATCCGACTCACCTGTTGGAGGAGGAGCAGCCAGGAGAGGCAGGTGGAGAGGAGACACATAGAGGAGGTGCAGCGGGGGGGAGGAGGAGGAGGGGGAGGAGTCTTCTGGTTCGGTGTTTCTGGTCTTTGTTGCGTCTCTTCTAACACGACCTGGACACAGAGAAACATGTTGGTACCTTGCCCTTCCTCCACACCTCCCTGAACCTGATAACTAACTAATGATTAACTAAGAGGATTTGCAGCAGCTAACTTGATTTTCAACATTTATCCCTTTAACAAGCATTAAATATTTTCATTTAGACTCTGATGAAGGCAACAAAAAACCTGCAGTCTGCTGTGGTTTCTGTCATTACTGAAACATCTGACAATTCCTCCAGGACTATCAGGAGAGTTGTTAACAAAAAGATAAAAATGAGGTCATGACCTGAACATCAATATAACTACACCAGAGAATTTTATTCATACGGAAAAAAACACAAATCTGTATCTTTGTGACGAAGAAAAGAAAGCAGGTCCACGCTGTACCTGTGGTTTCACTCAGTTAATGTTTTACATGTCTGTCTGTCTGTCTGTGTCTCTGTCTGTGTCTCTGTGTCTGTCTGTGTCTCTGTCTGTGTCTCTGTGTGTGTGTCTGTCTGTCTGTGTCTCTGTGCGTGTGTGTCTCTGTGCGTGTGTGTCTGTGTCTCTGTGCGTGTGTGTCTCTGTGCGTGTGTGTCTGTCTGTGTGCGTGTGTCTGTCTGTGTGCGTGTGTGTCTGTGTGCGTGTGTGTCTGTGTGCGTGTGTGTCTGTGTGCGTGTGTGTCTGTGTGCGTGTGTGTGTCTGTGTGCGTGTGTGTGTCTCTGTGCGTGTGTCTCTGTGCGTGTGTGTCTCTGTGCGTGTGTGTCTGTCTCTGTGCGTGTGTGTCTCTGTGCGTGTGTGTCTCTGTGCGTGTGTGTCTCTGTGCGTGTGTGTCTGTCTGTGTGTGTGTGTGTCTGTCTGTGTGTGTGTGTCTCTGTGCATGTGTGTCTGTCTGTGTGTCTGTCTGTGCGTGTGTGTGTCTGTCTGTGTGTCTGTCTGTGTGTGTGTGTCTCTGTGCATGTGTGTCTCTGTGTGTCTGTCTGTGCGTGTCTGTCTGTGTCTCTGTGCGTGTCTGTGTCTGTGTGTGTCTGTGTCTCTGTCTGTGTCTCTGTGTGTGTGTCTGTGTGTGTCTGTGTCTCTGTGTGTGTGTGTGTGTGTCTGTGTGTGTCTGTGTCTGTGTGTCTGTGTCTCTGTGTGTGTCTGTGTCTGTGTGTGTCTGTGTCTCTGTGCGTGTCTGTGTCTCTGTGTGTGTGTCTGTGTGTGTCTGTGTCTCTGTGTGTGTCTGTGTCTCTGTGTGTGTGTGTCTCTGTCTCTGTGTGTGTGTGTCTCTGTCTCTGTGTGTGTCTGTGTCTCTGTGTGTGTCTGTGTCTCTGTGTGTGTGTGTCTGTGTCTCTGTGCGTGTCTGTGTCTGTGTGTGTGTCTCTGTGTGTGTGTGTCTCTGTGTGTGTGTCTCTGTCTCTGTGTGTGTCTGTCTGTGTCTCTGTGTGTGTGTGTCTGTGTCTCTGTGTGTGTCTGTCTGTGTCTCTGTGTGTGTCTGTCTGTGTCTCTGTGCGTGTCTGTCTGTCTGTGTGTGTATCATGGATGTTTTGGCAGATCAGTCCGCCTCCACACATTTTTGCTCCTTTCAGGAAACACTGACCTAAATCTGTTGACGGCAGCAACATAGCGACAACAAAACGTGAAGATGTAGCAGGATGCCCTGCTAGTGCTGAAAACACTCGTCAAAAATGATAGTTATCACAGATCACAGCACATTTGGAAAATCTGTAGATCATATTTAGATGATCTGAGCAGCATGTTTATTGCAATTTAACACACTGCATCACACCGCAATTCAACACACTGCGTGCACTGTGATACACTACATCACCCCGCACTGCAATATACTACATCACCCCGCACGCTGTAAGACACTACATCACCCCGCACTGCAATATACTACATCACCCTGCACTGTAAGACACTACATCACCCCGCACTGCAATATACTACATCACCCCGCACGCTGTAAGACACTACATCACCCCACACTGCAATATACTACATCACCCTGCACTGTAAGACACTACATCACAATGCACTATAAAACAATTGTTCACACTGCAGATTTTGAATATTAGTAAGATTTTGTTATTTGCTAAACATTTTTGATCGAATGTAACACTGGGCAAATATGTGAGGCTAAAAAAGCTAAATATTTTATACAGTTCGGTGGTTAACACACACGTATCAGATTGTTTGAGGACAGCACAGATGCTCCTTCCAGTGTTGTGGACAGATACACTGTGTGTTGTTACATCACTGAAGATGCTGTGTGTTTATTGGAAAAGAAGATACAAACATGATTACTTAGTTGTGAATCTCTTGGGGTGCTGTTGTTTAACCATACAGGTTTGAATCTGATGATTGTATGAGTGAAAGGGGCTGTGATTGGTCAGGTTAGAAATACTCTCAAGACCCAGGAGGGACTGATTAACTCAGCAATGTTTAGATCTGAGTCAAAAGCTTTGGAGTTAAACGCCAGCCAAATACTCTGCTGCTGAACAGCTGCTGTTTAGGCGTCTCCTCAGACTGCTGCCAAGAACATCATTACAGCTGCAAGACACACACACTCAGCTCCTGTTGTGTTGCTTCTGTATTTAGTATTCAGAAACTGTTAGTAAGAACACACACTGAGATGTTCATCTATCAAATGAAATACTCAGTGGAGGTGAATCTGTTTTCATCTCTACATTGACACCTGACAGTCTGTTATCGCCCTACAGTGATACCTGATGCTCTGTTATCGTCTCTTCGTGGAGATCTGAAGCTTAGCTTCTCTTATTTTACTTTACCAAATATTATCACCTTTTTTTCCCCCTTTTTCTTTTTTTTGTGGATGAAATCACATAAATGTTTTTTGCTATATTTGAATACTTCTTCTGGTTATGTAATAGTGTATTCAGGCTTCATTTCTAAAGAATATTTTTTTACAGCGCAGGCTTTTTGTTGCAGAAATCACGAGTGTCGCTTTTATTTGTTGTGCCGTTCTTGATTTTCACTCCAAGTGCTACAAAATTTAATTTCACATGCAAACTGTCTCCATCTGTAACTGTGCGGTGAAAATCTGAGACAAATTAATCCTGACAAACTGTAAACTGAAGAGAAACTGGGTTTCTGCCAGAAATCATCTACAACATGAACACACACCCACGTTCACTAAAATAAAAGCAAATTTAATCTGCGTTTGTTAGCTTCCGTAAGCCTCCAACTGCTTCTGAAAGAAATTAACAGAGAAGCCTCAGAGGGGAAACATATGGCTCAAATACGTCTGTTAGTGCAAACCAGCTAAAGCATCTCACGCTGTGCTCAGTTGCTGTTTTAATAAAAAAATAAATCAGTTTTAATGAAGGAGACACACATGAACAATACAGTCCTGCAGCAAATATCAAAGTTATTTAAAATTATTAATAAAGATTAATAAATACGAGGCACACCCTGTGATCAGGAACCGATAACCAAAATGTGAAGACAGTCTCAAAAAGGGGTTCGCCCACCATAAATGCCATACACAAATAACCACAGGAAACCGTATAACTGGCCTTTGGTCTTGATGTAGCATAGTTATTGGCCTCTCATGCAGAGTGGTACCGATGCAAAAAAATAAACATGCTAGGCATGAAAGCACACAGCTATAAACAGGACGGGGTGGTCCATTTTTTCCCACAGAAATCATCACAATGAAGCTCAGGTTACAATAACACGGTTTTAAACCTATCTCTGCCCAGACAGAAGCCACTTATTCGAAATTGCTCGAGCGATGTAATACACCAGGCCGTTTAGGTAATTTGGCAGAGACCTTTCAGGTGCTGTCGGCGGTTTCAGGGGCACAGCTGATCCTCGGAGCAGCAGGGTAAACAGTGAATTAAACTTTGTGGGGAGAGAGAACTCAAAAGTTATCCTTCTCTCTGTGAAGTAATGGTGAGTCCACATCTTCCTTCTGCAGGTATAAGATCTTTATGTTGTGTATAATAATCTCCTTTGGGATCTAAAAATGAGTTCAGTGAACACAAAAGAGAAAACAAAAGGAAAGTCGTCCAGCCGGTTCAGACCATCTCCTAGGGAAATAAAGTTCGGAGCTGACATGGGTTACCTCCGGTAACGACGCTGGTTGCAGTGGACGGCGAGGATAAACCAGTGCGCTCTCTCTTTATGGGTTCAGTTCCATCATGGCCACGCCGCAGCTTTGGTGCTGTTCCTCTGTTAAGGCTTCTGGTTTTGTTTCCCACGAAGTGAGGACACAGCAGTACAAAAGGTACATTAGATGATGGATAAAAAACAGGTCATAGAAGTAAAACTCTTGTACATGGAGCAGTGCTGAGGATGAGTTAGAGTTTAAGAGCCTGATAGCTTAGGTGAAAAAGCTGCTCTGCACTCTGGAGGTGCGGCAGCAGAAACTTCTATATCTCTTCCCAGCATGCAGCAGGGTGAACAGGCTGTGGCTGGGTGGGTACTGTCCTTTAGTATCCTTTGGGCTCTGCGTAGGCACCTCACCGATATGACTGATGTACAGTTTGAATCCCCCGCTGCAGAGCCCTCCGGTCCTGGGCCGTGCACATCCCGTGTTAGTGATGTTTCCAGTCAGGATGCTTTCTGTTGCTCCTCTGTAAAAGCTGACAAGAACTTGGCGTGGGAGGGGGGGGCTTTGTAGCTGCCAGCAATATTGGTGTAGACGTGGTCCGGGGTATTTGTTCTTCTGGTGGGGATGTGGATATGCTGGTGGAGATTAGGTAAAACAGTTCTGAGATCACTTGGATTGTAATCACAATAAAATCAGGTTGTTTGTCAGGTGACCAACATCCTACCAATAAGAATTCCACATCTGGTAAACACGGTCCATCCACTGTGTTTGAGCACCAAGCATCATGACGTGAACACAGAGTCCTCCCCTGGTCTTACCAGAGTCTAGTGCTCTGTCAGCATGGAACAGGCTCTGCCCGTCGAGTGCAGCAGCTTGATCCGGGATGCAGCCAGGTCTCATTAAGGATCAGGGTGCAGCAGTCTCTGAGGTAACCTGAGTCTCATTTCATCAATATGCATATATATATATAAACAGTTTTTCTTCAGCTAGCTGCTCCCTTGTTGTCTGTATTAGGTTGCATCGATCTGTTAAACACAAAGACAAAAACACGTCTGCAGTCTGAAGCAGCAGAAACGTCCCATCATGCTCCACTGGGCGATTTTAAATTGGACAATCATCTTCTTATTACATTTGACAGCAGCTTTTTGTGTTTGTGTGTCTCAGTAGAAAAAACACACATTCACCGTCTCTGAGCAGCGAGCTTCACAGCCAATCGGCTCCCAGAAATTAGCACTGTTGTCATGGCAACATGGCAGACGACAATGCAGTCTCCCCAAACACACATCCAGCCTCCAAAGGTTGCTGGTTCGATTCCAGCTGAGCTGCAGCTGACTGTTCGCCTGCAGGAAGCGCCTATCAGAAGGAGTGCACATGGAAATAAGAACCAGCAGAACAGCGGATGATCTGACTGGATGAACGGCCGACACTATTCTGTCACAACAGGAGCGCTCCAAAACCTGAATCAGCTGGTCCGAGCCAGGTGTCCCAAGGACAGGTAAAGAAATGGAAATGTAACATCACACCTGCAGTTTCACACGTGACCTCTGTGAACAGGTGAGCTGCAGCTTCACACGTGACCTCTGTGAACAGGTGAGCTGCAGCTTCACACGTGACCTCTGTGAACAGGTGAGCTGCAGCTTCACACGTGACCTCGATGAGCTGCAGCTTCACACGTGACCTCGATGAGCTGCAGCTTCACACGTGACCTCTGTGAACAGGTGAGCTGCAGCTTCACACGTGACCTCGATGAGCTGCAGCTTCACACGTGACCTCGATGAGCTGCAGCTTCACACGTGACCTCGATGAGCTGCAGCTTCACACGTGACCTCGGTGAACAGGTGAGCTGCAGCTTCACACGTGACCTCGGTGAACAGGTGAGCTGCAGCTTCACACGTGACCTTTGTGAACAGGTGAGCTGCAGTTTCACACGTGACCTTTGTGAACAGGTGAGCTGCAGTTTCACACGTGACCTTTGTGAACAGGTGAGATGGGCCTCAAGTCTCAGAGCGGAGAGAGGCGCAGCCTATGTGATACATCACTGATATGATATGACTAAATATCTAACTGCAGTCTGATTACCTGAGACTCCAGAGTGAGACAGCAGCAGGTGTGTCCTGGGGGCGTGTCCTCTCGGCCTCCGGATGATTTGGTTCGTCAGGAGGAGGCGTTTATCCCTCTTCCGGAACACGCCCATTTTCTCTGGTGAGATCCAGCCTTCAGGTAGCTGCAAACATTTAGCATGTTAGCATTATGTTATGTGTGAGTGTGAGAGAGAGTGAGAGAGTGTGAGAGAGAGTGAGAGAGAGTGAGTGTGTGTCACCTTGGGGAGAGGATGAGGAGGACGAATAGGTGAAGAGCGATAGAACGGAGGGAGGAGAGGAAGGACTTCAACAGCTGGACGTTCCCACTGAAACAACAAAAACAGTTTGGTGTCTCTAAAACTTCTCCTACATGCGTCACCTGTTCAGTCACAGAGAACCTCAGATCCCTCTAGAACCACATGAAGAACCAGTGGAGTTATATAAAGAACTGGAATACTGAGACCTGTGAACTGCATTACAGTTCCACCAGGTGGACAGGAAGGTGGACAGGCAGGTGACGGGTGGACAGGCAGGTGGACAGGCGGGTGGACAGGCAGGTGACGGGTGGACAGGCGGGTGGACAGGCAGGTGGACAGGCAGGTGGACAGGCAGGTGGCTGGTAGTGTCAAAAGACCGATCTCTGTTGTAGATAAAGTCAGTGTCTTGTAAAGGAGCAGTCCTTGGACCTGTGGGACAGTAGCCCTGTTCATGTTGGACAGGTGTATTCTGGATGTTCTTTTGTTGTAACTTGGACATTTTATCGAATGTTGTGTTTGTTGTTCTGGCAGCTCATTCCCCGACGCCTCTTTCTACCGTCACTGATGAATAAATCAATTCTGTCCGGACTGCATCTGCAGTCGCTGGGAGTCATTTCGGATGCTCCGCTCAGGGTCCCTCTAGGCCGGGCGTAAAGCTGAAGGACAGGCAGACAGGTGACAGAACGGTCAGGCCGTCCAATCACAGCCCACCAGTGTCCCTGAATGAGTCCTTTTAAAAGCAGCGAGGAAGCCGATAATAACGCAATCGAAGCTGTTGAACAGAGACAAAGATCTGCCCTCTCTCACATCGTCTTCATGTTTTAAAAGGGTTTTTTCAACAAGGTGAAACTAAAAGGTAGAACAATCTGCGGACGAAAAGAGTCCTCATCTGAAATGTATAAATGTGTTTTTAAAGCAAACATTAGAATAATCTGCAGTCAAGGTTTCAGGTCAGTCTGTGATTAAAGCCGTCTGACGAGTTTAACGTCAGCTGATTTCAACACTAACTTTAAAGAGAAACGATCAGACTCTATCACTGGAGTTTACACAGAAAGAATTAAAGATGAGATAATTAACACGCCGCCAATAATTAACAGACAATTATTCACTTTGCCCTCAGGGATCATTAAAGTTTCATCTTATCAGCAGACTGCAGCAGAGGCTCGACTCAGTCAGACTGAAGGAACAACGTGAGAAGTGACACGCTGAATTAAACCATTTTACCCGACTGCTTCTCCTCAGACCATTACACCACCTGCAGGGTCAGTCTGAAGCACACGATCAGACGCCGAGACAACATGAAACAACGTTTAGAAACAACGAGTTAAATGAATTTACATGAACCCATTTAAATATTCAGCGTCTCAGAGTGTCTGAATCACATCATGACTTAATGACTTGCAGGCTACGGGGGCAGGTGATTGTGGCTAATGTAGTCTGTGATCTGTTTGCAACCTTCTTGCGAAGATGTTATTTTTATTTTTCCCCTTTCATTTCTAAATGTTATAAATAAAAGCTGCTGAGTTCCTGCTGATAAGGTGAGAGCAGCAGACAAATCTAATTTTATTCTCAGGATCAGTTCACAGAATGAAGATTTATTATCAAATTCACCAAATTGTTTTGCTTTGAGGGAACTTTCATTCATTTTTTTTTAAATTATACTAAAAATCTTTCAAATTTAAAAAATATTATTATTATATTTAATAATTAATAATAGAATTTAACTTGTGTTAAATTCACCTCAGGGCACAACTTTTAATTACCTGATTTAATCTCATAATGTACTTGTGATGTTTGCAGGGTGAGTGCAGCAGGAGTGAGCCCCAACGCAAGACACTTGTGAGCTGAGATGGAGTTCAAGGTTTATTTATCCAACGCACAAAACAGGCAAGACAAAACTCACGGGAACAGGAACTGGTATCCTCCAAAAAGCAGGTAACGGGTAGCAACACGACAGCCGACAGGACAGACATGCGACAATGACCGGACAGGGAATGAACAGAAACACCAGACATTTATACACAGGAACTAACGAGCAGGGCGGGAGCAACACAGGTGACTGGGATCAGGGTAATGAGGCAGAGAGACAGAAGGGGAAAACAGAGAGACTGGATGGCAGGCAGATTACTGGAGGAAACAGATGCAGGCAGCGACAGCGAAGGGGAACAAAGAGGCAGGCAGACAAAGTAATAACTGAGGGAACAGACAGAACACTAGTACTTGCAGACATGGGGCAAAATAATAACCAACACAGACTGAACACATGTAACAAAATACCAGACAAGAATCTAACTCAGACAATAACAGAAACCCAAGTGAACAGACAAACACCGACCAACTCTAACACAGGGATCATAAAAGACAAAACCTAAACGAGAACCCAGAACTAGAACACAGAGTACCGAGCAGACTAAACCAAAATGATGCAGAGAGCGAACTAGAAGCAAATACTACAACATGAACTAAGGCACAGGACTAGGAACAAAGACATGGAACAAAAACCCAGGCCCCCCAACAAGAAAGACAGGACTGAAACCCAAAACCCAGACACAAAGAAAGCAAAATCAAAACACAAAGAAGGCATGGCCAAAATAATATAACACAGACAAGCTCAGGGCAGGATCGTGACAGTACCCCCCCCCACCGACAAGCGTCTCCAGATGGTCAATCAAAAAACAGACCGACCAGAAAACACAAACAACAAAGTCCAGGCTGACCAGGGTGGGCAGAGGGAGGACAGGAGGCGGGCCAGAAAAACAAAAAGTCCAGGGAGCAGAACGAGAGAGGACCAGGGAGGTCAGGGGGTTGACCTGAGGGCAGAACAGGGGGACCAGACGGGGAAACCTCAGGCGGGCGGCCCGAGGGCAGAGCAAAGGGGAAACAGAGTTCAGGGGGCTGACCCGGAGGTCGACCGAGCAGACCAGGAGGGCAACACAGTTCAGGTGACCCATGAGGCCAGGCAGACCAGGGGGGAAACAGAGTTTGGGAGGCCGTCCCGGATGACGTCCCAACGGGCCGGGCAGAACAGGGGGGCCACAGAGTTTGGGAGCAACGGGCCGGGCAGAACAGGGGGGCCACAGAGTTCAAGGGGTTGGCAGGATGGCCAACAGTGAGGCAGCAAACCCACTGGGGGCCGAGCAGGAGGCCGACGGCAAGAGGTCGGCACCCAAAGCTTGGAGGCGCAGCTGGGCTGAGGTCCACGGATTGAGCAGATGGGCTGATGACCACCGGCGAGACAGCTGGGGACGACCGACAGGGCACGAGGAACAGGAGTCGGCTGGGCCACCAACGGAGCTGGTGTTGGTCGGACCACGACGAAGGAACAGGAGTCGATCGGACCACAGAGTGAGACCTGGGAGCAGGAATAGGCCAGGGATCGGGCAGGCAGCTAGCAGCGCTAGCAGGCCGGGAAACAGGCTGGTTGCAGACGGGTCTCTGATGGTGACCTTGTCGCCTCCAATGACCACCACGGGAACCCGAAAAAATGGCTAGGCGAATCCCTTCAAAAGAGGACTCTGGGGAATGCCTAGCCTCCAGGCTATCTGGCCATAGGCTAGCTGCCCATGCTGCCTCTGACTCCCTGGCCTTCATGGTCAGGTAGGCCAGGAGAGTCATCGTCCCCGCGTCCTTGGTAGGTGGGGCAGGCAGGCAGACGGACAGGCTAGGCGGAGGACTAGCAGCGCTAGTCGAACAGGTTTCAGACAGGACAGGCGGAGGACTAGCTGCGCTAGCCAAGCAGGTGACTGGCAGGACAGGCGGGGGACTAGCAGCGCTAGCCGAGCAGGATACAGGCCGAACATGCGGAGGACTTAGCGCAGCTAGCTGAACAGGTTACAGGCAGAGGGCTAGTAGCACTAGCCAGGCAGGACAGAAGGATGCTTCCCAACCTGCAACTAGCAGGCCGAGAACAAGTCCTTTGAGGGCTAGCAGGCCGGGGAGATGACAGCCGGGGGCTAGTGGTCCGGGTGTTAGCCGTTTCCAGGCTAACGGACTGAGGAACTGATGAGGACTTGGCTGGGGGATCGGCTGAGGTGTGGAGGAAGTCACAAACCCACCCAGGGAAAGAGTCTGCTGCTCCTGGCTTAGCAGCCAGGCTCTTCCAGGCAAGGGACACGATAGCTGCCTTATCGCTAACATGACTAGCCCCATACCACATATGCCTCAGCGTCAGAAGATCTCTCTGCACATCAGATTGTTCCTCAGTTAATGTGTCTGCTGGGCTCATAATTGGTCCGGTCATTCTGTCACGTTCGCTGTGTGATTGCAGCAGGAGTGAGCCCAAACGCAAGACACAAGGTTTATTTATCCAACGCACAAAACAGGCAAGACAAAATTCACGGGAACAGGAACTGGTATCATCCAAAAAGCAGGTAACGGGTAGCAACAGGACAGACATGCGACAATGACCGGACAGGGAATGAACAGAAACACCAGACATTTATACACAGGGACTAACGAGCAGGGTGGGAGCAACACAGGTGACTGGGATCAGGGTAATGAGGCAGAGAGACAGAAGGGGAAAACAGAGAGACTGGATGGCAGGCAGATTACTGGAGGAAACAGAGGCAGGCAGAGACAGCGAAGGGGAACAAAGAGGCAGGCAGACAAAGTAATAACTGAGGGAACAGACAGAACACTAGTACTGGCAGACATGGGGCAAAATAATAACCAACACAGACTGAACACATGTAACAAAATACCAGACAAGAATCTAACTCAGACAATAACAGAAACCCAAGTGAACAGACAAACACCGACCAACTCTAACACAGGGATCATAACAGACAAAACCTAAACGAGAACCCAGAACTAGAACACAGAGTACCGAGCAGACTAAACCAAAATGATGCAGAGAGCGAACTAGAAGCAAATACTAAGGCACAGGACTAGGAACAAAGACATGGAACAAAAACCCAGGCCCCCCAACAAGACAGACAGGACTGAAACCCAAAACCCAGACACAAAAAAAGCAAAATCAAAACACAAAGAAGGCATGGCCAAAACAATATAACGCAGACAAGCTCAGGGCAGGATCGTGACAGTACTAAACTATCAATTTGGAACTATCAAAATGACCATCAGTAGCTGGTAGGTTGAAGGATTTGTGGTTTGGAGATGAACTCAGCAAAACATTCAAATAACTTTACAGAACTTTATTGTAACGGTTATAAACAATGTGTTCATGCTTGTTCAATGAACCAAAAACAATCAATGAACATGCACATGTGGAACATTTGCTAAGACACTAACAGCGGACAGACAATTAAGCCAATTATGGTCAGTTATAAAACCGTAGAACACTAAAGAGACGTCTCAAAAGAAAGACGCCAGGGTTCCCGCTCATCTGCATGACGTCCTGCAAGGAGGCGTGAGGACTGCAGATGTGGCCAGGGCAATAAAATGCATTGTCCGTACTGTGAGAGGGGAGAGAGGAAAAACTTATGATCGTCCTCCAGTGGCAGATCATGTGAGAGAACACCTGCACAGAGTTCTTGTACATCAGAATATCACCACTGCGGGACAGGATGGCAACAACAGCTGCACGAGTTACACCAGGTCCCATCAGTGCTCAGACGGCAGCAGGCCGAGAGAGGCTGGACTGAGGGCTGCAGGCTCCATAACAGACTGCATCACCGGCAACCTCTGGGCACAAAACCACCTTTCGCTGGACCAGACAGGACCGGGAAAAAGGGCTCTTGATGGATGCGGTTTTGGCTCAGCATGGTCGGACTAATGCTATGATTTACAGGGAAGACTCCCTCCTCCCTCATGTGGTGCCCCTGAGGGCCATTCCCCCAGAAATGTCCGGGAACTTGCATGCCTCGGTGGAAGAGAGGGATAACATCTCAGAGCAGGAACTGGCCAATCTGGTGCAGCTGATGAGGAGGAGATGCAGCTGGAGGCCACAGCAGTACCTAACTGGTACTCTTTGTTCAGGGACGCATTTTTCAATTCCTGTTAGTCACACGTCCCTGTACCAGGTGAGTGTGTGACACCTGTACCAGGTGAGTGTGTTACCTGTACCAGGTGTGTTACCTGTACCAGGTGAGTGTGTTACCTGTACCAGGTGAGTATGAGTCACCTGTATCAGGTAGGTGTGTTACCTGTACCAGGTGTGTTACCTGTACCAGGTGTGTGTGTGACACCTGTACAGGTGAGTATGTGTTACCTGTATCAGGTAGGTGTGTTACCTGTACCAGGTGTGTTACCTGTATCAGGTGTGTGTGAGACACCTGCACCAGGTGAGGGTGTATTATCTGTACCATGTAGGTGTGTTACCTGTACCAGTTGAGGGTGTGTGACACCTGTACCAGGTGTGTTACCTGTACCATGTAGGTGTGTTACCTGTACCAGTTGAGGGTGTGTGACACCTGTACCAGGTGTGTTACCTGTACCAGGTGAGTGTATGACACCTGTACCAGGTGAGGGTGTGTGACACCTGTACCAGGTGAGGGTGTGTGACCTGTATCAGGTGTGTTACCTGTACGAGGTGAGTGTGTGTTACTTGTATCAGGTGAGTGTGTGTTACCTGTATCAGGTGTGTTACCTGTACCAGGTGAGTGTGTGTTACTTGTATCAGGTGTGTTACCTGTACCAGGTGAGTGTGTGTTACTTGTATTAGGTGAGTGTGTGTTACCTGTACCATGTAGATGTGTACCTGTACCAGATGAGTGTGTGTTACTTGTATCAGGTGTGTTACCTGTACAGGTGAGTGTGTGTTACCAGTACCATGTAGGTGTGTTACCTGTATCAGGTGTTACCTGTACCAGGTGTGTTACCTGTACCATGTAGGTGTGTTACCTGTATCAGGTGTGTTACCTGTACCAGATGAGTGTGTGTTACCTGTACCATGTAGGTGTGTTACCTGTACCAGGTGTGTTACCTGTACCATGTAGGTGTGTTACCTGTACCAGGTGTGTTACCTGTACCATGTAGGTGTGTTACCTGTACCAGGTGTGTTACCTGTACCATGTAGGTGTGTTACCTGTACCAGGTGTGTTACCTGTACCAGGTGTGTTACCTGTACCAGGTGAGTGTGTGTTACCTGTACCATGTAGGTGTGTTACCTGTATCAGGTGTGTTACTTGTATCAGGTGTGTTACCTGTACCAGGTGAGTGTGTGTTACTTGTATTAGGTGAGTGTGTGTTACCTGTACCATGTAGATGTGTTACCTGTACCAGATGAGTGTGTGTTACTTGTATCAGGTGTGTTACCTGTACAGGTGAGTGTGTGTTACCAGTACCATGTAGGTGTGTTACCTGTATCAGGTGTGTTACCTGTACCAGGTGTGTTACCTGTACCATGTAGGTGTGTTACCTGTATCAGGTGTGTTACCTGTACCAGATGAGTGTGTTACCTGTACCATGTAGGTGTGTTACCTGTACCAGGTGTGTTACCTGTACCAGGTGTGTTACCTGTATCAGGTGTGTTACCTGTACAGGTGAGTGTGTGTTACCAGTACCATGTAGGTGTGTTACCTGTACCAGGTGTGTTACCTGTACCAGGTGTGTTACCTGTACCATGTAGGTGTGTTACCTGTACCAGGTGTGTTACCTGTACCATGTAGGTGTGTTACCTGTACCAGGTGTGTTACCTGTACCAGGTGAGTGTGTGTTACCTGTACCATGTAGGTGTGTTACCTGTATCAGGTGTGTTACCTGTACCAGGTGTGTTACCTGTATCAGGTGAGTGTGTTCAGGTATCCACACAGCTGGGGGGTAGAAGACCAGAGGGGGCATGGCCTGGTACGCTGCCGCTGACCAGCTGGCCAACCACAGCCAGTGGGGGACAGGGTCACTGTTGACGGACAGCCAGGGTGTGGTGGTGGTTACCATGCCAACTGGCTGACCTTTAAACCTTGAGACGGGCAGCATCATGATGACATCACCCCCTGACAGACACACAGACCAATCAGGAGATTGATTAGAATTGATCAAATAGTTACCAGCTGAATTTAGAAAAAACATGAGCGGCTGTTTTCCTGTTTACAGTTAGCTTCAGATACCCAGCATGCACTGCACTGAAACTCCCAGAAGCTCGAGAGCAGGGTGAGTAAAGTCAGTTAAACATCTGTGAAACAGGAACAACAATATCTTTAAGCAGCAGAAACACAGAGATGAAAGTAGCATAAAGAAATCCTGAGAGATGAAAGTGAGGGAAAGAAAAGCCAGCAGATATTTAGAAACTAGAAATAAATTCTATTAAAAACACAGATTCAAACTGAGCAGCGCTGACTCATCAGTCTAGGTCGGAAAAAAATACCTACAACTGCTTTAAATACTGCACGAATACTGCGATCTGATCGCTTTAACATCGAACAGAAGCATCCACACAGATGTAAGCTGCTGCCTGAGAGAATCAAAAGAAGGTCTTTATTTTCCTGTTTCCTCCGTTTGGCCTTTCAAAGTTACACA
>NW_024041262.1:28300058-28519248 GCF_014851395.1 Micropterus salmoides
TGCTGACCGCTACATCACAGCCCCCGCCACCCTACGCAGGATTACAAAGGAGTACTTTCTAACCCTAACCCAATACTGTCAACACTAAGTCTCAGGAAGAGCAGAATACAAGTAATATCACCGGCCCTGAGGAACCAAAGCTCCTTTGTTTCCCCTAAAGATTCTGCTCATTTATCCACGTTGGGCAGGGAGGGTGGGGGGGCAGCGGGCGGACATCCTGTCGCTGTGTGCTGCAGCTCGCTGTGTTCAGAGAGGTTACTGAAGGAAGTTCAGTTCAGGAGCAGAGTTTTCTGTGGGAGACGGGAGCTCCCTTTGGGCTGGACTTCACTTTGCAAACCTGTTCCATGCACAGAAAGATTTAGAAGTCACTAAAGCAGAGCAGAAAAGTCAAAAAGCAGAATATGACCTCTTTAAAAAAGTAAAACAACAACCGATGTCTGTTTTTCCCGTTTAGGTTTTAAATCAGAAAAAAACTAAAACGGCTACGTTTTTTGTTTTGTTGTTCGGGTTTGAAACGGAAGAATCAAAGAATGAACGACATAAGGACTCACCTGCTGCTCTGCTTCAAGTTTTAAAGGGCTGGCTAAAGGTCAATAAAGATCAGAGGGTGTGGGGATTAATAATTACACTTGCCAATCACATCGCTGGTCTCATCGCTGCTCAGCTGAGCCAATGGATGAACAGGCCCGACAGAAACACGATGATAGAAAGAAATGATAAAGTGTGGATGACGTTTTTTTCATCACATATTAAATGGTTGAGGAGAAAGGAGGACACGTTCTAGTAAATATAACATTCCTCTTTGTTGTTCTCTGCAGATCGACCTTTAAGGAGTTCTGTGCTCGTTACTGTGCTGACCAGCGGTTCAGCGCCCTCAACAGGAAGAAGGAACAGGAAGTTCTCTTTCAGCATTACATCACTTCCTTAAAGAAACGCGACAAGGAGAACAGAGCCAGACTGAGGAAGATGAGATGAGAACGCTGTTCTAGAACCTTACAGAACCATCTAGAACCTTTGTAGAACTCATCCAGGAACTTTCACAACCTTCCAGAACCTTCAAAAAAAGGACCTTGTGTTCCACCACACTGAGCAGATGCTGTCCTGACTCTCACTGATGGTTCTGTTGGAGCAGCCAGAGCAGAAACCCAGAGACCAGATGGAACCAGAGAGACCAGACTGGGGCCAGATATCATACTGGAACCCGTATGTGATACGGCAGGAGGAGGGCCAGGATCATCAGACTGGTTTCTGGACTGTAGTGGTCTGGAATGTCATCTGGACCTACTGAACTGGTCCAGAACTGGACTGAATCTAACTCAGACATTAAAAGAACTGGCTTTAAAAAGAATAGATCTGTCTGTGGCCTGGCTGGGTCAATCAATCAAACTTTATTTGTGCAGTTTACTTTTAAAAGTAACTTACAGGATTACTGCCCTTACAAAGTAACACAGCGCTGCTCACTGAGGAACTCGTTAGTACTTAAATGAAAACCTTCAGCCATTCCTTGCACATGTTTCATTTCATTTCATTTATTTATTTAAGGACAGTGCACATTAATCAACATTTCTGTAAATGTGCCAGTGTTAGCCAGCAGGCTAATTTTCAACTGTAGTCCAGTTGACTACAGTACGGTCGTCATCGCACAGCCTCGTTTACGGCCCGTAATCAGTACCTGTGCAGGTAATCGTCCCTGTACCGCTCATGTGTTTGATCACAAGTAAAAAACAATTGACGAGGTTCCGCTGCTCAGTGCATAGACCCCAACAAGTTCCTTCAACATCCAACAGCTGCACTGACAAAAGCAAAATTATTTTAAGAACTTTTGGCTGCTAACGACCTGGACACGGGCGGATCAGCTGCCTCTCAGACGTTTCAACATGCGACCAGTTAACCAGGTCAGAGATCTACCCGAGCTACACCTGAGCGCTGACACCGCTGCAGGGTTGGACCACGCCACTCGCAGCAGAAACAGGAAACACGGTGAACTTTAACAGTAACGGACCGCTTGTTTGAAAACGTAACTAAATGGAGGATTACGTAGATTACAAAATGAACGCATTACGTTAGTATTTAGAACAAAAAAGTAATGTGGGTTCTCTAATGAGTTACTTTTTAAGGCCAGCGCTGCTGGTGAAGTGTTTTACAGCTGATAATAATAAGACAACGCAAATACAAACAGAAAACTATTTGAGTAACGAGCCCATTCTCAGTCCAGTAGTTAGCTTTGTCACATCTTTCACGTCTGGTACCAACAAATATGTCCCATAGCACCATTGTTCAACACTGAAAGTGCTTCTGTAAATAACAAAAAAGGTGGACAGGTGAAGCAAAAACAGGAGACATGTGAAACAAAAAGTCAACATTGATTCCTTTTAGTGATCTTACTTAAGTTACGGAACCAAAGTCCTTATAGGCAAGTCATGCCAAGCGGCATGAGAGAAGATGTGACTGAATAACGTATTTATTTTTACCCAAACCATGATCTTTTTTCTAAACCTAACCAAACTATGATGTTCCACAACACAAACCACTAGCTTTATTTTTAACGGGACATTGCATATTAATTCTTGCTAACTTGACCGCGGAGCCCCACAAGTATTGGCATATAATATATATATTGGCAGTTTTGCGACAATGTGCTCTATAAGTGCTGAGCGGGAGGAGGCTAATGAGCCGGCCGGCCAATCAGCTCACAGAGCCCTCTGTCCCTGCAGTCACGCAGACACACAGACTTTGTACGCACAGAAAGTTCTTGTGAAACTTAAATAAAACAAAAAACAACATAAGTATTATGACAGGGGACTGTTGATGCTTTATTATCGTTATTCTAAATATACATACAGCGTTAATGCAATGTTACAGTTCTGATTACATTGCTTGCTTTTTACTTGTTTTTATTTTATATAATTCGTAATTATGCACCGATATACCAAAGCAACAGATCGGTTGCAGCTTTGTTCTGCTTACACAAGATTAAATTAAAAAAGGTTTTAAGTTGCACTTACATTTATATTCCTCCCATTGTTTACTTCTGAATTCCAAAACCCTGAGATTGGCAACGCCTGGCCTAGCATATTGCAGAATAATCCAAATTAACAATTTCATGCTGCCTACTACAACCACTCATCATGGAGAGTCTATGAAGCACTGTGAATGTTAGTGAAATGACTGCTAAATCTTTATCAAAGAAGCAGATACGTGCTGACACAGCTGCTCCTCTGTTGTTCTGATGATTCAGCAGTTTGACCTAGATCACAACCTATCAGCAACACTGAACATGAGGAACACGAAACAGAATGTTCCTGCAGAACCTCAAATAACTGAAATAACTGCTGACGCTGAACACGACGAACACAAGGAGGACGAAGCAGACTGTTCCTGCAGAAGCTCAATTAATTGAAATAACTGCTCACGCCGAACACGAGGAACACGAAGCAGACTGTTCCTGCAGAACCTCAAATAAATGAAACAACTGCTCAAACTGAACACGAGGAAGACGACGCAGAATGTTCCTGCAGTACCTCAAATACCTGAAATAACTGCTCACGCCGAACACGAGGAACACGAAGCAGACTGTTCCTGCAGAACCTCAAATAACTGAAATAACTGCTCACGCTGAACACAAAACTGACTGTTCCTGCAGAACCTCAAATAACTGAAATAACTGCTCACGCTGAACACGAGGAACACAAAGCAGACTGTTCCTGCAGAACCTCAATTAACTGAAATAACTACTCACGCTGAACATGAGAAACACAAAGCAGACTGTTCCTGCAGAACCTCAAATAACTGAAATAACTGCTCACGCTGAACACAGAACAGACTGTTCCTGCAGAACCTCAAATAACTGAAATAACTGCTCACGCTGAACACGAGGAAGACGACGCAGAATGTTCCTGCAGAACCTCAAATAACTGAAATAACTGCTCACGCTGAAGACGAGTAACGCGAAGCAGACTGTTCGAGCAGAACCTCAAATACATGAAATAACTGCAGAACCTCAAATAACTGAAATAACTGCTGACGCTGAACACGAGGAACACAAAGCAGACTGTTCCTGCAGAACCTCAAATAACTGAAATAACTGCTGACGCTGAACACTAAACAGACTGTTCCTGCAGAACCTCAAATAACTAAAATAACTGCTCACACTGAACAAGAAGCAGACTGTTCCTGCAGAACCTGAAATAACTGCTCACGCTGAACACGAAGCAGAATGTTCCTGCAGAACCTCAAATAACTGAAATAACTGCTGACGCTGAACACGAAACAGACTGTTCCTGGAGAACTTCAAATAACTGAAATAACTGCTCACGCTGAACACGAGGAACACGAAGCAGACTGTTCCTGCAGAACCTCAAATAACTGAAATCACTGCTCACGCTGAACACGAAGCAGACTGTTCCTGCAGAACCTGAAATAACTGCTCACGCTGAACACGAAGCAGCCTGTTCCTGCAGAACCTCAAATAACTGAAATAACTGCTGGCGCTGAACACGAAGCAGCCTGTAGCCAGCGGAACCTCAAATAACTGAAATAACTGCTGACGCTGAACACGAAACAGACTGTTCCTGCAGAACCTCAAATAACTGAAATAACTGCTCACGCTGAAGACGAGGAACACAAAGCAGACTGTTCCTGCAGAACCTCAAATAACTGAAATAACTGCTCACGCTGAACACGAGGAACACGAAGCAGACTGTTCCAGCAGAACCTCAATTAACTGAAATAACTGCTCACGAGGAAGACGAGGAAGATGACACAGAATGTTCCAGCAGAACCTCAAATAACTGAAATAACTGCTCACGCTGAACACGAGGAACACGAAGCAGACTGTTTCTGCAGAACCTCAAATAACTGAAATAACTGCTGACGCTGAACACTAAGCAGACTGTTCCTGCAGAACCTCAAATAACTGAAATCACTGCTCATGCTGAACAAGAAGCAGACTGTTCCTGCAGAACCTGAAATAACTGCTCACGCTGAACACGAAGCAGAATGTTCCTGCAGAACCTCAAATAACTGAAATAACTGCTGACACTGAACACGACGAACACAAGGAGGACGAAGCAGACTGTTCCAGCAGAAGCTCAATTAATTGAAATAACTGCTCACGCCGAACACGAGGAACACGAAGCAGACTGTTCCTGCAGAACCTCAAATAAATGAAACAACTGCTCAAACTGAACACGAGGAAGACGACGCAGAATGTTCCTGCAGAACCTCAAATACCTGAAATAACTGCTCACGCCGAACACGAGGAACACGAAGCAGACTGTTCCTGCAGAACCTCAAATAACTGAAATAACTGCTCACGCTTAACACAAAACTGACTGTTCCTGCAGAACCTCAAATAACTGAAATAACTGCTCACGCTGAACACAAAACTGACTGTTCCTGCAGAACCTCAAATAACTGAAATAACTGCTCACGCTGAACACGAGGAACACAAAGCAGACTGTTCCTGCAGAACCTCAAATAACTGAAATAACTGCTCACGCTGAACATGAGGAACACGAAGCAGACTGTTCCAGCAGAACCTCAATTAACTGAAATAACTGCTCACGAGGAAGACGAGGAAGATGACACAGAATGTTCCAGCAGAACCTCAAATAACTGAAATAACTGCTCACGCTGAACACGAGGAACACGAAGCAGACTGTTTCTGCAGAACCTCAAATAACTGAAATAACTGCTCACGCTGAACACGAGGAACACGAAGCAGACTGTTCCAGCAGAACCTCAATTAACTGAAATAACTGCTCACGAGGAAGATGACACAGAATGTTCCAGCAGAACCTCAAATAACTGAAATAACTGCTCACGCTGAACACAAGGAACACGAAGCAGACTGTTTCTGCAGAACCTCAAATAACTGAAATAACTGCTCACGCTGAACACGAGGAACACGAAGCAGACTGTTCCAGCAGAACCTCAATTAACTGAAATAACTGCTCACGAGGAAGACGAGGAAGATGACACAGAATGTTCCAGCAGAACCTCAAATAACTGAAATAACTGCTCACGCTGAACACGAGGAACACGAAGCAGACTGTTTCTGCAGAACCTCAAATAACTGAAATAACTGCTGACGCTGAACACTAAGCAGACTGTTCCTGCAGAACCTCAAATAACTGAAATCACTGCTCACGCTGAACAAGAAGCAGACTGTTCCTGCAGAACCTGAAATAACTGCTCACGCTGAACACGAAGCAGAATGTTCCTGCAGAACCTCAAATAACTGAAATAACTGCTGACGCTGAACACGAGGAACACGAAGCAGACTGTTCCAGCAGAACCTCAAATAACTGAAATAACTGCTCACACTCTGTTGATGGTCCTCAACAGACGATGTGATTGGCCCAGCCAGGACAGTTCCGACCCGGCACATGTGTAAACCATATCAGTGGCACTGTATCAGATTCATCTTCTTCCTGTTTAGTGTGTGTTTTTATATGTTTATCAGGAGGATGCTGTAAACAAACAAACATAGGTTTGATGTGATGTAAGTCCCACCCCCTCACCTGTCAGCACCACGGTGAGCTGTGATTGGACAGATTTGGTGTCCAGATGTTCTGATTGGATGTTTTTGGTGTCCTGGCTTCTCATTGGATGGGGTCTTGTGTGTTGAAATGATCTTTGTGTTCTGACGTTTCACTGGCTCTTGTTCATTACACGTTTTAAATTAAACTGTTCCTCAAACTTGCTTGTGGTGTTGTTATATTTGCTTTTTACAGGTGACAGGTTCCCTTCCTGTCTCATGATGGTTCTCCAGGGACAGCTACGACCTGCATGGTCACGGCCACATGGTGTAGTAGACAACGCTTGTGAGCTAATCTGTTAGCATGTTTACTGCTGGCTGTGTGAGTCTTGTTGAATAGATGACTGACTGTGGGTTTGTTGTTTTATGAGTTCTTTTTTCATTTTTGAAGTATGATTGATTATTGAAAATTATGTTTGTGTTTTTCCTTTCAGTGTCATTAAGCTGTTTCCTCTTTATGTTTTAAAATTTATAAAATATATACTTTATATACGAAAGGGAATATTCTGTCGTTTATAATGTTTGTTATTTATTATGTAGTCTAGTAGGCTCATTCATAGACTTACAGTGTTACACAGGCACATGCTGTGGAGTCCGTGTGTTTCAGTTAGGTGTAACGATAACACAATCACCTGCGCCAAACCTTCGATACACTTTATGGTGTAAGCACACATCCACCTACACCTGGCATAACAAAATGAAACATTAGTCATTTGTAGGAGCAGGTGTGGTGGTCGGGTGCGCTGCACTGTCGAGCATTACCTGCCACTACACCTAAAGCTGATGATACACGGGGCAACATTTTGAGCAATCTTGCAAGTGGCAAGTCTGACTATGTTTTGAACAGATAGCGGAGGTGCGGGGCGGGTGGCGGAGTGATGGCGGAAGGGGATTACGATAAACTTTACTCATTACTATTGACGGCAACGTTGCCCTGCACCATTGGGCGGCTGTGGCTCAGGCGGTGGAGCGGGTTGGCCGTTAATCGGAAGGTTCAATCCCCGGCTCCCCCAGGCTGCATGTCGAGTGTCAAGTGTCCTTGGGCACTGAATATACTAAAACTCGAATTGCCCCTGGTGGCTGTTCCACCAGTGTATGAATGTGTGTGAATGTTAATTTCCTACATAGTTTCTGTTTGAGCACTTAGGCTCAGTGTATGAATGTGTTTGACTGTTGAATGCAGATGTAGTGTAAAAGTGCTTTGAGTGGTCAAAAAGACTAGAAAGGCGCTATACAAATACGCAGCATTTACCATTGCTCTGTGTATCATCAGCTTTAGACTTGGAAGAGAACTAGTTATATGTAGAGGCACCTATGGTGCTGTTGCGTCTAGCATGTTAACCACTGTTACATGCAAGTGATCAGATCTGATTTGTGCTCCTCCCCCTAGTAAAGCCGCCCGTTGCTCATCGCATGGCAACCTGAGATCCCAAGACAGAAGAAAAATTATGGGTTGTTATTTCAACAGCAGACATCAACAATGTGTGTGGCGTCTGTCTTCATGTGGGTCATATGGGCTCCACGGTAGCATGAAATGTGGCTCTGTCTCCAGCTGTGTCTGTGGACAGAGCCGACGTGGGTTCTCTGGGCTGCAGGTCTTGACTGATTGTCTTTAACAACTGATTCTTCAAAGGATAAGCAGGTAAAGCTAAGTCCCACAAAAAGTCAACACAAGAAGAAGCTGTCTGGAGCCGCCATGTTGGCTACATCCATAATGTTTTGATGTAAACTTTTAAGGTCTTGGTAACCCCAAAGTGTCCCATCCCCATCAAGCCATGGAGAAGCTGGAGGATCTGACAGTCTAGCTGGGCCTTCACAGTGAAATGGAAAACATTCCAGCATCTTATCCTGGTCTTCCTCCTCCTCCTCTTCCCGTCCTCCTCCTCATAATGAAACTGTCAAATCATTTTGACAGTAAAATGTTTTCTTCAGAGGCCTCGCTGAGTGTTTCACCAGCAAATTACCTGTCAGACTGTGTGTGTGTGTGTGTGTGTGGTAATTGTTGGTTAAATCCCTCCTGCTCTCTGATTGGTCAGTTGGATTTAGATGGTTCACCTCCTACATACGAATTCAGCTTTTAGCTTCTCATTGGTATTCTCTCACACACACACACAACTTTACATCATAAACTGTCAGGTATGGTTTTAACAGAAACCAGAAGCAGACTTACAGCAGGAGAATGTTCAAACAGTTTATTGAACAGCAATAAGACCACAACACAGGGCCAGGCAGGAGCAGGGGATTAGGCTGGGCAGGCAGGCAGTGCACCGAGAGACGAGTGTGAAGCAGGCAGGAATGAGCACTCGGGTCGGCGTGTTTCCAGGAAGGCTGGATGCCGCTTGAGATGTACAGAACTCAACAATCAGGCGAAGGCTGAGGAGACCTGCTGGGTTTATCAAGCAGCACAGATAGGCATAATGAGAATCAGGTGTGCCAATCAGTCTGCCAGACAGGTGTGTGCACGAGCCCCATGCATCACCACATGTCACGCCTCCTGCCAACATGCCGAGGTAGAAAATAGGTAGAGCAGCAAGGAAGAGAGAGAGAAATGTAGAGCGACAGAAAAACCAAAACACAGCAGCCAGCCTCACACACTCAAAAATAGAAAATAACAAAAGCCAAACATCCACACACAGATCCTCCCTGCCTGGTCAAAGCTGGGATGTTGTGACATAAACAGAAATAAATCTTTCTGTCTCACCCAGTAAATTCATTTGTGTTGATTGTTATAGAGCTGAAACTTAGTGTTAATAAAGATATCTTCAAATGATTAGCTAAAAATCTCACCAGCTAAAACACTGTAATACTGCAGTTTGATCTACCTTGTGCATTTGGTAAACTTCTCCCTTGAGTAAAAATAAGACCTCATTGACCTGCTCCCAACACTAAAGGATGTAACTGAACCATTGGTTCCATTCTTTCAGTGCAGGTTTAGTTCTCGCAGAGCTACTATGGTGGTATTAGTTCCTGCTTAAAAAGAATCCTGTAGAAAGTAATCCAGAGAGAGGTTAAAACACGAGGGTAACTAAAACCCACAAAGGAGAAATGATACACTAATATTATTTATAGTGATAAGTCATTTCCTGATTATGAACTTCATAGGTCAGAGGCCAAGTCTGAAGATCATGCACTGGGAGGTTCGGGTCACGAGAGAAAAACATGTCCCTCCACCCTACATCTTTCATGTGCTGTAATAACGTTTGGTCAGGTGTGCTTTCACCAGGAGAGGCGGGCCTATATGTAAACCTGGTTAACTCTGAAGGCTGAAGAATGACAACCACATCGCAGAGTAGCACATCAGGGAAGAATCTACTGGCTCCCCTCTCTCAACTCACTGCTTATATGCTACAGTACCACTGGGTGAGGATCCAAATGCCACCACACACCCCCCCAGGAAAATATACAAAATGCTGGTGTCTTAGGCCACATCACCGTCTCCATCCACACCATCACCGTCTCCATCCACACCATCACCATCTACACCATCACCGTCTCCATCTACACCATCTCCATCTACATCATCTCCATCTCCATCCACACCATCTCCATCCACACCATCACCATCTCCATCCATACCATCACCATCTCCATCCACACCATCACCATCCACACCATCTTCATCCACACCATCACCATCACCATCCACACCATCACCATCTCCATCCACACCATCTCCATCCACACCATCACCATCTCTATCCACACCTTCTCCAACCACACCATCACCATCTCCATCCACACCATCACCATCTACATCATCTCCATCCACACCATCACCATCTCCATCTACATCATCTCCATCCACACCATCACCATCTCCATCCACACCACCACCATCCACACCATCACCATCTCCATCTACATCATCTCCATCCACACCATCACCATCTCCATCCACACCATCACCATCTCCATCCACACCATCTCCATCCACACCATCACCATCTCCATCTACATCATCTCCATCCACACCATCACCATCTCCATCCATACAATCACCATCTACATCCACACCATCACCATCCACACCATCTTCATCCACACCATCACCATCACCATCCAGACCATCACCATCTCCATCCACACCATCTCCATCCACACCATCACCATCTCTATCCACACCTTCTCCATCCACACCATCACCATCTACATCCACACCATCACCATCCACCACACATCACCATCTTCATCCACACCATCACCATCACCATCCACACCATCACCATCTCCATCCACACCATCTCCATCCACACCATCACCATCTCTATCCACACCTTCTCCAACCACACCATCACCATCTCCATCCACACCATCACCATCCATCACCATCCACACCATCACCATCCACACCATCACCATCTCCATCCAGACCATCTCCATCCACACCATGTCCATCCACACCATCACCATCTCCATCCAGACCATCTCCATCCACACAATCTCCATCCACACCATCACCATCTCCATCCAGTTTATATGCTACAGTACCACTGGGTGAGGTTCCAAATGCCACCGCACCCCGCCCCCCCCCCCCCAGGAAAATACACAAAATGCTGGTGTCTTAGGCCACATCCACACCATCACCGTCTCCATCCACACCATCACCATCTACACCATCACCATCTCCATCTACATCATCTCCATCCACACCATCACCATCTCCATCCACACCATCATCATCCACACCATCACCATCTCCATCTAGATCATCTCCATCCACACCATGTCCATCCACACTACTACCATGTCCATCCAGACCATCTCCATCTACATCATCTCCATCCACACCATCACCATCTCCATCCACACCATCATCATCCACACCATCACCATCTCCATCTAGATCATCTCCATCCACACCATGTCCATCCACACTACTACCATGTCCATCCAGACCATCTCCATCCACACAGTCTCCATCCACACCATGTCCATCCACACTACTACCATGTCCATCCACACCATCACCATCTCCATCCAGACCATCTCCATCCACACCATGTCCATCCACACCATCACCATCTCCATCCAGACCATCTCCATCTACACCATCTCCATCCACACCATGTCCATCCACACCATCACCATCTCCATCCAGACCATCTCCATCCACACAATCTCCACCCACACCATGTCCATCCACACTACTACCATGTCCATCCACACCATCACCATCTCCATCCAGACCATCTCCATCCACACAATCTCCATCCACACCATCACCATCTCCATCAACACCATCTCCATCTCCATCCACACCATCACCATCCACACCATCACCATCTCCATCCAGACCATCTCCATCCACACCATCTCCATCCACACCATCACCATCTCCATCCAGACCATCTCCATCCACACCATCACCATCTCCATCCAGACCATCTCATCTACACCATCTCCATCCACACCATCACCATCTCCATCCAGACCATCTCCATCCACACCATGTCCATCCACACCATCACCATCTCCATCCAGACCATCTCCATCTACACCATCTCCATCCACACCATCACCATCTCCATCCAGACCATCTCCATTCACACAATCTCCATCCACACCATGTCCATCCACACTACTACCATGTCCATCCACACCATCACTATCTCCATCCACACCATCACCATCTCCATCATCTCCATCCACACCATCACCATCTCCATCGACACCATCTCCATCTACACCATCTCCATCCACACCATCCATCACCATCTCCATCCACACCATCACCATCTCCATCCAGACCATCTCCATCCACACCATCTCCATCCACACCATCACCATCTCCATCCAGACCATCTCCATCCACACCATGTCCATCCACACCATCACCATCTCCATCCAGACCATCTCATCTACACCATCTCCATCCACACCATCACCATCTCCATCCAGACCATCTCCATCCACACCATGTCCATCCACACCATCACCATCTCCATCCAGACCATCTCATCTACACCATCTCCATCCACACCATCTCCATCCAGACCATCTCCATCCACACCATGTCCATCCACACTACTACCATGTCCATCCACACCATCACCATCTCCATCATCTCCATCCACACCATCACCATCTCCATCGACACCATCTCCATCTACACCATCTCCATCCACACCATCCATCACCATGTCCATCCACACCATCACCATCTCCATCTACACCATCTCCATCCAGACCATCTCCATCTACACCATCTCCATCCACACCATCACCATCTCCATCCAGACCATCTCCATCTACACCATCTCCATCCACACCATGTCCATCCACACCATCATCATCCACACCATCACCATGTCCATCTACACCATCTCCATCCACACCATGTCCATCCACACCATCACCATCTCCATCCAGACCATCTCCATCTACACCATCTCCATCCACACCATGTCCATCCACACCATCACCATGTCCATCTACACCATCTCCATCCACACTACTACCATCAAACCAACAAACCCCACATTTTGCTACACCCCCCCCCAAAGGGGACTTGTCCCAGAGTCATGCCGGTAGGCTGTAGTCACATGACCACACCTCATGTTCACGCCTCCATCTGAGACTCTCCCGTGGGTCTCCCTGCAGCTAATGGACCTCAACTTGTGTCCCTGGGGCTTGGGAGAGGAGGATGTCCCACCAGCACCAGAGACTGCTGCACATTGCTGTGACCGCACTAGCTTGACGTATCTGTTGTGGACTGGCTGCGGTCCAGCTGTGGCCACATCAGCTCTCTCAGTACAGCATGGTCTTCCCTGGCCCAGTGTTGGGTCTGAACGAAGCGGGACATTGCAGGGGGAATCAAACTGACAATCCCACTGCTCCACCAAAACTCCAGCCACTGTGTTGGCTTCCTGGATAGGGGGAAGGACTCTGTCCCCTCCGCTAAACCAGCCCTTCACTTTAGCCTGCAACTTTTGCACCCCAAATGACCACCTGTGCTGAAACTATGCAGCTGGGCTGTCATTTGGGACACCAGGGATTTGTGGAGAACTGCCTGTACCTGTTAGGCTGAATCTGAGTGTGCTGGGGGAATCCTCACTAGTCGCCCACACGAGGGCGATTTTAGGTTAAGTTACATTTTATGCATTATAGCCTTATAGACAAACATTAACCAATGTCTGGTTGTCCTAGAAACCCAAGTGTCCCACCGGCCACCCCCCCCCCCCCCCCAAGACAATGGTGTGTGTTAATACTGTCACCATTAATAACACTGAGCTGCTTGAGCTTTTTTTATTCTCTGTACTGCACATGTAGCAAGAGTGAGCTCAGCCTCTTCTTCAGCTGAACAGAGGCCTGCCAGCCACAGAGCACGTGAAGCGTAGCCCTAACCCTGTGCTGCGAGGGCTTCAGGTCCACGTCATCCTAAACCGTACTCTGTACCGGCTCCTCTTTCCTTGTGGCACAGTGATATCAAACATAAAATAATCCGGTAGAATCTAATAATATCAGAATTGACAGATTTCTCGTTGATGCCGTCCTCCAGTGTAATGTAACTAAAGATGGCATGTTATATTTCATTTCCCAGTTGATGGTTTCACTTTCCCCCGTATTAAGATCCATTTCCATTTTCCATTTGGAAGAGAATTACTCCCCCAGAGTGCAATCGCTCGTCACAATCTGTTGAACCATAATTCTCCCTGAGAAAAAAACACTGAGCATCTATTACGCCATGAAAGCATGCAGACTGCTTCTGATTCAGGCAGCTTTTGAATTGGCAGAGCTTTTAAGTGGACAGTGGTCCCTCTCAGCTGTGAATAATTCAATCCAGCCAGATTCCACGAACAAGATAGTATTTGCTTAACTCTAATTAACATTTTTGTTCCAAATGAATGGAAGAATTAGTCTACCCAATCCACATCAGTAAATCATCATCTTCCAATGTTTTCGATAGGCTAAGACTCACATGTGCAGAATAACGGATCTTGGCAATTATTTTATTAGGTTTCGGTTTTAGGCAGACCCAGAAGCAGACACAGAGGGAACTGCTCAGTAAGTGGTTTAATGAATATTCAAAGGACGGATGAAGGGGGATAGCAGGGCTGAGGAAAGCAGGAGGCAGGCAGGCAGATGAGTATACTATAGCTGATAATAGCTTTAAAGAGAAGCTGCCACTGGAATCCTGAGGCACAGGAGAAAAACCACAGAAGAAGACCAGAAGAACCTTCAAAGTAAGTTCAGAACAATCTGCCAATGAATGGCAGAGGAGCTGCGGTACCTGAGCAAAGAGTCGATGAGCTGATGGAAGCCAGCTGTAGAGATGAGTCAGGTGTCAGGGGAGGTAGGCCACGCCCACAACACACAAACAGAGAGAAGGCCTTTCTCGTTCCCCAAATTTCTGCTTCCTCGCCTCCTCGATCCTCATTCTTCCAGGTGCATTTTAGGAACTAAGATGTCCGTCAAGATGCCGCGCTGAGATCGATTTCTGGGTCACAGGCTCAAGGAGCGAGGATCGAGGAGGCAAGGAGGCGAGGAGGCAGAAATTTGGGGAAGAGAAAGGCCCTGAGAAAACACAAGAAGAAGCTGGAGTCACTCCCAGAGTCGTGACATGTTTCAGCATGTTTGAAAAGATTTTTAAAGTGTTGTGATCCACCGTCCACATCAATTCAATTCAATTGTATTTATATAGCGCCAAATCACAACAACAGTTATCTCATAGTGCTTTTCATAAAGAGCAGGTCTAGACCGTACTCTATGAATTGAATTAAAATTGAAAAATTGCATTGATGTTATTTACAGAAACCCGACAACAGCATCAGAGCATCACCTCTGCTCTGTTTAAAGGGAGCTGTCACAGGTTGGCCTAAAACTACCCCCACCATTATAAAGCTGTTTTTAATGCAAGGTAAAACAAATGGCCAGCTTTAAATACTTCAGTCAGATAGAAATACCAGGGTTGTACATGTTGTCCTCTGAGCGTTTTACACAAAACCAAATGTTGCTTCACTGTTTAACAACAAACTGCCACTTTCTGGAGGGACAAACCTTTAAATTGGCAAACGTCATTGTGTAATGTGTAATTCATTTGATGTCACTTTCACAAGCTGGTAATCACTACAAATCTCATAGTTTCTAAGTGAATCTTCATTCTAGGGAACCACCCTGAACATTGAAAGCATCAAAAAGAAGACATTTATCAGAGTCAAACAGTTGCAGTAACCTTGTGAGGTTTGTTACTGAGTGATGCCCTCTTGTGGCTGGAAGTACTACAGAATGTGAAAGTTCTCACCAGTGCCTGATCTTCAGTTTAAAGAACCTGAGGCATCTTTCTGTAATTTAAATTCCCCTGTCTGTATCTGTATCTTTGTATCGTGCTTTTACACTACGTTCATTCATACACTGAGCCTAAGTGCTCAGGATCAGTATCTTACCCAAGGACCTGCAGCCTGGAGAGCCCCCTGAGCCACAGCCGGCCCACACATTACAGAACAGTTCTATGATGGCGTTACGTGACCTTTGAGGTGCTGCTAATCTGCTGATTAAATGTGCTTCATACCCCGCGGATGCACACAGATCTGGATCTTGCCAAAGGACACATCAACAGGAGGGGGAAGGGACTGAACCACCAACCCTGGAGACGTAATGATGGTGAGCTTCCAGCAGAGGGAGACATAGCTCTGATAGTTCAGCTCTGTGTCACACAGAAGGATGCTGAGAGGAGGAGGAGGAGGAGGAGGATGACGCCAGCAGAGGCTGCAGAGATGCTAACAGCACCGACACACAAACACACACTGCCAGGAGCTAACTGCTAAGTGCTAATAGAGACAGACAGACAGACAGACAGACAGACAGACACAGACAGACAAGTGGAGGGAGGCTGATGCTGGTAGCACACACACACTGACATACAGTAAGCTGCAGTGAAGCTAGCTGGTTAGCATGCTTAGGATAGGAGGCTAACATACTGACACACACACACACACACACACACACACACACAGCAATGCGGTGTCCAGGGCTTCCTATTGGACGGTGAGTAATCTGCATCTTTTCGTATGTGTGTATGTTCAGTTAGGCCTGAACTGTCAGTGTGTGTGTGTGATCAGTGGTAATGGTGTTGCCGTGGAAACAGTCATGTATTGCCGTGTTCACCTCAGATGATCACCTGTCAAACACAGGTGATCATTTTCAGGTGATTCAGGAAGCGTTTTCATGTACTGCTGCAGAGCAACGGCAACTAGTACTGGTGCCACTACTAGTATGGGTACTACTAATACTACTTCTACTGCTGCTGATGCTACTAGTACGGGAACTACTAGTACTTCTACTGATATAGATGCTGCTTTCCAATGATTTACATTTATTCATTTAGCTGACGCTTTTATCCAAAGCGACTTACAATACATATGTGTACATGTATATACATGTCTGGAGCAACGAGGGGTTAAGTGTCTTGCTCAGGGACACATTGGAGTCTCACAGTGGATTTGAACCCGGGTCTCTCACACTAAAGGCCTGTGTCTTATCCACTGAGATAATCACCACCACCAATGATAAACTAGATAAATTCCAGTCCAGCCACAGAGCTAAACGCAGCACTGAACCCGCTTTATGAAAAGGTGACATGAGGATTTCAAACTGAAATTAAATCTGTCTGTCTGTTACATTTGATGCTGCATGCGAGTCCACTGATTGGGACATTTTAATCAATGGACTTGAGAAAGGGGTGGCTCACTGGTTTCGCTCATACCTGTCTGAATGGTTTTTTTGTTACTTTAGGCGACTTTGACTTTGTGTTTCTCCAGGAAGCTTTCTTGGTCCTGCTCATTTTTCCCCTATTCATATATCTCTGTTGCGACCAGAAAGCTCCAGTGCAGAAAATAGAAATTCGGCAGTCCAGAAGCAGAAGGCAGAGACTAGAGTCAGTGTTTTCTAGCCTGTCTAAGCAGATGACAACATGTTACAGACCTGGGAGCTGTTTTAGACTCTGTTCTTAATTTTATTAGCCATTTTTAACAAGGCAACACTGAAATGCTGATACACGTTTCATCAGCTTAGACAGGTCTCCCTAAAAAGTCAGTCAGTTGCTTTTAGAGTCATTTACTTATCTACAAAGCCTTACATAAACTAGCACTCTCATATATCAACAACAAGAACTCTCAGATCTCCCACAAGACATGTGGTGAGGCTGCTTTCTGCGTTCATGACCCTGAACTGTGGAACCCCCCTTCAACCTTAAAAGAACAATCCTCCTATCTTTTTAACTTGGCTTTTAATTTGGGTTGGATTGCTGGTATAATTTTTCATTATACGTTTTCTCAAACTGCTTCTGTTTGTTTTTCTATTGCCGTTGCTGTTTATATTTTACTCATCATTATTGTTCATTTTTCAGCTTTTAATCTGACCTTGTTTTGTTGAGCACCTTGGGCTGCATCTATGCATTGGGTCAGTTTTACAGGTGCTCTCCATGTTGAATTTTCCTGAGAATCATCATGTTTTAAAGGTCAGATGACTGGGAATGGAGGAAAATGAGTTATTGGAGATGATCCCTCAAATAGAAGTGAGAATAAGTTTTAACCTAACCAATCCCTGACCTGGTCTCAGATCAGAAAGCACTGTGATTGGTTGATTTAGTAGGTGATGACATCATGGTTGTGTATCTGTGTGTCGACAGGTGCAGATGTGGTGAAACTTCAGATTGACGGACAGGTCATTGTGGAGGTGGAGCCTGTAGGTGGTGGTGATGTCAAAGAGAGGTGCAGGGGGGCGGGGAAAGGGGGAGCGACCTGACGCCATGGCAACTCTTCAAGCAGCTAATGAGGAACTGAGAGCCAAACTGACGGACATCCAGATAGAACTTCAACAGGAAAAGAACAAGGTAAGGACTACAAAACCCAGAGTACTGCTGGGATTACCATTAACACTTCTACTCCTGTAGTACCAACACTACTAACATAAAACTACTGTTGATGTTGTAGTACTCATATTACTGTGTGTCCTCAGGTCAGCCGTCTGGAGAGAGAGAAGAGTCAGGAACTGAAGGCGGAGCATCACCGGACGACGGTCGCCATGACGGAGCTGAAGACCAAACTCCACGAGGAGAAGCAGAAAGAGCTGTCTGTTACCAGGGAGACGTTGTTAAGGCAACACGAGATGGAGCTGATGAGAGTTATCAAGATCAAAGACGGAGAGATTCAGCGTCTGAATGGACTGGTGCTAACGCTGAGGGACGGATCCACAGACAAGGTGATCCACCCGATTCACACCTGTCTGTCTACCTGCCTCTGCCACGCCCCATTCCAACCAATCACATATGGACGCATGGTCAGACCCTTTGGTGTCAGTTTGTAACGCACTGGGGATCCCCTTAGTGTCATGGTTCAGTGCACCGGGGGAAGCCCTGTGGTGTCAACACTAAAAGCAGGTGTGATATAAATAACAGTAAGAAGTTGGTTGGGGTGGACGGGTGGGACAGAAACCAAACGTTCACCCACGAAACTGCTGTTCGTTTTCCCATGTGAAACAAAAAGTCATCATTGATTGTTTTTAGTTAAAGGTTCAGTGTATAGATTTTAGTGGCATCTAGTGGTGTGGCTCGAGAATTGCAACCAACAGCTCAGTCACCGCTCACCCCTCCATTTACAGGCGTGCAGGAGAAGCTATGGTGTCCGACATGCTCTGTCAGCTCTTGTTCTAAATAATACGTGTGGTCCTCCATTTGTCCAAATTTCCCTTCTCTTCTTACTTCTAATAAATCAGATGACGACTACTACTACTACTGTTAGTAGAAGTATTCCCTAATCCCTAATCTTAGTCTGCCCCGGGGTCTCCTCTTCCACAGGGAAGCATGCAGGAGGATCCTGATCAGATGCTGAACCACCTCAGCTGACTCCTTTCAACATGAAGGAGCAGTGGTTCTCCTCTGAGCTCCTCATCCTGTCTCTAAGACCAGGGCCAGACACCCTGACAAAGAAACTAATTTCAGCTGCTTGAATCCACCATCTCAATCTTTCAGTCATTCTCCAGAGATCAGGACAACAGTTGAGGTCAGGAACAGATCCTGTGCTGAAGCCAGAGCGTCACCTTCAGTCAAGATCACCTCCCTCTGAACCACAACAGACTCCAGTCCACATCACTGCTGATGATACACCAATCCACCCGTTGCCCTCACTGGTGAACAATACCCTGAGTTACTACTGCTTCACTTCGGTTGAGATTCACATCAGTCTGGAGTAGCATGTACCTCAGACTGGGAGGCGCTGTCTCACACTCAGTTGTAACCTGTCCCAGTGCTCACTGAAGGAGACCAACAGGACCATGTCATCTGCAAAGAGCAGAGACACAATCCTGAGGTCACCATCCAGACACTCTCCACACCTCGACTGCAGCTTCCGATTCTGCGACACAAACAACCCCACTGAGGACATGTTGGACTTCCTGCTGAGAAACACACACAGCTTTCACTCCATTTATACAAGGACTGAATGACTCATGGTAACGCTCACAGTACACAAGACGGACATGGTCATAAACCGCTTAACACATGTGGACTGGATGAAAACTCCCATGACTCCTCCACTATCCCTGCATACAACATAGGACTGCAGATCTGATGTTTAAAAATGAAACAAGTCAGGTGTTCTGGTTCCAGCAGCCCTTATGAATCGCCTTATGTTCAATAATGGTGTTTGTTATGGAAAGTGAATGACTCACAAGTAAGTCTAATAACAAGGCACCACTCAGGCTACCCATGTGAGCACAGAAGACCCCCAGCAGGACTATGCAGTCTCAAGGCAGCACCCTCCCATGACCATAGCCTTTTACCTTGGGCTATTCTGGAAAAGGATAGAGTCCAGCCCCCAACTGGGGGGGCTTTGTTTAGAGGTGAGGCTCAACTATATCTAGTTGTTCCTGCACCAGCTCTTTCCACACCAGAGAGGTGATGTTCAACATTCCTAGATCATTGTAGTCTGGGTGGTCCCCAGTTTTACCAGCTGCTTGATTGGCAACAGACCTCATGTCCAACAATGCAAGTGATGGGCCACCAGGCACCCACTGGCAAGCTCCCCCTACTTGGCCTGGTATCAGAGGGGTCCTGATTGATCTTATCCTTCTGAAGTTGCTGCTCTGTAAGGGTTCTGAAATGTTGGTCTGACCCCTTTCTTGGGACCGATTTGCCTTGGGTGATGTTACCAGGAGCTCTTGCCCCCAACAACACAGATCCCACCACATTAATGTGCTGATTCTCAAAGGTGTGAAGGAATGTTTAAGACTCTCTGTCCTCTTGTTCTTCAGGTGAGGAGCGCTCTGCTGGCGGAGGTGGAGGAGGCGAGGAGGAGTTGGGAGGCGGAGCGTTGTCGCTTCCAGCAGGAGGTTCATGAGCTGCGAGGAGCAAAGAGGAACGCTGAGGAGGCTCTGACATCTGCTCAGCAGGCCTGCCAGGCCCGAGCTGCCGAACTGCGATCAGCTCATCACCAACACCAGGAGGAGCTGAACAGGACCAAGAGAGACTGTGAGAGGGAGATCCGGCGGCTGGTACGAGTCACCGTCACACACACCACTCTTACCACACATGACCGTTCAGTCTGTAGCTGCTTCATGAGTTTCCCCAAATATAATCAGAATGCCTTATAAACCTCAGACTGTATTTACAAAACCTCCTAAAGAGGAGCCTTAACTCCTAAACTCCTAAAAATGATATTTTTGTGAGTCCTGACTTTTAGGTTCATTAGGTTTTCTGTCAGACTGGATTTATGTCTGCAGGGTAGGTGGGGTGAATTTAACATTACCTGCTCTGGCCACTGATTTTAATCCCAGAATCAGGAGCGTGTCTGTGGGTAATGTTTCACCCCCACCCCAGTAATAATTACAGCCTTAATGACCAGCTGTTATCTGTGAACTGGCTGGTCCTCCTGAAATATTAATCCTGTCCAGAGCATTCATCTTTATGCTGTTGTGATGTTAGCCACAGCCTGTATGTGTTTACATTTAGTCAAACTGTCCCTGTTGAAAGCAGCTTTATTAGCTGTTAGCAGTGCACCCATGGGTGTACAGACAGCTGTCACTGGATTACTGTGATGCTGAGGAAAACTTAGAAGCATGACGACTCTCAGGCATGTTCTGAAGCATATTTTGATTTCTAAGTTTATTTATGAAGGTTTATTAACTCTTTGTTGCCCACCTGGGGAGGCCTTTACCTTTCTCTTTTGTCTTTGTTCTGCTGATTTCCCATGTGTATTACAGAGACTAAAGGACTGAGAATTATACAGAAGATTTAATTCTAATCCTGTCTGGGGTAGAAGGGTAATTCGCAAAACGACCTGCTCACAATACAACAATGAAAGCATATTTTGAAAAGTATATTTAGATGGCAGTTGAGTTAAGATCCAATCAGCTCACAAACAAACAAACTCTCCAGTAACAGTGGAGATGATGGTTTGCACAACTCTCCAGTGCTGATTAACTTGGAATACAGTATCTCAGCTGCCTGTCAGAATTATTCATCAAACCAGAAATGCTCTTAAGACCAACTTTTTTATGTCTTTAATTGCACATTAAATAATTGTTAGCTGCAATAAATAAACAAAGCTAATTTCAGGGCCATGACCGGATTACCTGGTAAAATTACTGTTGTATTTAGAAATGGTAGGATAAAATATGTTAAAACTAATTGTTTGCAGCCCTTAAATTAAAATTATTATTGGTACAAAAAATAAATACATGTGTGTTTTTTCCAGAAGAATAAAAGCCATAAAAAACCCATAATAACTGTGAACACATTTGCCGTCCAGTGGCTCTGGACCAAAGTTCAGTGGACATGCAGACCGACTCATGGGTGACCCTGTGGTAGTAGCATGATCATCCTTCTTGGTACAATCTACTAATAAAATGATTAACCTGTAGTAAAACATCACTGGACAGTGGAGAATGAATCACACAAACTAAACAGATATGAAACATTAGACTGGAATGTACTTTGGGAGAGGCTTGTTTTAATTTTCTCACTGTTCTCACGTACCTAATTCTCTAAAATTGAACTTTGGTTTAGCTTTATGATTAGAGAAGTTAAAGAAGGAAGAATGCGGTGATCCAAACATTAAACGTGGAGTTTCTTCCAGTGATGAACTGTGATGAATGAATACATTATAAACATGAACACATGAGACAACAAAGACTGACTGAGCTACACAGTGTGGTACAAAACAAAGGAAAGACTCAGGGTGCAACACAGACTGGTACAACACAAACAGCCCAACAAACAAAACATACTCTGTATTTACAGACTGAACTGTCTCACACTTCACTTTATGTGTATTTGTTGGGGAAAGTAGGAAACAGCTGCTGTTTTTATTAAATACTACCAGTAATTTGTGTTTCAGCAGTAACTTTAAAAGACAAGCTTTTCATTCAGACTGAAGTAAAGACGTGAGGCAGACAGATTACTTTGTTTTTAACAAGTACTCCTGAAGACCAGCAGCCTGTTTAAGTGTTAAACTGTCACAGCTTGCCAAACTGGATACAGGCAACACAAAGGATGGATGCACACAACAGGACAGAGAAGATCCAGTCCAACATTTTTAATAATACATCAAAAAAGTACACTGGCCTGCGGCAACAAAAGTCAAACCCAAGACATAAACAACACCAGCTGCATCTAGACTGAGTCAAATGTACTCAGAACACAGAGACGACATCAGGTAACTTGGAGGAGAAAGAAACTACTGATTAATTACCTGAAATTAAAACCAACCATACATTTTGTCTCTTAACGAACTACCATATGATACACAGCTCGGTCCAGTAGGAGAGGTCTTTGCCGGTCATCCAACCTTGGACCCAAGTCAATCAGGTCCCAAGGTATTATTAGTTAGTCTAGTCGGTGGCAGGGTCTCGTTTTACTATGTGTAAATATGTCTAGTACCCAAGTGGATCTGAGTGGACCCGAGCCGTCTGAGCTCTGATTATATCTGATTACATCATAATCCCAGCAGGAGAAAGAAAAGGAACTCTGAAGACAGAAATGGAGATGATTTTTGCTAATGTCAGTTAATTTGTCTCTGGAGTATAAGAAAATGATTTTTTGAATTAGTTTCTGTGACTTTACATTTGTTCTGAGGACATTTTTATGATACCGCTGCGTGCTCCTGGTGCTCCTGGTGCTCTTGGTGCTCTTGGTGCTCTTGGTGCTCCTGGTGCTCCTGGTGCTCCTGGTGCTTCTGGTGCTCTTGGTGCTCCTGGTGCTCCTGGTGCTCTTGGTGCTCCTGGTGCTCCTGGTGCTCCTGGTGCTCCTGGTGCTCTTGGTGCTCCTGGTGCTCCTGGTGCTCTTGGTGCTTCTGGTGCTCTTGGTGCTCCTGGTGCTCTTGGTGCTCCTGGTGCTCCTGGTGCTCCTGGTGCTCTTGGTGCTCCTGGTGTCGGCGTTCTCTCTCTGTTCGCGTCCATAGCGTTTTGGATTGAGTCTGATTATCCATTGTTCTGTGGGGGTTAGTCTGGCTGTGCTCAGGTACCCGTTGGGTCTCTCTGTTTTTGAAAATGAATTCATGCATCAGGTTTGAGTAGGTTTTCCTCTGGTCCATTTTGGATCAGATCCAAGACTTTGGACCCATAAAGACCTCTTTCCAGTACCTCATTATGGTGTCCTGCCTCTGGTCGTTCTGATCTTTCACTAATTGTTCTGCTATCTTAGCAGTTAGTAAGGAATGATTTAAACCTGTGTCAGGGAACCAGGGTCCCAATCTTGGCCCTGTGATCCCAGCTGTAACAGGTCTAGAGAAGGCTGTATACTGATCTGATGGTGGTGGTCACTCAGGTAGACGGTGGCTCACCTGGAGATTCACAGCAGACCAACTGACTCTGAATATTAAACACTGAAATATATTTCAGTAAATATATATAGATTAAGAACAAGATCATGAGACGTGATGAAGAAAAGACAGAAGGAGAATTATTCACCTGAGCTACAGGTTCATGTTCCCTGGTTTGATTTTATATTCACCTTCCCTTACCTGTCTGTCTGCGTAACACCTTTCTGACTAATCTGTGTTTCCACCTGCCTGTCTGCCTGACTAACCCTGTCCTGATTAACATGTCTGTCCCTACACCAGTCTGTCTACCTGTCTGTCTCTAACCTGTCTGTCTACCTGTCTGTGTGCAGATGGATGAGATAAAGCTGAAGGACAGAGCTGTCAGTGTATTGGATAAAGCCCTGGGGCTGCAGGCTGGACACGCCCACCGCCTCCAGCTGCAGACTCAGGCTGCCGAGCAGCAAATCGCAGCCCTGAGAGACGCACAGAGGGTGGGGCTAAACCATCCTGGCCAAGCCCCTAGCCCAACCCCTAACACTCCTCCTCACATTGTAAGCCCCGCCTCTTCCTGCTCAAGTTGCATGAAATAAATTCAGTTCACTTGCTGTCACAGTTTAACTGCAACTGCATGTTAACTGGTCATGATGAACTCTGACCTCTGAGTTTACCATGACATCCAACTTCAGTCTCCTCAACATCATCAAACACATGACCACTGCTTGACAAGGACTGAACCATCCAAACAGAGGTGGATCTTCTAGTCCTCAGTATCCCACAATCCACTACTCACTCATCCTCAACACCTATAAAATCAGAAAAGGTCATGTGACCAGGTGTTTGGCCCAATCTCCATGTCCACACTCACAGACTTTGAGGTGCGTTCCCGGTGAGTCCGTGAGGGTTTAGGGCTGTCCCACTGTCAAATTGTCCACATTGTTGACATTCTGAGCCTTTTTTGCACCCTTTGCCTGAGGGAATTATCCACAGTTCATAGTGACATAAATAAGAAGTGCCCTGCCTGGTTAAATAAAGGTTTAATAAAAATACTAGTAAATAATGGAAATCCGGGAGTGAGAGAAAGATCACCGCCTTATGAGAGAAGAAGAAGAAGAATGGTAAACAAACATGCGTGGAAGGAGAACCAACCTTGAAAAAGTTTACATAGATTTAAGATTATTTCACACCTCGTTTATTAAACTATTTATTTTAGTTTTTGCTTAATGATGCTGTTTAGACCAATAGTGCATTGATTAATGACAAATATAGATGATTATTTTTTACCTCTCATCCTCTCTGTAGGGCCCTTCAGTGCTTTGGCCGTGAAGAAGTCAATTACCAGGTGATGTCGGTTAAGTTTGTGAGGAATCAGGGCTCAGGGTTTAGGGGGGACATTGAGATTGGGCCTTTAATAGATCCTGTGAAGTGCACCAATGAAAAACTGCAGTGGTATCCTCCACCACTGCTGGAGCTTTCCCTGGAACTTTAGATATGTGAGCTCACGCGTGTTACTGCCCGTCTTTTAGTTATCAAATGAGTTACTAAACTCGAACACTTTGGAACACTTTGGGGGTTTAAGTCTTTGGCTGAAGACACTCCTCTTGTCAATCAGCATGTTGTGGAGGGGGGTGACTTTGTTCAGGATGCTAACCAACTTGGACAGCATCCTGTTCTCTGTCACTGCCTCCAGAGAGTCCAGCTCAACTCACCAATCACAGAGCCAGCCTTCCTAACTAGCTTGTTGAGCTTGTTAGCATCTCTTGACACACAGACGCACTGGCAATCTGCACCACCCAACAAAGTCATCCTCCTGTCCACTGACACAGCCCTCAATGGCAGAGTCATCAAAAAAACAATGCAGGTGGCATGACTCCAACTTCTAGCTGAAGTCTGAGGTGTACAGAATAAACAGGAAGGGGGAGATGACGGTCCCCTGGGGGCCCCATGCTGCTAATTACAGTTCCTGACACGCAGTTCCACAGTCTTACAAACGGTGGTCGGTCAGGTAATCTGTTATTCAGGACACAAGTGGGGTGTTCACCTGCATGGCCCTGGGCTTGTCTCTCAACATTAGAAGCTGTGTGATCCTCACTGTGCCATGTCCATGTGTAAAATACAGTATCTCACAAAAGTGAGTCCACCCCTCACATTTGTAAATATCTGATTCTATCTTTTCATATGACAACACTGAAGAAATGACACTTTGCGCCAATGTAAAGTAGTGAGTGTACAGCTTGTATAACAGTGTAAAGTAGTGAGTGTACAACTTGGATAACAGTGTAAAGTAGTGAGTGTACAGCTTGGATAACAGTGTAAATCTGCTCTCCCCTCAAAATAACACATCACACAGCCATTAATATCTAAACCGCTGGCAATAAAAGTGAGGACACCCCTAAGTGAAAATGTCCACATTGGGCCCAAAGTGTCAATATATTGTGGGGCCACCATTATTCTCCAGCGCTGCCTTAACCCTCTTGGGCATGGAGTTCAGCAGAGCTTCACAGGTTGCCACTGGAGTCCTCTTCCACTCCTCCATGACAACATCACAGAGCTGGTGGATGTTAGAGACCTTGCGCTCCTCCACCTCCCGTTTGAGGACGCCCCACAGAGGCTCAGTAGGGTTTAGGTCTGGAGACATGCTGGGCCAGTCCATCACCTTTACCCTCAGCTTCTTTAGCAAGTCAGCGGTCGTCTTGGAGGTGTGTTTGGGGTCATTATCATATTGGAATGCTGCCCTGCGGCCCAGACTCTGAAGGGAGGGGCTCATGCTCTGCTTCAGTATGTCACAGTACTTGACAGCTTGATAGCTGAAGGCTCTGGCTCCCATTCTACTTTTGGAGACTCTAGGAACCTATTTCTGGTTCCTGTCAGAACATGTGCTACAGAATTCAGGACCAGCTGAAGAGTCTTAATGGACTTATTTGAGCAGCCTGATAATAAGGAACTGCAGTAATCCAGCCTAGAAGTAACAAATATGTGGACTACTTTTTCATTTTGTGAAAGGATGTTCCTGATTTTTGCAATATTACGTTGGTGAAGGCACGCTCAGTTGGTTAACTGATTAGTTTCATCTAGCTTGACGTAAACATATATTTGTGTATCATCTGCATAATATGAAAGTTTATGGAGCCTGCTAATATTGCCTAAAGGAAGCATGTACAGGTGTGAATAGGATTGGTCCCAGCACAGATCCTTGGCTTGCATGGAGGATCATTAACATGTACAAACTGAGATCCATCTCATATTTAGGAATTAAATCATCTTAGAGCGGTTCCTTTAAAGTAGTGATATTATGTTTTTTGGCTTTTTCTATCTCCTTTATTGAGTTATGTATCTTTTTTGTGCATGTAATAGGTTTGCACAGTGAAAAAGCCCAAAGTCCACCGCAAAGGGGATTCCCATCTCCCACAGAAAACTCGTTTGTTTGCTCGTTTGTAGTCCAACCGCTTCCCTTTCAAGCGGCTAGTCCGACACACTTTCAAAAACACCGGTGGAAAAACAGTAAGCTGCAGCACACACCTCCTCTCCCTTCCAAACACTAGCTACCCCTCCAGGCAGTCAGTGAACATAAAGTTGTTACTGTGATGTAGAGACAGAGCTCAGTTAAAGGTTTATGGATGAAAGATACTTTTGTTACAGATTAATAACTCACCACTCTGAAACTCTTGCTCCAGTCCATGTTGCCAAGCTGGTCGGCAACATGTACAGCTGAACCGAAGCTGTTTACCGGCTTCTCACTGACCCGCCCTTCTTTGCTTCTGATTGGCTAGTAGTCCTTAACTAGGAACAGCGCATGTGCAACTCCCAACAAAGATCATCTAGAGACAAGATGTATCACTCCATAGTTAAAACGGAGCGTTCAACACAGGGTGGAAAGAGGAGCTGAAGCAATGTGCAGTATGACAAAAATATGGTGTTTTTTGAAAATTAAACCATGTAAACCAGTTCTGATACAACCCCTAAATAAGATTTTGAACCGGAAAATAAGCATAATATGACCTCTTTAATGCCAATGAAATGTTCCAGTCTCTGCAATAGGATCTGATGGTCAATGGTATCAAATGCAGCACTAAGATCTAATAAAACCAGTACAGAGACAAGTCCTTTGTCTGATGCAATAAGGAGGTCGTTAGTAATTTTCACCTGTGCTGTCTCTGTGCTATGATGAGCTCTGAATCCTGACTGAAAATCCTCAAATAAACTATTGCTCTGTAGAAAGTCACACAGCTGTTTAGCAACTGCTTTCTCCAGAACCTTAGAGAGAAATGGAAGGTTAGATATAGGTCTATAGTTGGCTAAAACATCCGGATCAAGTTTGGGCTTTTTCAGAAGAGGTTTAATTACAGCTACTTTAAAGTACTGTGGTACATAGCCTGTTGATAAAGATAGATTGATCATATCTAGTATAGAGGTGCTGACTAAGGGTAGAACATCTTTAAGCAGCCTAGTCGGGATGGGGTCTAAGAGGCAGGTTGATGGTTTAGATGAAGAAATTATTGAAATTAGTTGGTAAAGATTGAGGGAAGCAAAGCAGTCTAAACATATATCTGGTTCTACAGCTGTTTCTAAGGTTCCTGAGTTTAGAGATAAGTTGGTGCCAGTTGAGGGCAGGTCTTGGTGAATTTTGTCTCTAATAGTTAGAATTTTATCATTAAAGAAGCTCATGAAGTCGTAACTACTGAGAGCTATGGGAATACTTGGCTCAATAGAGCTGTGACTCTCTGTCAGCCTGGCTACAGTGCTGAAAAGAAACCTGGGGTTGTTCCTATTTTCCTCTATTAATGACGAGTAGTACGCTGCTCTGGCATTACGGAGGGCCTTCCTATAATTTAAGATATCTTGCCAGATTAAACGAGATTCTTCATTTAATTACAATAATCACTTTTAAGGACAAAAATTTATCAAATCTGTGCAAATTCAGATAAAAATTATGTATGGACCAGGAGCACGCTACACTATAACATATATAATTTGATGTAGTTCATCTACTTCTCACACTGGAGTCTGTGTGTGTGTTTGTGCAGTCTCAAGAGGACCGGGACACTCGGAGGTTTCAGCTAAAAATCGCTGAGCTCAGCGCCGTTGTCAGAAAGCTGGAGGATCGAAATGCTCTTCTGTCTGAAGAACGCAACGAACTGGTAACACACATTTGTTTTTCTTGACCAAATTTTTTCCCCAGCCTCTAACCCAAACCTGTTTCTTACCTGAATCTTAAAGTCAGAACCAAAGTGAAGACCAGCACAAATGTCCTCGCAGTGCAGAAATGTTCTCACTTCCAAAGTCTAAAACTGGTTCTCACACAGATAAACACTTGATGTTCTGTATTTTCTTCACCTCCTGCAGCTGAAGCGTCTGAGAGAGACCGAGAGTCAATTCCTTCCTCTTTTGGACAAAAACAAACGTCTGAGCAGGAAAAATGAGGAGCTGGCTCTCACGGTGCGTCGCCTCGACAACAAGCTTCGCTTCGTCACACAGGAGAACATGGAGATGGTAACTATGGTAACCCCTCACACTGTATTCTTGTTCCCCAACAACACATTGACAAACACTGGGTGTAGTTTCCGTCCCAGTCAAATCTAAATTTCCAGACTGGGACCAGTTCAAGGATCATTTCGGTATTTTGAAACCTGGGCCCTATTTTGCATATTTGCATATGCATATGCACCAAACAACAGAGTATTTGGCCTTCTTAGAGACCATGAATGGAGTCCTGTATGGGGCTCTGACAGGGGACTCCATAGTTCTGATAGGAGACTCCAACGCACACATGGGCAATGATGAATACACCTGCAGAGGTGTGATTGGGAGGAATGCAGAAGGTCGATGATCGATGATTTGTATTATCTGATCTGAGGCTGTATGTATTGGACACTCGGGTGAAGAGAGGCTGGAGTGGTCAACTGATCACCATCTGGTGGTGAGTTAGGTCAGGGGTTGGCAGAAAACTCTGGACAGACCTGGTAAGCCAAAATGAGTTGCATGGGTGAACTGAGAATGTTGAAGAGGCCCCTGTCCGAGGGATTTAAATCTTTTATGGCATCCTTGTGGAGGTTGGGGGCATTGAACCTGAGTGGGCAACGTTCAAAGCTTCCATCGCTGAAACTGCAGCGGGGAGCTGTGTTCTTGTGGTCTTAGGTGCCTCAAGGGGCAGTAATCCTTGAACGCCGTGGTGGACACTGGTGGTCAGCGAAGACATCTCACTGAAGAAGGAGGCCTTTCAGGATACGTTATCCCGGAGGACTCCGGACACGGTTGCAAGGTACCCATTGCCTCACAGTACTCTGTTGTGAAAGAGGCAAAGCAGAGGCTGTGGGATAAGTTCAGAGAAGCGCTCCCTTAGAGATAGGGTGAGAAGCCAGGTCATCCGTGAGGAACTGGGAGTAGAGCCGCTGCTCCTTTGCGTCAAAAGGAGCCAGTTGAGGTGGTTTGGGCATCTGGTAAGGATGGCCCCTGGGTGCCTCCCTAGGAAGGTATTCCAGGCTGGGAGGAGGCCTCAGGGAAGACCCAGGACAAGGTTGAGAGATTATATCTCCACACTGGCCTGGGAATGCCTCGAGATCCCCCAGGAGGAGCTGGTTAATGTGGCTTGGGAAAAGGGGGTTTGCTGGAGCCACTGCACCTACGACCCAACCCCAGATAAATGATTGAGGATGGATAGATGGACAGCAGGGGGTTTCAGACGGTCACTGACAAACAGTGTGTTAACAGTCTGGTACCACAGTAACAGTCTGTGTGTCCACGGTCTGGTACCACAGTCTGGTACCCATAGTCTGGTACCACAGTAACAGTCTGTGTGTCCACAGTCTGGTACCACAATCTGGTACCACAGTAACAGTCTGTGTGTCCACAATCTGGTACCATAGTCTGGTACCACAGTAACAGTCTGTGTGTCCACGGTCTGGTACCACAGTCTGGTACCACAGTAACAGTCTGTGGGTCCACAATCTGTGTGTCCACAGTCTGGTACCACAGTCTGGTACCACAGTAACAGTCTGTGTGTCCACGGTCTGGTACCACAGTCTGGTACCACAGTAACAGTCTGTGTGTCCACAATCTGGTACCATAGTCTGGTACCACAGTAACAGTCTGTGTGTCCACGGTCTGGTACCACAGTCTGGTACCACAGTAACAGTCTGTGGGTCCACAATCTGTGTGTCCACAGTCTGGTACCACAGTCTGGTACCACAGTAACAGTCTGTGGGTCCACGGTCTGGTACCACAATCTGGTACCACAGTAACAGTCTGTGGGTCCACAATCTGTGTGTCCACAATCTGGTACCACAATCTGGTACCACAGTAACAGTCTGTGTGTCCACGGTCTGGTACCACAATCTGGTACCACAGTAACAGTGTGTGTGTCCACAGTCTGTGTGTCCACAGTCTGGTACCACAGTCTGGTACCACAGTCTGGTATCCACATTAACACTGTGTGTGTTGACTTCCACAGCGGAGGCCGAGTTCTTTAAACGACCTCGACCGCAGCCACTCCACCAGTTACCATGGTTACAGCCAGGATGAGAGAGAGATGGAGTTTCTACGATTACAAGTTCTGGAGCAACAACACATCATCGACGACCTGTCCAAGGTAGTACTACTACTACTACTACTACTACTGTCAAACGCAACATCGACGACCTGTCCAAGGAGCTACTACTACTGATTCTATTACTAATGTTAATACTACTACAAATATTATTGTTGATACTATTCAGTTCAAGTTTCAGTTCAATTTATTGATTTGGTGGTAAATCATAACAGAGTTAATCTCAGGCACGTTTTTTATAGAGCAGGTTTACACCATACTCTTTACAATATACTACTACTACTACTACTACTACTACTACCGTTAATTCTACAACAACAGTAACACCAACACATAATTGATTACATGTCCAAGGTACTACTACTACTACTGTTAATACTACATATCATCAGCCTGTCCAAAGTACAAATTTTGCTGCTGCCTCTGAGTAAAAAAACTTGTTTTTGTTTTCAGGCTCTGGAGACTGCGGGTTATGTAAAGAATGTTATAGTAAGTATTGAGTAGCACTACTTCTACTATTGTCAGTACTACAACAACTGTTACTGTGTTTGATGTAGGTGATAATGTATGAGCAGACTTAGTCAGAGAGCAGCATTTAGAAGAGCCAGATATTTCCCTCAGGAGCTGGTGGAGACAAAACACAGAGCTAACAGAGAGAGAATACTGGACACAAACACTACATGAACGGTCATGTTGCTCCTGTTGCTGTTTGTCTGTCCTTAAGGAGAGAGACATGTTACTGAGATATAGACGACAGGAATCAGTGAAGAGGAAACGGACCTTCAGAGCCTGCAGGGTGAGACTGAACGCATGTTTCTAAACACATTTCCTTGTCTTTTCACATGTACTACCACTACTACACACCACACTGCTACTACTGCTAGGGTTGACCAACTTAATGTTGGCACATAAAAAATCTAAATCTACCTGCAGACATCATACCTGTCAACCCTCCCTTTTTCCTGGGATTCTCCTGTATTTTAATGTTCTATCCTGCTGTCCTCCCGTTTAAATATCTCCCCATAAATCTCCCATATTTTTTACTTTTCAAAAAACAGTGTATTTGAAATGTTTGACTTCATGCAGCGCTGCGCAGCGCTGACTTAACGTCATGCATGCTGGACTTAACATAAGGCATGCTGGTTAAATATCGTGTCCGCGCTGCAAAATGACAACATGTCACATGACATTAAAACCTTGCAGGATAAAGGCGGCTGCAGTTGCTTTTTTCTGGCTGCACAAATTTGGAACCAAGCTTTTTCCCGATCTCGCTGTGTTTTTCTTTGCAAATGACACAAGATCAGTCATTAATTTCAACTCACAGTTAGCTCATGCAGGTAGAATGTGACGGCGCCATTTTTATTCCAACAGTCGCCTGCAGCTCACATTTCACTATCAAGTCGGCAGAAGTCAGCTGCAGTCATCTCGAACGCACCTTACAACGGCCACCAATAAAACAAGAAGAAGAAGAACAGCAGCACGAGGGGTCTAGGCTGGATGATGCAGGGCTCCTCAGAGTATTTCACGCACATATGCCCCTAAAATAACTGGAAAGATTATTTATGAGCACAGTGTGCAAGTAAAGACTACAACCTAACGTAATTGTTCTGCATGAATGATTGTGATTATTAGACCAATGTTCTGGGATGTAATGAATGAAAACAACCCACAAAATTAAACTGCTGGAACTGGAATTAATATCAAGCCAATACTAGTGGTAAACTATACAGTATATAGAATTATATTGAATATGGTAACATTATATACACTGAAAAAAATTATAAAGGAAACACTTTTGTTTTTGCCCCCATTCATCATGAGCTGAACTCAAAGATCGAAGACTTTCTCTTTGTACACAAAAGGCCTATTTCTCTCAAATATTCTTCACAAATCTGTCAACAATCTGTGTTAGTGAGCACTTCTCCTTTGCCGAGATAATCCATCCACCTCACAGGTGTGGCATATCAAGATGATCAGACAGCGTGGATACTGCACAGGTGTGCCTTACGCTGGCCACAATAAAAGTCCTTACGCTGGCCACAATAAAAGTCCTTACGCTGGCCACAATAAAAGTCCACTCCAAAAGTGTTGCCTTTAGAATTTGTTCAGTGTAAGTATTATATTAACAGTATACTAACATTTGAAAGTTTTACAAAGCTGGTGTGTTTTTGTGTAAGTCAGATTATGTACTCATTATGTACATTATGAACTATGCTGCTGATGTAAGTGAGTTCTCTGTTCTCTTGTTCACTCACAAGAACCAGCTGCTGTCTGAATTACATAAACACCACAGTGTGTGTGTGTGTGTGTGTGCAGGTCGTGGAGACGTTTTATGGTTATGATGAAGAAGCATCGGTGGACTCTGATGGATCGTCTTTGTCATTTCACACCGACAGAACTCCAGATACGGAACCAGAGGAGGTACACACACACACACACACACACACACACACACACACACACAGGGTTTTGGAGACCTTGTTCAGGCGAGTGCAGCGGACCTAGAGACAATCACTGGCCATGGCAATCCCGTCCAGACAACCAGACCAGCCGGACCAAACATCACCACAAGCGGAATGGTTCTGTTACTGGTCCCAATGGTTCTGTTACTGATATGAATGGTTCTGTTCCTGGTCTAAATGGTTCTGTTACTGATATGAATGGTTCTGTTTCTGGTCTGAATGGTTCTGTTCCTGGTCCCAGTGGTTCTGTTCCTGGTCTAAATGGTTCTGTTCCTGGTCTGAATGGTTCTGTTACTGATATGAATGGTTCTGTTCCTGGTCCCAATGGTTCTGTTCCTGGTCTAAATGGTTCTGTTACTGATATGAATGGTTCTGTTTCTGGTCTGAATGGTTCTGTTCCTGGTCTAAATGGTTCTGTTTCTGGTCTGAATGGTTCTGTTCCTGGTCTAAATGGTTCTGTTACTGATATGAATGGTTCTGTTTCTGGTCTGAATGGTTCTGTTCCTGGTCTAAATGGTTCTGTTACTGATATGAATGGTTCTGTTCCTGGTCCCAGTGGTTCTGTTCCTGGTCTGAATGGTTCTGTTCCTGGTCTAAATGGTTCTGTTACTGATATGAATGGTTCTGTTCCTGGTGTGAATGGTTCTGTTCCTGGTCAGAATGGTTCTGTTACTGGTCTGAATGGTTTTGTTCCTGGTCTGAATGGTTCTGTCATTGGTCTGAACAGTTCTGTTAATGGTCTGAATTGTTCTGTTACTGATATAAATGGTTCTGTTACTGATATGAATGGTTCTGTTACTGGTCCCAATGGTTCTGTTCCTGGTCTGAATGGTTCTGTTACTGATATGAATGGTTCTGTTACTGGTCCCAATGGTTCTGTTCCTGGTCTGAATGGTTCTGTTGCTGATATGAATGGTTCTGTTCCTGGTCTGAATGGTTCTGTTGCTGATATGAATGGTTCTGTTGCTGATATGAATGGTTCTGTTCCTGGTCTGAATGGTTCTGTTTCTAATATAAATGGTTCTGTTCCTGGTCTGAATGGTTCTGTTGCTGATATGAATGGTTCTGTTGCTGATATGAATGGTTCTGTTACTGGTCTGAATGGTTCTGATCCTGGTCTGAATGGTTCTGTTTCTAATATAAATGGTTCTGTTACTGGTCTGACTGGTTTGTGTGTTTCAGGTGTGTGTGCGTGAGGAGGCGGAGCTTCGTTACCGTCAGCTGACTCAGGAGTATCAGGCACTGCAGCGAGCGTACGCTCTGCTGACGGAGACGAGCGGAGGACACTACGACGCTGAGAAGGAGATCAAGGTGACCCAGCAATCTGAGCCAGGCAGCAATAGAACCAGGGTTCTGTTCTCTGTGATGAAGCGAGGCACTAACAGGTCAATGGTTCTGTTCCCTGTGTTTCAGACCCGAGAACAGTTGCTGAGTGAAATCAGTCGATATGAAACCAGAGTTGCTGATCTGGAGTCGGCTCTGAAACAACAAGGACTGGTAACACACTCTCTGATAAAGATCATAGTGTTTCCATAAACGATTAGAAACAGAACATTAAAGAATAAAACAGCTGACAGAGGAGGAGTTTTTTCTGAATGGAGGATAAAGTCTGTAAACAAACGATATGATTGGTCCATAGACCTGGTGAGAATATTATCTGCGTTCTGATTGGTTCCAGGGTAGACTCCTGGAGAAAAGAGGTGTGTCTTCATGCTGATCAGAGGGGCAGAAACCAATGAGAGCGAGCCAGAGGTAGAACCAACAGTAGAACGTCAAATAGCGCAAGCAGTCATGTTCCATAAAGAGTGGAACCAATCATAGCCTGGAGCCGTGGCTGATCTGGTAGAGGGGTGGGGTTTATCTGTGACATAAAGGTGATCTGTTGAAATAGAAACATGCAGTCGGTAGCTCTCTGTGGAACATGACTGAACACCTTTGATGTAGAACGTAGAACGTAGAGCAGGTCTGTTGGAGCTCTGAGCTGAGGGTAACACAGAGTGCTGACACAGCTGCCTGTCTGTCCACCTGTCTCTCTCTCAGGATGTGAAGTGGGTGGAGGAGAAGCAGGCGTTATACCAGAGGAACCAGGAGCTGGTGGAGAAGGTGAAGCACTTTGATTTCTGTGTTTTGCGTGTTTGACACTGAACTCACAGACATGAAACACGCTGATTGATTCAGTATAACTTCCACATCCGGAGGATATCCAGGTCTCTGATGTCCATCCAGAACAAACGTTTAAATGTCCTTCAGTCTCACAGTACCTGATGGTTGTCTGAACACAGTTGTTGGACGATTTTGGCTCTGTTTTGTCCTCCCGACAATCGCAGGGCGTTCCTGTTCCAAGGCTGGTCGGAACAGATTATCAGCCAAATTGATCCTGTAGTGTGAGGGCTTCACAGACAGAATCTGAAGACTGGATCCCCGACTTAAGGCTCCGGCAGACTACACGACTTTCAGCGTTGGCCGGTGGCCGTGCTGTTCACACTACACGAGTCGCCGTCTTGTGACGGGAGTCTTGAAGTCGTTGTGGCGTTCACATTACGTGACTGATCGGTGACGGGTGGTCATACACTACCTGAGCTGACAGCGGCTCTGTCACCCGACAGCTGGTCACATGAAAACATGTGAAATGTGAAAGAGGAAATGAGGCGAGCCTACATAAGAAACAGCTGTTGTTTGTTATTGTAAAGAATCTGGGTGAAAGGATGGATCAACTCACGCAGGTAGCAGGGATCGTCTGAGCTACAGAGAGCTGCAGGGGAGTAAAAAGTGTTTTGCAGAGAAGAAGTAGCTGCCTGCTCTCATTGGCTGGATGTGGATGTCAGTCGGCCTACTCCTCCAGATATTTGGCGTGCTAGATATCTGGCAGATGTCGGCGATGTGTCACAAATGTGTCGGGGAGCCATTTTGACGCGTCGTTGAGTAGTTCACACATAACGGCTGGATGGATTTACCCCAGATCACGGCCTGACAGTCGCCGAGGTCTCCGAACGGCGAATCGAGGTGAAATCGTGTAGTGGGTCAGGGGGTCGTAGTGGGAATGAGGCTTTAGGGGAGCCTCCAATCAGAAAGCCACAACAGCCAATGAGAGCGAGCTGAGCGGGAAGCGTCCCCGGCGTATATCTGGGCTATAAAATGTCTAAACCTGCTGAGTCCCTCTTCTCAGCCTCATCAGAGTTCACAGTTTGATTCTCTTTTTTCTGTTTTTCTGTGCAAAACACAGCACACACAAGGTCAACCAGCTGACTAAGACAGTCTGCCTCCATCTTTGTTTCTGTCTGAAGTCACATTTGATCACGCAAGATTCTGTGAGATCTCACGTCGGCGGAACCGCCACTCTGAAACCGTTCAGTATAAACGCAGAGTGTGGTCATGAGTCTGGACTGAACAGTCTGGTGTGTGCGTCCTTAAGATTAAAATATTCACTCACTGACCTCAAAGCATCATGGGAGCTGTAGTTATAAGACTTATGCTGCATTTCACACTGTTGGAACTGGCTGACCGTGACAAACTCAGGTGCACACAGTTGCACCCTCAGCAGCGCCCTTGGTGTTGTTCAAAATACCGAACCCTGAATTGCCCCTGGTGGCTGTTCAGTGAATGAAGCACTTAGGCTCAGTGTGTGAATGCAGATGTCTGTTAAAACACTTTGAGTGGTCGCAAAGACTAGAAAGGTGCTATACCAATACGGAGCATTTACATTATTTTTATCTAAATACATGCAATATATAATGTTAGCTTTTAGTTTATGGTTTACCATTACAATGTGTGCTTTCACGGGAGCTGCCATTGTTGTGTGAATATATTCAACTGCTACTAGTGATGTCGTGCTATTTTTTTATTTTTTCTCCGAATTCACAAGTAGGAACTCCGACTTCAGGTGATGTTCCACGATACTTTTTGTAGTTGGAGGTCATAAATTTCCGAGTTGCCTGGATTAGACCATGATCATCTCCTAAAAAGAAATAAGGCAAAGCAGAATCACAGGGGTGAAACAGAAATATTAATATATTATGTCAACAAAATATATTTTTTGACATCACCAATACTCTTTAAATAATGTATGTATGATATTATTGCATTGACTTTGTGTGGGACTATCTGTAATATTCTGTAGATAAAGCAGATGGAAGGTGAAGACCTGCGGCTGAAAAATGACATCCAGGACGTCAAAGATCAGAACGAGCTGCTGGAGTTCCGAATCTTAGAGCTGGAGGTAAAAACAGATAAACAAACACAAATAACAACAATCTGCCCGTCAGGCTGACTCTCCGTTTGTATGAAAACCGTGTTTACTGTTCAGGAGAGGGAGCGACGCTCACCTGCCATCAACTTCCAACAACTCCACTTCCCAGAAGAACTCAGTCCTCTGCAGATCTACTGCGAGGCAGAGGGAGTCACTGTGAGTCCCAACACACCTTAGTAACACCTGCAAACACACCTTAGTAACACCTGCAAACACACCTGTAAACACACCTGCAAACACACCTGAGTAACACCTGCAAACACACCTGCAAACACACCTGCAAACACACCTGAGTAACACCTGCACACACACCTGCACACACACCTGTAAACACACCTGCAAACACACCTGAGTAACACCTGCAAACACACCTGGGTAACACCTGCAAACACACCTGCAAACACACCTGAGTAACACCTGCACACACACCTGTAAACACACCTGCAAACACACCTGAGTAACACCTGCAAACACACCTGAGTAACACCTGCAAACACACCTGTAAACACACCTGCAAACACACCTGAGTAACACCTGCAAACACACCTTAGTAACACCTGCAAACACACCTGTAAACACACCTGCACACACACCTGCAAACACACCTTAGTAACACCTGCAAACACACCTGTAAACACACCTGCACACACACCTGCAAACACACCTTAGTAACACCTGCAAACACACCTTAGTAACACCTGCAAACACACCTGTAAACACACCTGCAAACACACCTGAGTAACACCTGCAAACACACCTGCAAACACACCTGCAAACACACCTGAGTAACACCTGCACACACCTGCACACACACCTGTAAACACACCTGCAAACACACCTGAGTAACACCTGCAAACACACCTGGGTAACACCTGCAAACACACCTGCAAACACACCTGAGTAACACCTGCACACACACCTGTAAACACACCTGCAAACACACCTGAGTAACACCTGCAAACACACCTGAGTAACACCTGCAAACACACCTGAGTAACACCTGCACACACACCTGCAAACACACCTGTAAACACACCTGCAAACAGACCTGCAAACAGACCTGAGTTACACCTGCAAACACACCTGAGTAACACCTGCACACACACCTGTAAACACACCTGCAAACACCTGAGTAACACCTGCACACACACCTGTAAACACACCTGCAAACACACCTGAGTAACACCTGCACACACACCTGTAAACACACCTGCAAACACACCTGAGTAACACCTGCACACACACCTGTAAACACACCTGCAAACACACCTGAGTAACACCTGCACACACACCTGTAAACACACCTGCAAACACACCTGAGTAACACCTGCACACACACCTGCAAACACACCTGTAAACACACCTGCAAACAGACCTGCAAACAGACCTGAGTTACACCTGCAAACACACCTGAGTAACACCTGCACACACACCTGTAAACACACCTGCAAACACACCTGAGTAACACCTGCACACACACCTGTAAACACACCTGCAAACACACCTGAGTAACACCTGCACACACACCTGTAAACACACCTGCAAACACACCTGAGTAACACCTGTAAACACACCTGTAAACACACCTGTACACACACCTGCAAACACACCTGCAAACACACCTGTAAACACACCTGCAAACACACCTGAGTAACACCTGCAAACACACCTGAGTAACACTTGCAAACACACCTGAGTAACACCTGCACACACACCTGTAAACACACCTGTAAACAAACCTGCAAACACACCTGAGTAACACCTGCAAACACACCTGAGTAACACCTGCACACACACCTGAGTAACACCTGCAAACACACCTGAGTAACACCTGCACACACACCTGTAAACACACCTGTAAACAAACCTGCAAACACACCTGAGTAACACCTGCAAACACACCTGTAAACACACCTGCAAACACCTGCAAACACACCTGTAAACACCTGTAAACACCTGCAAACTCGCCTGTAAACACCTGCAAACACACCTGAGTAACACCTGCAAACACACCTGAGTAACACCTGCACACACACCTGTAAACACACCTGTAAACAAACCTGCAAACACACCTGAGTAACACCTGCAAACACACCTGTAAACACACCTGCAAACACCTGCAAACACACCTGTAAACACCTGTAAACACCTGCAAACACACCTGTAAACACCTGCAAACTCGCCTGTAAACACCTGCAAACACACCTGCAAACACCTGCAAACACACCTGTAAACACCTGCAAACACCTGCAAACACACCTGTAAACACCTGCAAACACCTGCAAACACCTGCAAACACCTGCAAACACACCTGTAAACACCTGCAAACACCTGCACACACACCTGTAAACACCTGCAAACACCTGCAAACACCTGCAAACACACCTGTAAACACCTGCAAACACCTGCAAACACACCTGTAAACACCTGCAAACACCTGCACACACACCTGTAAACACCTGCAAACACCTGCACACACACCTGTAAACACCTGCAAACACACCTGTAAACACCTGTGTCACACCAGAGTAATCATTTGTTTTCTTGGATGATGTTTATTGTTTGTTCCTCAGGAGATTGTGATCAGTGAGTTGATGAAGAAGCTGGATATTCTGGGAGATAACGCCGTAAGTGTATGTTGAATTTATTTTGTACATGTATGTGTCTTATATATTTCTTCTTCTTCATCAGAACCAGCAGATCTCTCTGTGTCATTGTTTATTTGGACCTAATCTGAAGTTCCAGCTGCTGTAAATACCAGGGTCACATGTTGACTGTCTTGTTAATGACAAGTGACTAAAAACATGACGGAAAAACTGCCAGAATTAATAATAACTGATATTTCCACGTGTTGGCATGTAGTTTACATGTTGTTATCATGTTGTTGTGTATTTGAGACATGTTAACATGTTATTTACATGTTGATGAAATGTTGTTGACGTCTTGTTGGGATGATGTTTAAGTATTAAGTATTGATTTAGTTAATGTGTAATTTACATGTTCACAAGTTGTTGTGATCTTGTTGTCGTGTTATTGTTGAACTGCTGAACAAGTTGTTTATGTGTTGCTGACATATTTACATATTGTTGACATCCTGTTGTCATGTAGTTGACATGTTGTCGTCTTGTTGACATGTTATCATGTGGTTGACATGTTGCTGACATATTTACATATTGCTAACATGTTGACGTCTTGTTGTCATGTAGTTGACATGTTGTTCGCATATTTACATATTGTTGACATCCTGTTGTCATGTAGTTGACATGTTGTTGACATATTTACATATTGCCGACATGTTGATGTCTTGTTGTCATGTAGTTGACATTTTGTCATTTTGTTGACGTCTTGTTGACATGTTATCATGTGGTTGACATGTTGCTGACATATTTACATATTGTTGACGTGTTGACGTCCTGTTGTCAAGTAGTTGACATGTTGTTATTATGTTGTTGACATATTGTTGACATGTGGACATCTTCTTGACATGTTATAATGTTTTGACATGTTGGTGACATGTACATGTTGTGGATGTGTTTACGTCTGGTTGTCATGTAGTTCATGTGTTGTTGTCATGTTATTAACATGTTGTTGACATATTTACATATTGTTGACATGTTGATGTCCTGTGGTCAAGTAGTTGACATTTTGTTGACGTCTTCTTGACATGTTATCATGTGGTTGACATGTTGCTGACATATTTACATATTGCTGACATGTTGACGTCCGGTTGTCATGTAGTTCATATGTTGTAGTCATGTTGTTAACGTGTTGTCGACGTGTTGTTTATGTGTTGTTGTCATATAGTTGATACATTATTGACATGTTTTGACATATTTACATATTGTGGATGTGTTGACGTCTTGTTGTCTTTTAGTTGATATGTTGTTGACGTGTTATTGTTTGCCTCTTTTCCTGCAGAATCTGTCCAATGAGGAGCAGGTGGTGGTGATCCATGCCAGGACGGTGCTCACTCTGGCAGAGAAGGTAACAAACCCACCTGTGGTCTGTACTGTGAAGCAGGAAGTGAGGTCAGCAGGTAACTCCAGGTTTTCAGGACCACGACGGTAGTTCACTTCATACTGGGGGGAGATCGCAGGAGGGCGGGCCCCCTATCCTGTTGGCTGCAAGAAATGTCGAAGCTATTTCGCTGTGCTTTTGTAGACTGATGTCATCCTCCAGAGACTGAAGATCTGAAGCCTGGTACTTTAAGATGTGACAGTCAGCCTGCTCACGGCTTTGAGTCCGGTTTTTCTACAGTGTTTTATTCACACCGCCGCTGCAGCTGAAAGAATCAGGCTAAAACACGCCGTAAGAGCGCGTCACTGCTGATTGGGTAACGTCTGAACGTCTAGAAGCTGCCTTTTTACTTCAATAAGTCTCATTTCACTCTAAGCAAGGCTCATTAAACACCTGTGCATGGGGGTCCACGAAGGGTTCTGGTTCTGCGTCTGGCCCACAGGTGGAAAAACACTGTTGCTGTCGGTTGAGGATGGAACATGAGTGATGTCACTTCCTGCCACACTTTCTAACACTGTTGTCTGTCTCATCCTGTCTGTCTCTACCTGTCTGTCTTGTCAGTGGTTGGAGTCCATCGAGGTGACGAAGTCGGCTCTGCAGCAGAAGATGTTGGACATTGAGAGTGAGAAGGTAAAAAACGAACTGTATCTGCACCAGACGCTGCCGCCTGATGGCTTCTGTGACATTTATGCCTTGTCATTTTACCTTTAATAAGTATTCCCGTCAGATGGAGACCAAGGCACACACTAGGTGTGGAAACCAACGCCATGGACAGGCATCATTCACCTGTAGATCACTTTTTGAGAGGAAAGACTTGCCATTCACTTTAGGTTAGCAGCATAAGCTAACAGGAAGTGGCAGAGTCAGGTGACTTTTCAACTGGTGGATGATTTTCTGAAGAATGTGGTCACACTGTATAGATGTTATACACCTGCTAACACCTTTGATTGGTCAGGTCACCTCCAGGTGTGAACCACCGATGTTCTGCTACACCTTCATTAACACCAGTTTGTATTGAACCAGGTAGGATATCCAACAAGTCCTCCAACCTAAACAGCAACATAGGTTGTTTATCCATGCCTCCCAAAAAGACACGTGTGCATCAACTATGTTATGTCACATGACAGTAAATATGAGGTTAATGTTGTGAAATGGTCACAGATCGGTTAGGTTTAGACAACAAAAACTACTTGGTTGGGTTTAGGAAAAACATGGTTTGGGTCAAAGTAAGTAAATTACAGAAGTCATGTGACGGAAGTCAGTCACGCTATTTAAGTTAAAACTCATAATAAGTCAACATTTACTTCACACGGGACTCAGACGCTGCTCTCCTGTTCAGGGTTTGACCCATCCGACCACCCCATCCTGCCTCCTTATGTGGACTTTCTTACTATTTTCAGTTTACAGGTTTATTTACCCTTTGTTTATGATTTACGATTTGATGATTTATGATAACAGTCCAAATAAAAGGCAAGGTAGACCAAACACAGGGGTAAATCCAACAAAGGCAGGGCAAGCCAACACAAGGGAATCCAGAGAAAACAGACCACTAGGCAGAACACTCAACATTTGGGACACATCACGCACACAAGCAGGCAGAGTAATCAGTCACAGGTGATACACATAAGCAATCACGGCAAACAGGAAAGCTAGCTGTCCAAAGCTGGACAAAAACACCCACACCAGTGATTACAAAATAAAATAGGAAGTAAAGCTACCAAATATATAGAAGGATATAAGTAACTAAATACAACAGAGAACAAGGAAGCAATGATCAATTAACAAAACCTAAGCAAGAACACAGAGGCAATGAAAAACAGGAATGGATACACTCGTCGTGACAATAACATGCTGCACAACCAACTTCTATTGTCGTCTTTTTGGCGAGGACAGTCTCGGGATATCATATACAGATTACACATTAATGTCAGGCAGAGATGGGAAGATGTTTCCGCTGTGTTTTCGTTCTTCACATGTGGAAACTTTGTGAACTTTAAAAAATGTCTGAGCTCGATGAGGATTTCTCATCAAGTCTTTTCTTGTTCAACAAGTCACACAGAAAACAGAAAAACAATGTTGAACAAGTTCCACTTTTACATTGAACCAACAGAAAGGTATCATCAGCGTAACAGTGGAAATGAATTATATTTCACATTAGAACATTTTGATGAAGCATAATTCAAGAAACTTCCTTCTGAAAGATTTTAACAATGTGAGAACCAGGCCAGAGACACCAGAGCAGTTTTCAAGACGATCAGTATGAGTATGCTGTGATCAGTGGTATCAAAACCGCACTGAGGTCCAGAATCTGAATCCATGTTAAGCAGAAGATCTGTTCCCACTTCAGGCAGCGCAGTTTCAGTGGAGTGAGTGAGAAAGTTCACACAGACTGCTGTTACTGATGTGGGCGGAGAGATGCTAAGACACAACTCTTACTAATTCTTCTTTAAAGACCTGAAGGTTAGAGGCTGGTCTTCAGTTACTGACAGGTCCTGGATCAAAGTGTAGAGGTTTAACCCCAGCAGTCTGAAAACTAGTTGGGATGCTGCCAGCACACTCATTACCGCACTGATTCCCAGTAAGTGACCTCTGACCTCTGTGTTGTTTTCTAGGATCTGTTCAGTAAACAGAAAGGTTACCTGGATGAAGAGCTGGACTACAGGAAGCAGTCAATGGATCAGGCTCATAAGGTCAGTGTGACACAATAAGCAAGAGGTAATGAGCTCTAGAGGCGAATGGCGTCATGTCGAAAACAACTCTTCCTGTGTGCTAAGGCTGCACAGCCCAACAACAGATATCCTGATCCCGGGATGACCGGCTTTAGGAAGTCTAGATCGGCATAATAGCAAGTCATCATTACAGGCCAGGAAATCTTCGTGGTCCCTGAACTCTCATTCCCTCCTCATCCTTCTCCTCTGCAGTGCAGGAGCAGCCGTCACACAGCAACACGGAGTGTCAGGCAGTATTTATGTTTACAGCGGTTACACCAATGACAGCCTGGCACACAGCACCTATTCTTTTCTTTTCAAACACTGATAAAAACTAAAATCGTACTGGGTGATGTATGCACAGTGTTCGATATTAAACCTACTGAAGCTCTGTTCTAGACTGCTTTAATGCTATTTGATGTAATCTGGGACTTCTTGGGGAATTTGATGGTGAGCAGCGCTGCTCAGGAATCTGGCTTGAACTCAAAAGCAGACTGGAGACGAAGATGAAGTGGTTTATTTAATAAACACAGAGTAGCATGAATATTAGAGAGCAAGTGGGGCTGTGTGAGCTGGCAAACTGTGGTGGCCCAGAGGCCTGTACCACGAAGCGGGGTACCTGGCTTATCCAGGTAACTTCAGGAGTAACATCATCACGTCAGGTGTAACGTCCTGATAAACCCTCACTACGAAAGGTGGACACGTGTAAACCGAGGTCTGTTGCCATGGCAATTGACGCTGCATCTCTAAAGTGCTCCCAGCAGGTTTTGTTGGTGGTTATCTCGAGGTTACCCTGCACGTGGACTACACACCACATCTGTACTCAGTGTTACTGATGAGAAGCAGGATCTTAATCTACACCACTTGATCAAATATGTTTAGATTTCATACTGACTTGTTCCTCTGAGCTGCAGCTGAAATGAAGTTATTTCCGTTCAGACAGCGAGCCCTGCAGCCGAACTGGGATTTCAGAGAGAGATTTTAATTAATTAACGGGACCGTTTCTGAGATGGAGCCCATCTGTCGGCTATAACTGAATTCTCCCGAGTGTTGTCACATATTTAGATTGACGAAGTTACGTGTCCAAAAAATACAGAGCCAGGGTCGGGGTTAATAACCGAGAAAAAAATCCTAGATGAAAGTGTCAAATTTACAAGAACAAAACTCGGAAATTCCCTGAAATTAAAGTCACAAAAAAATCAGAAATCGCTCCAATCCACGACAAAGTCTCTGAGGTGCATGATGGTGACTGTGGGTTGAGCTCACTGCTAAATCTGATTGCAAAGTCTAATATAACTTTCCAGTGTGTGCATATTACACGGCAGACGCGTGTGTGATGTTGCAGCCTTGCAAAGTGAAGGTTCTCTCATAAATGTGTGATATTCAAGTTTTTTACTTGTACATTAATCTTGGAAATTAACCTCCTTTTTACAGTGGACCTTATGTGCAGCTGGACCTTTACATCTTAATCATATTACACATAAAAGAAGAGCCCAAAAAATTCATCACAGAGATTTGAACTACAATAAGAACACTGTGAAGATAATTAGGCTACAAATTCACTCCATGCGATGCCAACAAGCCTCCCTGGCTTTGTCGGCCGCCACGATATTAGATTTAGCCGTTGTCTTTACATTCATCATTTCCTGACACTACCAACGTGCGTTCCTCTGGAGAAATACGGAGCATGCGCCGTTGCGAAAAAAGTCTGCCTGCACGGCCGAACACGTCGCTTTTATGTGAACGCGCACCAAGTCCAATTAAGTTAACACGGACTCAACTAACCAACGTCTGATCCACCGTCGTAGTTTAACTGCAGTGTAGGAGGTCAGTTTGTTACCCTGAGTTTGCCCGATAACCCCGAGTTAACTCTGAGGAGGTTGAACTCCCTTCTACAGGCCACAGGGTTCCCTCTGTGTTCACAGGGTAAACTGTGGTGGCCCGGTCTTACAGGGTTTACCCTAGGTATAAATAGCGTCACAATCACCATTTCATAATTTATTTTTTATAATTTTTTATTATATTCCAGCAGAGTTATATTAATTTTTATGATCAGTGGGACAGATACACACACACACACTCTCCGCTCCCTTCCAGCTTCATTAAGCCTTCAAAAACCTGTTATTATGCATTTTTCTTTGCCGTTTCAGTAGCACGATCAAGGCTCTGTTGTTTCCCGTTCGGTTTGGCAAACAGGAGCGTAACATTTCCGTCTTTTAAATAGTATTTTCTCGCGCGCTTTCCTGATCACATGAACTGCACAATTATGGTTTTTGGTTAAAAAATTATTTGTGATGCAAATAACTGTTTCAGGGGAGGAAAATGTTTGTGGAGATGGATATAATTATTGTTGAAAATATGTTGAAGTGTAATAAATATAAATCCTTTTCTGTAGTTCGTAAATTGTGTAAATAATTGTTGAGCCCAGTGGGCGGGGCTACTGGCTTTAAAAGTTGCACCTGTGGGCCTGTGAAGTCAGTCCTGGCCTGGTGACAGAGGAGGTAACTAGTGAGCTGTGTTTTTGTGGGGAGAGAGAAGTTGAGTTACTGAAGAACTCTTTTTCTAACTTTATTATTGAGTAAGTTGTGAAAAAGTTTCACTGTTTGCACTTTGGAGGCTGGCCTATTAAAAATCACGTCACTGTTTTTCGACTACGCCTGTGTTTTTCCCAATTTTTGAGGAGTTTGGAAGAGAACTCCGCTACAATCAGATAAATCTTTTTTCATTTTAAAATGTCTCTCCTCGATGCAGAGGATCCTGGAGCTGGAGGCCATGTTGTTTGAGGCTCTGCAACAGGAGGAGGAGTCCAGGATGGAGGGATTAAAGATGGAGGGTCGTCTGTCTGAAACACTGACGGAGGAAGAGAGGGAGGAGCTTAAGAGAGCAATGGACCAATGGAAACGGAGTGTGATGTTCGAGCTGCGAGAGAGAGACGCCCAGATCCTCAGAGAGAGGATGGAACTACTGCAACTCACACAACAGGTAAACATTAGAACAACAGGTAAATTTTAGAATAACAGGTAAACTTTAGAACAACAGGTAGACATTAGAACAACAGGTAGACATTAGAACAACAGGTTCATACCTGATAGATAAATGTTTATCTGCGGGTGCTGTATGTTTTATTTTGTGTAATGGACATGATGTTTGTATGTTTCACAGAGAAACAAGGAGCTGGAGGAATTTATAGAAGCACAGAAACGACAAATAAAAGAGTTGGAAGAGAAGGTAATGCTATGAAACTACTACCACCACTACTGCTACTACTACTACTACTGCTACCACTACCACTACCACCACCACCACTACTACTATTAGTACTATGTAGTGGACCTAAATTTATTAGTTATGCATTTTAATAAATTTATGAGAATTGATACCCAATTATGAATTATTATTCATAAAATCAGAATTTCCTCGTTAAGGGCACCACCGGAGTTGTTATAATCCTAGAGTCTCCGGACCTCTAGGTAGTTTTGAATAATTATACAATTATTACTAGTGATCAGTTAGTTAATAATCGCTCAATTATCTTAAATCAGTCAGTCAGTCTCATATCTAAAGGGTCAATTCTCTTGGCAGGAACTATAAATAGGCAACACACACAGCTCTTGATTATATTACAGTGAATTTATTCTCTAACTAAGGTGATAAAAGATGGTTGGATACAGGGAACATAAACATTTGCTGAACAATGAGCCTGGAGGTTCGATTGTGGGAAGCATTTGACTCATACGGCATAGAAGAGCTAATGAAAGTAAACTAATGCTATAGTTTAGGAGTTAAAATGGACATCTGATCACAGGACGTGTGTTAAGTCTTACTGCTTGTCGACAGCCTGCTTTTGGCCTGTTGCACGGGTCCCACTCTAGCTGCCGATCCTGGCTTTTTGCTAGGGATTCTTCGGGGTTCTCCGTGTCTGATTGAAAACGCCTCCTCCGTCTGGCAATTCGGCTGTTTGCAGGTTTCCTTGGTTGTAGCTGGCGAGACCACGTGGCTTGGTCTGACCTCGGTGAAGTTGGCTCGACGAAAAAGGCTTAAAATGGAACTTGGTCGTTCCTGAATTAGTCCAGTGTAACTTAACGGAACTCATAACTTTAACAAACAAAAGAAATAAAGAAAATAAAACAAACTGAAGGCAGATTGATGTCTCGGCACTTCAGGTGTGTAGCTTCAGGCGAACAAAGGCCTGTTTGTTTCGCTGGCCGAGTCTGGGCGTTGCCTGGCGAGGCACGCCACGCGCGTGCCGAAGCATCCAGAGGGCCGAGTGGAAGAGCGAGAAGAGGGAAGCGTCTAGAAGAGAAGAGTCTGGCGAGCAGGTCGCGTGTCGCTCTTTTGTTGCCTGGGGCGTGGTTCCCCAGGCGTCTCAGGTTTCCCCAGGAACTGCCTTCCTAAACTTAATGTCTAAAGAAAAGAAATTATTTGCACGTATTATAATCAAATATTTTCCACAATCGAACCTCAATGGTTGAACGGTTGTACTGTTCTAAGCATTTGGTAACAGGAAACAATTGTCACATTAGTGGTCAGGATTTTATACATTTAACCGCATTTCCGACGAGGGCATGTAATACTTATTTCGTCCACTTGGGGGAGCTCAGGTTACATGAGGAAAGCTTGGATTAAATCAAAGATCGTCTCTCCTTAGGAACCGGGGAATATTGTTGATTCATCCTTAAATTCAAGCTGGCGATTAAGAGTATAGTAAAACATTTGTTATCATTTCTAAAGGGATTTTGTAAGAAAGTATTATGAACAAGCATGGATTACATTAGATGAAGGAGTGTCTTGCTGAAAATAAAAACATTGCACAAGTAACTTCTTTTCAGCACTAATATCAACAACAGATAGCAACAACAGTTAACATAACTACTCAAATAGAGGCAAACGTAATCAGGTAACTAAAGATTTAACTCAATTAAATGCTTTGAGTATTTTGGAGACTGCAGTCCTTTGTCATCCAAAGTTCAGTGTCTGGAACATGTCACACTTAGGTGAGACAAGGAGTATCCTTTTGATGTGGTAATAAAACAAAGAATAAGGTCAGTTTCCACGGAAACGTGTGTGGTGGGGTAAGTTTTGATAGGCTGTTCAGGGAGATGCCAATGGCTGGCTCGTGTCCCTTTGTCAGTTTAACAGTCAGGCCCCGCGTTATCAGCTTCGGAATCAAAATGGTGCCAGTTTTATGGTCGGGCTAGCACTTAGAGAAAGCAACTTTGACCCCTCCCCATCTTCTCTGGGGAGGAGAAAGGAATTTAGGGTAGCTCCACATTCATTCAATATAAAATGCACAAATCCACACGTTGTTCACTACAGTCCCCCCTTCGGCCAAAATGTTCCCTCCGATAGGTAACGTTTTGGACGCAATGAGAAACAACATGTGGGTTTGTCAGGTGCAGGTCGACTTTGTCAGGTACTGATGATGCTGGTGAGCTGGAAGGAGTCAAGCAGAGCAGAGCAGGTGGCAAAACACAACATCTGTGATCAGGTTGATGTCCTTCTAAGGCTACTAATTCTGCTAGTCACTTAGGGTAACCCCAATTAGCTAGTCTTAAAGTAGCAGGTGCCTGCTGTGTTACTTAATCACCTGAAACAAAGTAAAGCGGAAAATTAATTTGGGAAGCAAAACAAATATCTTAACAAATGACAAGTCGTGTGTGAGCATGACCAACATTATTTCTCAGAAATTCATTGATATTCAGAGCCATAACCTGCAGTGAGCTTGAAGGTTGTTTAGCTGGTTTAGGCTAACAGTCTAGTCTGAGGGTCTTAGCCCTTTCAAAACAAATTTTATAAAAGAAGCGGCTTTTAGTCCTGAGAGGAACTGTTCTGAGTGGTTTCTATTTCTGCAGTTGCTGCAAGATGTCTGCTCTGGAGCAGGTACTCTTAATTGGTATAAGGAACAATAAATTTAGACAGTAACCCCCACTTGTGACTAAGTGGTCAGGTTGGGAGCGGCTCCACCTGGTGGGTGGAAATTTTTTTTTTTGAAATTCTAATTTAATTGGTTAAAGACCTCCACTGGTAATTTAGTGGGAGGTTTAAATTGCAACAGGGAGACACAGAATAGTGGCTAGAGCTGTGGGTGGCGGACCGAAGTAAAAGATACCTGGCTTCCAAGTTCTGTTTTACAAGGCACGCACTCGAACTCTAATGACCTTTTAACCACTAGCAGCTATCGTCCCTAATTGAGGATTTCTGTCAATTATTAATTTATTAGGACGTTATCGGTCCCGACAAGTCCCATGGGATTTTTGTGAAGCTTGGTTCGGTCCAGAACAGGTGAATGTTTGTCTGTGACCACAGAAGGATCGGTCCAGTGGGGAGAGAACTTGTGTGCAAGTCTTCCTGTTCTCTGGCCGTCCTGTTTCCTTAGTGGAGCAGAGATGTGATGACAAACTCTGTCCCCCCTTCGGAGCTTGTTGTGAGACGCATTTTGGTCGTTATAGACTTTGCATCTTTGTGTGCTGTCTAAATTATTTTGCCTGCGAGGAAATGTTTATTTCCTCTGGCTGGTTCAGTTTGGGGTTCCCTCCTGTCAAATTGTGTCTTTGACAAGGGAAAAGAAATGCCTCTCCGTTGTAAGGAGGCTCTGTGTGATGGTTTTGCTGGTTGAGACTGGCAGCAAACCTTACAGGTTTTGATGTAGTCTGCTACATCTTTTTGCATGTTTGGCCAATATGCTACTTGTTTTAGTGCATTGTGTGTTGCACTGAACCCTTCGTGGCTTTTGTAAGGTGAGTCATGGGCGTGCATGAGCATCACCCCCCTGTGGCTCTGAGGCACCACGAACGCAGGTGAAGTGCGGGCGTCTGAGACATACGAGAGAATGCCCGTGACGACACGCAAAGAAGAGCGCACCAGGTAAAGGTGTTTCAAGCCAGGGATGGAAGCAAGCTCAGTGTTGGAGACAGGCTCTGCGTCAGAAAGGCAGAGGAGCATTTTGCTAATGGCGGGATCAAGAGTTTGAAGCCGAATTAGGTCAGAGTCACCAAGAGAGTCAGGGCTTGAATTTGTGGCGCAGGGGCGGCTGTCACAGACAAGCCTGCTGCCTGGGCTCTGGTGGCATCGCAAGTCATAAGGGCGGGATGGGTGGGGAGCAAATCCGCTTGGGAGTGCTGGGGTGTGTCTTTAACAGCACCCTGTTTGCCTAGTGCTGTAAACTTGGTGTCAAGTTCAGCTGTAGGATGAATATATGTGGTGTCTGACCCCCCTCTCATGCCTTTATGTAAAGTCATGGAGGATGGCTCTGGTGAAGTGTTGACAGGGAAGGCGGTGACAGTTTGTGCACCCATCTGTCTGTCATTGGTCCTGTTGCCTGTGGGAACAGAGTCGCTGGTAAGCGGCAAAGAGGAAAGGCTGATAGTAGCCTTTGAAGGCTCAGTGTGAATCACTTCGTTAATAGAGAGGTTAGGAGGCAAGGAAGAAGGCATGTGCCCCATCTCTGGAGTCTTGAGCTCACAGTCATGAGTGTCGGTGCTGATCGGCCAATCCAGTGGAGTGGTTTTGGGGATCAGTGCGTCATTTGAAGTGGTAACTAAAGCACAGAGGCGGGTTTCTCGTTCTGTGATGTATTCAGACAGTGAGATAGGCAGGGTCGTTTCACCTGTGCCCAGATCGTCAAGTTCTGAAAGTCAAGCAGTGGCTCAAAGCGGTTAAGGAAGTCTTTGCCAATGAGTAGAGGAATGGCGTCAAATGGTGAGACATACACCGGGTGGATGAGGTCCATGGGACCGATAGACATGTGGACTAATGTCATGGCTGTCAGATTGAGGTTTTCAGGGCCGAGTGGCTGGACCTCAATGTCACAAGTCTGTAGTTTCAGGTCTTTGTGGGAGCGGGTCATAGCCTGTAGCTGCCTGAAGAGGGCTGATGACATTATAGTGATGTCTGCAGCTGAATCAAGAAGTGCTTCCTGCACCAGAGTGTTTTCAAGTGTTACAGGCAGGTAGAATTTCCGTGAAACTCCCCTTTCAGTAAGGTGACACAAGAACTGTTGGGAGGGCGGACTGCCCTGAGTGGCTTTGGACTCTGTGAGAGGATCTCTCTTGAGTGGACTGTACCACCAGGAGTGTCCTGGAGGGAGCGGTTCTCTCAGTCCATCTGTGTGAGCGTGTCAGTCGTTTTGACAAAGTGTCAGGAGAAGGGGACTTTGGCTTTGCAGCAGCTGCGGCCAAGTGCTCTGCCTTCTTATCTTCCTGTTTGGACAGGGTTTGGAGCAGGCGCTTAAGCGCTGTAATTTCCTCCTTACTAAAAGTGGGTGTGTCAGACTCACTTTCAGTGTTATCGTATTTGTGTCTCTATAGTGGGATCTCTGGAGTGTAGCTCTCTGAGATCGCCTGTCCCAATTTTTTGGGATTGGTGATGCTTGTGTCCCCCCTTCCGTGAAAAGAGGTGGGTTTCACAGCGGTTGGGCGTGTACCTGGGCCGATGGGTTTCAGGCCTCAGATTTTGGCTCTTCTCAGACCAAGATGGCTCTGAGTGACGTCGACCATGCTCATTTTGCTGAGGCAGGCTGCACCTCTGCTTCTGGCTTGGTCTATAATTCTGGGAGGTGATGCAGGTTGACGCAGGTGTTTCAAGACCAGGAGCTCGTTTTGGCTCCACCTGTAGGGAATTGATGCTGAGAGTGAGGACACCATGGGGCTCAGGATGCCTCGTCATGGTGAGTCTCTGCTTTTCAAAACCTTTTGTAGCTAACTCGCGTAGCTGTCGACTGGTTTGGGTGCGTGGGCAGGCTGCCACACCCAGATGATGACTGGTAGTGGGGTGGAGGTTTGGATAAAAAGATATTTGAAGTTTAACTTCCTCCATATCGGGCTCATTTTTGGTACCAAAGTACGCTTGTCTGAGTCGGTTGTAGTACTGCTGAGGAGGTTCTGGCCTCCCTTGCTTAACAGCAAGTGCAGCTGTTAGACCTGATTGTGCTGTCAAGTCAGAATATTCCTCTACCAGTGCCTGGCAGAGCGAGTCATAATCTTGTCTGACATACCTGGGCTGGCGTTCAATAAAGCTGCTGACCTCTCGACTAGATGTCACCTTGATCAGGTAAATCTTGTCGTCAGTGGTGGCAGCAGGGAATTTCCGCAAGTAGTATTCAATATCTTTTAGATAGATACTGGTCTCATTTGAGCCTGTAGACTCAGGCTCGAAGCGTGTTATGTGGCGAGCGATTTTGTCTAAGTCCCTGTCAGAGGGGCTTAAGTCATGGTCAGCAGTGGGCGGCGGATGCAGCCGAGGGGAGTAAGCCGTCTTCACCTGAGTAGGTGGAGGGCTATTTCTCTGGCGCTCTGTCATGATCCTGTGGGATCAGTTGTGGGAGTGGTCGTGGAGACCATCCTCCTGAGGCTGGCAAAGGGGAGCGAGCCTTGTCTCTCTCTGGTGGGAGTGTTTTGTAGGAGGGAGTGTGTTGGCTGTCTCACATGAGAGCTGGAACTCTCTTCTGGTATCAGCCAACTCCTCCTTGTTTTCCTGCTGTAGCGGGGATTGGGTTACTCTGTCCCTGTCCTCTAGCTGTCTTCGCATTTCTTGCATGCGTTTTTGGTCAGCTTCTCTAAGTTTGCTATAAACTTTACTCGTAATTTTAGCTCTTTAATTTCCCCCACTGCTTGTCTAAGGAGGGTTTCTGATTGGTCAAGAGATTCAGTTGTGTCTTTAACTTTACTTTTGGTCCACTCTAACTCCTGTTCTTGCTGAAAGAGTGAGTGTTCAAGCTGATTGGTCTTTTCCTGCAGCTCAATTTTCTCCTCATCGACTCCACCCTCCTGTGGGAGGTGGCAAGGAGCTTGTAGGTCAGTGATGCGTTCTTCCGCTTCACTTAGTGACTGCCTGGTGTTTTCCAGCTGCTGTTCAAGCTGGTGCGTGTGCTTAGACTGGGCAGACATTACAATAGCTAGTTTTCCTAGCATCTGGGACAAGGCTTTGTCCTTTGAGGAAGTGGCTAGAGCAGTTGTTACCAGCTCTGCAAAAATTGTTTCAAGGTTCACCGCATCGGTGCCTTGTAGTTGGCTTGAGTAGCCAGGTACCATGGTCTCGTCATGTGGGCCAAGATGGAGTCAAAGTGTTCCAGTGGGTCGCCCCCACTGGCTGCCACTAAGCGTGGGTCTGCCATGTTCAAAGGCAGGTGCTCAAGTGGTTTGGTTAAGGACTTTGCTGTGAGTCCAAATCAGACAACAAACGAGTGTGTCAACTCAGAGGATATACCTACAAATACAAAAATAAATGGGTGTTGCTTCTATAGCTTCCTGGAGCTGTTGATGTTCCTTTAAGTTAATTTGGAAGGCTGGAATCTGAAGAAAAGAAGGATCAAAATCAAATCTATGGACTCAGTTATACAATTTGCTTTAACAAAATCAGAAGTGGACTACAGGTGTTAGCTGGTACAGCAGACCTGAGCCAGTCAGTTAAACAGAGTTTCAGCTAGTGTGTTTACTAGTTGAGAAAAAGGGAATGTCAGGTTGGAGAAAGCTGACTTTCAAGTCAGACTTAAATGCCCAAACTGAAAATTCAAATTTAGGGTGAAGGCAAAAATAGGAAAATGAAATTAAATCACACTTGGGACTAAAGTTAAATGCTATAGATCAAATCAAAGTTCATGTTACAACTAGCTTGACAATCAAAGCTCAAAGTTGGAAAAATTGTTTGAGAAAATTTAAATTTTAGAATCAAAAATTCGGGAAAATTAAAATTTGAGATTAAAAATAATTAAATTTCAAAAATCAAAGTTCAAAGGCAATGAGAATAAACTCAAAGTTCAAAGTTACATTAACAAAAATCCCAGGCTGATTAAAGTGGATTAAATAAAAAAAAATCAAAGCTGATTAAACTGAAGTCTTAATTACCCTTTGGTAATTATCAAGTTATCAAAATTCCAATTGCTATAAAAGTCGAGTCCAAGTTACATTTATAATGAACAAGGATTAAAGAAAGCTAGTTGGAAAGCTATCAATTCAACTTATCAAGCTTAATGTAGGTTTCAGAATTCCAGTCAGTCCAAACAACAAAGGTTAACAAAATTCAAATCAAGATGTTATTCTGCATTTATCTTATTTCCTGCAAGGATCAAAAATAGCACTACAGAAAGGCTTCAAAATGACAAAGTCAAAATCAGGGATATTGCAGCAGTAATGAGAATAAAGCTTTTTATTCAAATACAGCTGGATCAAAATTAGAAAAGCGAATCTTTGAATAAAAGATTGCATCAAAATTAATAGAACTACTCAGTGTAATCCTAGGTTAGGGTAGGGAATTGGCTCAGTACCTTGTTACAAGCAAACACCCAATCGATCTTTAAAAGTTATTCAAGGAAAAAGGAGAGCCGGTGCTCTATCCTACACTTAAGGAGTAACACTCCTTATTAATTTAATCTGAGAGTCGACACAATGGTTTATGTGTCTCAAGTTAACAAGATCTATCACCAAAGTCTGGTTTAATTCACTCGATTCAAACGCTCATCTCTGTCACTGATGACGCTGAAGTCGATTTAATGCAGAGCATGCAATTTATTCCGCCAGCCAGTAGGGGAGCTGTGGCTCCGCCTCGGGCGCGGCCTATTTCTCAATGTAGAAGAAGAAGCGGCTTCCTCTCTGGTCCTCGGACCCAACAGCTGTTAGCTTCAGGCTAACGCAGTTAGCAAACCGTCGTTGCAGCAACGGCAGTAAATCAGAACACTGACGGACACCAGTCCCGCTCAAAATGGGGGAAGGACTCGCTCCTTTGTTTCAATGACTCAGCTTGCTTTCAAGCTTCGATTTAGCGTTAACTTAGCTCGGTAGGTACAACGCTACAGGCTAAACTCGGCGTCTTCACGCCTGTGACTCCACTGCAGGGCAGCTGTATTTGTTGAAGTAGCTAATTTCAACAGGATACCGGAGTTTTGCATATAACATAACAATCCACGGCTCAGCGCGTCAGACTGTTATTTATAGCCGCAAACAAATCACATTGGCACAGCGCAACTGTAATCTGTCTGCCTCTTATTAGGCCTTAAAATTGTCAATATCGGTTAAGTTTCTCTCAACCAAAAGGGCATTTCATCCACTCGTCAGCGGAGATTGTATGTAGCTTTAGCTCAGATTTCTCATATGGCAACGTTACAGGATGCATTCAGTTTAACATTAGCTCGGCCCTCATAGCTCAGCTCACTACAGCTCTGTACTGAACAACAAAGAATGATGGCCCTGCGGCCAAACAAGTTGCACAAAGCATTTCATTTCACAACAAAGAACATGGTCAAAACTCACACACTTTCATCACTAACGTTAAGTTAAGAGGGAAGACAGGACAGTTTCTAGGGAGCAACTTACTGGGCGATAATTATTTCAGTGGCAAAATTTTGGAGGGAAAAATTTTCTCAATAACTTTTCTCAATAACTTCTCTGCATCAGGGCTGTGTGTATAGTCTATTATTATAGTATGTCACAAGGCCTCACACGGAAGGCTCCATTATGTAGTGGACCTAAATTTATTAGTTATGCATTTTAATAAATTTATGAGAATTGATACCCAATTATGAATTATTATTCATAAAATCAGAATTTCCTCGTAAAGGGCACCACCGGAGTTGTTATAATCCTAGAGTCTCCGGACCTCTAGGTAGTTTTGAATAATTATACAATTATTACTAGTGATCAGTTAGTTAATAATCGCTCAATTATCTTAAATCAGTCAGTCAGTCTCATATCTAAAGGGTCAATTCTCTTGGCAGGAACTATAAATAGGCAACACACACAGCTCTTGATTATATTACAGTGAATTTATTCTCTAACTAAGGTGATAAAAGATGGTTGGATACAGGGAACATAAACATTTGCTGAACAATGAGCCTGGAGGTTCGATTGTGGGAAGCATTTGACTCATACGGCATAGAAGAGCTAATGAAAGTAAACTAATGCTATAGTTTAGGAGTTACAATGGACATCTGATCACAGGACGTGTGTTAAGTCTTACTGCTTGTCGACAGCCTGCTTTTGGCCTGTTGCACGGGTCCCACTCTAGCTGCCGATCCTGGCTTTTTGCTAGGGATTCTTCGGGGTTCTCCGTGTCTGATTGAAAACGCCTCCTCCGTCTGGCAATTCGGCTGTTTGCAGGTTTCCTTGGTTGTAGCTGGCGAGACCACGTGGCTTGGTCTGACCTCGGTGAAGTTGGCTCGACGAAAAAGGCTTAAAATGGAACTTGGTCGTTCCTGAATTAGTCCAGTGTAACTTAACGGAACTCATAACTTTAACAAACAAAAGAAATAAAGAAAATAAAACAAACTGAAGGCAGATTGATGTCTCGGCACTTCAGGTGTGTAGCTTCAGGCGAACAAAGGCCTGTTTGTTTCGCTGGCCGAGTCTGGGCGTTGCCTGGCGAGGCACGCCACGCGCGTGCCGAAGCATCCAGAGGGCCGAGTGGAAGAGCGAGAAGAGGGAAGCGTCTAGAAGAAGAAGAGTCTGGCGAGCAGGTCGCGTGTCGCTCTTTTGTTGCCTGGGGCGTGGTTCCCCAGGCAACGTCTCAGGTTTCCCCAGGAACTGCCTTCCTAAACTTAATGTCTAAAGAAAAGAAATTTATTTGCACGTATTATAATCAAATATTTTCCACAATCGAACCTCAATGGTTGAACGGTTGTACTGTTCTAAGCATTTGGTAACAGGAAACAATTGTCACATTAGTGGTCAGGATTTTTATACATTTAACCGCATTTCCGACGAGGGCATGTAATACTTATTTCGTCCACTTGGGGGAGCTCAGGTTACATGAGGAAAGCTTGGATTAAATCAAAGATCGTCTCTCCTTAGGAACCGGGGAATATTGTTGATTCATCCTTAAATTCAAGCTGGCGATTAAGAGTATAGTAAAACATTTGTTATCATTTCTAAAGGGATTTTGTAAGAAAGTATTATGAACAAGCATGGATTACATTAGATGAAGGAGTGTCTTGCTGAAAATAAAAACATTGCACAAGTAACTTCTTTTCAGCACTAATATCAACAACAGATAGCAACAACAGTTAACATAACTACTCAAATAGAGGCAAACGTAATCAGGTAACTAAAGATTTAACTCAATTAAATGCTTTGAGTATTTTGGAGACTGCAGTCCTTTGTCATCCAAAGTTCAGTGTCTGGAACATGTCACACTTAGGTGAGACAAGGAGTATCCTTTTGATGTGGTAATAAACAAAGAATAAGGTCAGTTTCCACGGAAACGTGTGTGGTGGTGTAAGTTTTGATAGGCTGTTCAGGGAGATGCCAATGGCTGGCTCGTGTCCCTTTGTCAGTTTAACAGTCAGGCCCCGCGTTATCAGCTTCGGAATCAAAATGGTGCCAGTTTTATGGTCGGGCTAGCACTTAGAGAAAGCAACTTTGACCCCTCCCCATCTTCTCTGGGGAGGAGAAAGGAATTTAGGGTAGCTCCACATTCATTCAATATAAAATGCACAAATCCACACCGTTGTTCACTACAACTACTACTACTAAGTCTAGTCTGGTTTTGGATGGACATTAATGTTCAATCAGTCGACAGCTGATAATCACCAATGGAAGCCAGCAGTAATTGCTCTCTGTGACTTTCAACTGACTCTCCTCTGTTTTCTTCTTTTTCTTTTAGTTTCTATTTCTGTTTCTTTTCTTCTCTTTGGCCTTTATCCTCTGGTCGTAACAGCAGCCGGTGAGTCCCACAGCAACATGGTTTACTGCAGGGCAAAAAGGGTTGTTTGGGTGGGGCAACAGGAGTAGCAGCATGGATAAACACGTCTACCAAAGGTGATTCCTGCAGGTAAACAGAGTGTACTTCAGGTATGCAGGGTGTACTTCAGGTATACAGGGTTTACTTCAGGTATGCAAGGTGTACTTCAGGTATACAGGGTTTACTTCAGGTATTCAGGGTGTACTTCAGGTATACAGGGTTTACTTCAGGTATGCAGGGTGTACTTCAGGTATGCATGGTGTACTTCAGGTATACAGGGTTTACTTCAGGTATACAGGGTGTAATTCAGATATGCAGGGTGTACTTCAGGTAAGCAGGGTGTACTTCAGGTATACAGGGTTTACTTCAGGTATACAGGGTTTACTTCAGGTATGCAAGGTGTACTTCAGGTATACAGGGTTTACTTCAGGGATGCAAGGTGCACTTCAGGTATACAGGGTGTACTTCAGGTATGCAGGGTGTCCCCCAGGTATGCAGGGTGCCCCCTAGGTATGCAGGGTGTACTTCAGGTATGCAGGGTTTACTTCAGGTATGCATGGTGTACTTCAGGTATGCAGGGTTTACTTCAGGTATGCAGGGTGTCCCCCATGTATGCAGGGCGTACTTCAGGTATGTAGGGTGTCCCCCAGGTATGCAGGGTGTACTTCAGGTAAGCAGGGTTTACTTCAGGTATGCAGGGTGTCCCCCAGGTATACAGGGTATCCCCCGGGTGTACAGGGTGTACTTCAGGTATGCAGGGTATCCCCCGGGTGTACAGGGTGTCCCCCAGGTATACAAGGTGTACTTCAGGTATGCAGGGTATCCCCCAGGTGTACAGGGTGTACTTCAGGTATACAGGGTGTACTTCAGGTATGCAGGGTATCCCCCAGGTATGCAGGGTGTACTTCAGGTATGCAGGGTATCCCCCGGGTGTACAGGGTGTACTTCAGGTATACAGGGTGTACTTCAGGTATACAGGGTGTACTTTAGGTATGCAGGGTATCCCCCAGGTATACAGGGTGTACTTCAGGTATGCAGGGTATCCCCCAGGTATGCAGGGTGTACTTCAGGTATGCAGGGTATCCCCCGGGTGTACAGGGTGTACTTCAGGTATGCAGGGTATCCCCCGGGTGAACAGGGTGTACTTCAGGTATACAGGGTGTACTTCAGGTATGCAGGGTATCCCCCGGGTGTACAGGGTGTACTTCAGGTATACAGGGTGTACTTCAGGTATGCAGGGTATCCCCCAGATATACAGGGTGTACTTCAGGTATGCAGGGTATCCCCAGGTGTACAGGTTGTCCCCCAGGTATACAGGGTGTACTTCAGGTATACAGGGTGTACTTCAGGTATGCAGGGTATCCCTCGGGTGTACAGGTTGTCCCCCAGGTATACAGGGTGTACTTCAGGTATACAGGGTGTACTTCAGGTATGCAGGGTATCCCCGGGTATACAGGGTGTACTTCAGGTATGCAGGGTATCTCTCGGGTGTACAGGTTGTCCCCCAGGTATGCAGGGTTTAGCAGAGTTTCTGTACGTTACTGTGTTTTAGTTTTACAGCTGTAAATGTTATTATTAATCAATATACATTCTACAATATAAATAACTTTTATTATATAATTATTTCAATATAAATAATTGATATCTTCAGATGGTGTCTGTGTTTTAGTGTCTAGGCCCCAGAGTACAGCAGCTGAACACTCAGCAGGATCAGACCAAACGACAGGAGGACTCAGAGGATTCAGAGTTTGGGACCAGCAGCGTACTGACTGAGGCACGTTGGCTTCACTGCCCCACTGACCTGCCTCTGGCTGTTGTCAGCCAATCAGAGCAGAGCCCAGCTGTCAGCTGACTCTGGAACTACACCGTCACACCTCAAGGACGGCAACAGATGAACGCTGTGTTTCTGACAAGTGACCAGCAACCGGCAACGTCCTAACTAGCTTCCTGTTAGCTACTGTTAGCTACACCTGATATGCAGCTTACAAACACACATTCTGGCCTCAGGGGCCATCTGGACCAACGTGGCCTCAGAAGGCCCGCCGGACTGACGTGGTGCTGACCTCATACAGTTTTAGCTCAGCTGGCTGATTTTAAATATATCTGGCAAAGTTAGCTGAATTCATCCAGCTAACGCAGCTAGCTGACGTCAGTGTTCAGGGGGCTGATGGTCATCAGGTTAACGAAGCTGCAGAGACAGACAGGTGGGGGAACTAGTTCAGGAAAGTGGTTACTAAGTTACCTTGATGAGTTGAATCACAGTAGAAACCAATAGAAACTGTTGGAGCCTTCTTGTCTGTCCTGATAGAAGTTCAGTTGAATTTAACTTTGTTCTGATTGGCTGGAGAGGGGTTAACACTGTCCAGCCTCTCAGCTGCACTCTGGATCTGTGGATCTGAGGTTACAGTGTGTAACCTTCATTTAGTTTCAGCCCGCTAGAATCACCACGGGACCAAAACCTGATGAAGGATACGCGTCTTCATGACGTCAGGAGGTCTGATGGAGCTCAGAGCTGCTGAACTGTTCAAGAGAACACATCTGAAGAAGCATGAAGACACGTCAGGTTCAGGAAGGAACCTGCTACAGGGTTTACATGGGAGCCGGTCTCTGAACCAGATCATAGTGTGGGGAGATTTCACAGTAAAGTACAACGTCAGTTCTTCACAGAATAATTTCACAAAAAAATATCTTACATAGAAATGATATAATAATACAAAGATTATCAATATTATTATATGAATTCTTCATTTTACTCTGCTACTAGAGATAATCAGGACATTTGATATTGAAATGATGATCTGATCAAATGAAATCTGACAACAGGAAGTGAGTTAAAGTAAAGAACAGAAATAAAAAGTAAACAATGCCTTAAGATTCGTAGTTTGGTTCGTTTTCTGCATGTCAGAAGTTTCAAATTAATTTCAAGCCACTCTCATTCCCAGGTCACGTTTCAGCGTCTGGTACCAACGCACATGGCGCCCTTTAGCGCCATAGTTCAACGCTGAAAGTGCTACGACTAAAAGAGCAGTCAGAGTAAAGAGGTTGGATGGTGGGACAAAGACTTTAACCAGGAGACCGGTGTTTGTTTTCTGTGTAAAACAAAAAGTCAACATTGATTGTTTTTAGTGATGCGTAACTGACATAAGTTATGTAAGTAACATAGTTATTTTAACAACATTTACAGCTTACTTTATTTTGAAAGTCTAACCAGACATCATTATTCTTGCTAACCTGACACGCACAAAAATAATGCTAAAGGGTTCCCAAGGCGTTAAAGAGTGATGCCACGGGGTCTGACCAAGCGTCCGTATGTGAGGAGTTGGGAAGAGAAGGGGTTGTTCATTTTGGGAGCGATTTGTCATTTCAATATCAAATTCCTTTGTTTTTCTTTCCACTCTTCACTCTGAGGTGATGACGGAACCTGATTTATTCACCGTGTGAAATGTTTCCTCTGTGTGAATTATCTTCTGTTGTCCTGCAGCGTCCACAAAGCTAAACTGAACCAACACAGCGTTTAAGAAACCAGACCCTGCTGCTGTACTTTTATTATTCCAGATGATATTTTTCTATCTCTGCTGTGAGTCAGTGAACACCTGAAGAGTCGGCCGTCTGATGAGATCACAGATTAAACAGTGGCGGAGACAAAACTTTGTTTGTGTTTTGCTGTTTAACCGTTGAGATAATGTTGCATACATACAGCGGATCATGTAAGTACTGTGTATGCATAGTACTGTGTGTACTGCACTGTATGTGTACTGCACTGTGTGATACTGTCAGATACACACATCGAGTATACCAGATTCTGTCAGACAGGACACTTTGTTATGGTCCACTGAGTGCGTGTTAGTGTGTGTGTGTGTGTGTGTGTGTGTGTGTGTGACAGTGTAGATAAAGTGAATGTGACAGGCAAAGATATTCAGTTCACTCTGCAGCGTCTGAAGAGCTGCAGTAATGAGCACTGACCTGAGTGTGTGTGTGTGTGTTTGTTTTGCTATATTCATGGGGTCTAAAAACTGGGATTCCGCTATACTTGTGGGGTCCAACTAGCTTTATGGGGACCAAAATGCTGGACCCCTCCAGTTTAAAGCTCTGTTAAAGGGTTGAGACTGGGTTTAGGGCTCCATTATGTCAACGGCGGGTCCCCAGAAAGACAGTACCACGAGGCTGTGTCAAGCGAACAGGGTTGTGAGTCTCTTTGTGTTCACTGGACGTGAAACATTCGGAGCGCCCGCTGTGATGTCACGTGATGTCAGACTTCCCTCCTAACACCAAGACGTTCTTCAGCCGATAAGAAACCAACAGCAGCTAATGAGAAATCAATGGAGCAGCTCAGCAGGAACGTTTTTTATAATGCTTTTTAAAAGAAATCTCTTTGAGGCCCGAGGGCTTTTCCCATGCCGCTGACCTGGAGACACCTGGAGACACACACAGGGGTGGAGTTTCTCTTCCAGGTTTGAACTTTTCCTTGTGCCCCTAAATGATGTTTCCGACTCGTGGGTTCTTCAGATGTGAGGAAAACCTTCAGAGTTTGTTCAAAAGGATTCAAACTGACAGCCGCTCATGACGATCTGATTGGTTGATCCTCCTCCTCCTCCTGCTCGTTTCTCCTCTCAGTCTCATTTTGAGGTCACAGTTCCTCCATGACCTCCTTTTACTCTCCTCCTCCCTCTGGTCTCCTCATTTATCGCCTGAGGTCTTCAGCCAACCCTACTCCTCCTCCCCTTCCTCCTCCTCCTCCTCCTCCTCTCCTTGTCTGGTCTCGGATCAGATCTCTCCATGATGTCTGAGAGGAGGTGTTCTCAGGAGGACGACTGCTCCTCTCTCCTCTCCCGGCTGGGTTCGGACTCTCCTCGTCCTCGGATGAAGTATGGAGGGATGTTCTGCAGCGTCGAAGGAGCTTTCGAGAACAAAACCCTGAACTTCGAGTCGTTCAGTCCGCAGACGCAGCGTCGCCGGGCCACTCGCAGCCTTGCTGGCGGAGACGCAGAGAGAGGAGGAGGACAGACGGTGGTGTTTCCCTCCGGACACGCCCGGGAAAACTACGGCAAGAGAGAGGTTAAAATGACTTTAATGTTCTTTATTATTATGATTTCTTAATGTTTCAGTCACTGAAAACAAGAACTGACTGATGAATTTAATGTATAACTGCATTTAAACACAGTTCTGAGATCAGATTACAGGACGATGCAGAGAAATAAAGAAACCCACCTGTGCTGGAAGAAGTACTCAGACTACCCAGTTATATATCCTGTACTTCAGCAAAGGTACCAATACTACACGGTAAAAATCCTCCTTTACAAGTTAAAGTCCTGCATTCACAGTCCTCATTCAGTAAAACAGAACAACTCGTGACATGTCAGGGTTTGGGGTAAAACCAGGAACCAGTTCAGGTGAGGAGGGATTCTGTCTGCTGACTGGCTGAGGGAGGAGCCGGCGTGGATGATAAAAGCCTAGAAACATGAAACAGCTGATCAGAAACCATGGAGTTCAGGGAAAGGGCGAGTTCTGAGCATGTGCAGAACAAAACTGCATAACCCATTTATTATTGTATTATTTATATTAATATTTAATGATTTCATTACTGGGAAAATATCCCAAAAATTATAATAATATAAATTATTCATATTGATATTTAACATTAATATTCAATTATTTTAAAGGATTTAATTTAAAGGACGAGGAGATTTTTGTCAACACCATCAGCAACAGAAATGTCAAAAAAATGATTTTGAATGACCTTATAATAGATATTTTTACTCTTAGCTGTTTCTTGGTTCTCTTAATTGTATACACGTTTTTAAATGAATCATATCTCCTTTTAAAAGTTAGATTTGTCAATGTTTAATGATTACGGTTTAGTAATTCAAAACATAAAGCTATTTTGTGGCAATTGCTTGAAATTCAACACATGAATCTGAATAACAGTAATATCAAAATATTCACTAAAGTAAATATATACTGAAATGAAGAATAATGCACTTCAGTGGCATTTGTCAACAGCATCTTAGAGAGAGCCAACACCGTCAGACACAAATCCTGACGGAGTTGACAAAATACCATATTTCCCCTCAAAACACGTGTGCTCATCACAGGAGCCATCTTGTTTATCATTAGTTGCTTGTGACCTCTATAATCTACATAGATTAAGAATTTATAGCAGAGAATATGATACAAATCTTGCATTACATTAATTATGGTGTTGACACACTACGGTTGTGACATGCCAGGTGTCAACAAGTAGGTATGAAATATATAGAATCTAAACAACTTACCAGAGCTGGAGTGGTCTCATAGCATTAGAAAGAACAAGGAAGTGATAAAGGGCTCCTCAGAGTTTTAGCAGCCTTCAATTATTCCTGATTTTTTTTATTTAAAAAAAAGTCTGACGGACAAAAACCCAGGACACAAGTTAAATCGTCTAAAACGTACATTAAAATCAGTTTTAAATTGTAACTTTTGATACTTAGAAAATATTTAATGAACTACTAACAAAAAGTTTGTATAATGGTTCATTTTGCATTACTTTTAATTCTTTTTAAGCTATTGTAATGTAATGACACGGACAAGGATTTTTACAGGCACTGCTCACATATTATATCATTTATAATAATAAAAATATAAAACAACATGAAATAAATAATTGGGTGTGCTAAAACCCAAAAAAAGTTTTCTGGTTAAATGTATGAATAATATTGTGTAAATGTGTTTTATCTGGTGGACATGTTTTGTTCCAGATCTCAAGAATCACAAATTTTAAGGTATTTGTACGTCAGTAGTATTCTGAGTAGTTTAAAGGGGGAGCTGTGTTTGTTACGCATTAATGAGTTTAGATCCAGGTCACAGGTCAACCTGAGCGGTCAAAGCAACGCTATGAAAGAAAAAAAGGGAAGCAGATGTTTCACATCAAGTCATTTCCACTTCTTCAAAGACATTCAAGCGATGAGCGGAACGACATCACGGAGGCTCACGAGGATCAGCCGGTTAGCAGGAGCGTTTGGCCCGGCTGCAGACCTGCAGAGAGGATCTGCCTCCGCTGCCTGATGATGGCTGAATAATGAGGACTCCAGACGTGGACTCAGAGGGCCCAGCTGAAGATGTTAAACTCGTTCGTAAGTTCATGTGAACACAGACCTGGTCCCACATTTTAAATCACGATATGACAGCTAGTGAAATAAAGACCTTAGTTTAGATGCAAATTCCTGGTCTTCTACATATGGAGACGTGTTTTGTTTTGAATCTTGAAGACTTGGCTTTGCACCCAAAGACTGCAAAACATGGCTTTGTCCTGTCTGGCCTGTCCGTCTCCGGGACAGAAATCCCCTGTGCCGGTCTGTGTAGGGGACCGTCGAGGAGACTGAAGCTGTTCTGTTTTTAGTTGTTCGCAGTTTTATGGTTTTGTTTGATGTGAGGGTGACTGACGTGTCGAGGACGTCTTACGCTGGCTGGAGATTAATGGACTGGAGGACCACAGATTTTGGTCTGGCCCTGAATGATTCCTGGGTTGGACTGAAGAGGATCTTCCAGCTGATGGAGCTCATGAACGCCTGAACGCAGTGTTGTTGAATCTGTGAGCCACGAAACAGAAATCTGATTCTTTAAACAGTCAGAGAAGCTCACGCTCCATCATTACAGTCCAACCTTTTATCTGACAGCTGCTGGTCTCCCTTCAACACCACTGGAAGGCCGAACATTAAGTTTTCATGCGGCACAGATCTGATGACAACAAGTCAAATGGATCTGTTCCCAATCGGCCACTTTCATATGTGGTCCAAGTCAGATCCAGGTCAGGTCTGGATCTGCGGGAGAGACCAGGAGATGTTTCGCTGCTGAACTCTCTCCTTCTTTAAACTTTCTCTTCAGAGATGCAGAGGACGTAAGGAACCAGAGCACAAAGGTTCCTCCACAGTTTCACATTGAAGGATCTTGGGTGTGAATGCAGTACTTTTACTTGAAGTACCTTTACATGGTTGTATTTGAACTTTTACTGGAGTTTAAATTCGATCAGTGAATCAGAATCAAATCAAATGACCAACAGGGACAGGACTGTCTCCTCCACAGCAGTTAGATGACCAATCAGCATCCAGCAAATAAACTACTTCCGGGATCTCCTTTCATAATAAAAGCAGTTATGACTGATGTAGCGTCTCCACTTTATTTAAATTGATTAAAGTTTATTTCCTGTCTTTTGGATGGAACCACAGACATGACTTGAGACAAGGACGGCTGGCAGACTTCAGTCTCTTTGAGTCTGCTGCGATCACAGAAAGCTTCTTCAGTAAATCTATTTCAGGCTGACCGGAGATCAGTTCAGAAACTGAATGGTCATTTTCCCTTTACAGCATCTGATTGAAGATCTGCTGCTTCTCCTCTGAATGATTAATAACTGAGGTGTTTGGCAGTCCTGCTTTACATTAATGAGGAGGAAGAAGAATCTGAGGAGAGGACACAGAGTACTTTCACAGTGTGGTAGTACTTTTACTTCAGTCAGTGAGTACTTGTCCCACCTGTGATTGCTCTGTGTGTACATTTCCTTCTCTGCAGGAAACTTGTCAGAACATCATGAGAAAGTTCCGACCTGTGACTCAAACATTAAATAAAGATAACGTTCGTCTCCGAGGCTTTTATTTTGAAGCTCCACACCGGAAGCCCTGTGTGCGTGTATTGTCGGCAGTGTGACGTCAGAGCTGACGGGAACAACAATAGCAGACAGAGAGTGAGCGAGCGGATCAATCAGCCGATCACAGATCGATCAGGATGTCGTTCCAGCCCAAGAAGAGCAGCGCGAGACCCGCGGTAGGTCCAAGCCGGGCCGGGCCGGGCCGGGCCGGGCCGAGATAACAGGATGCTGTTGGGCCGGTGAGGCAGGGTGCTGCAGCTCCGCCTGTCAATCACCGCGCCGTTAGAACCAGACCGAAGCAGGCCGGGGACCAGCCTGACCGGGCCAGGCCGGACCAGGCCGGACCGGGTCGTACCGGCCTGCTGGTGTGTGCAGCTGCTGCTGACCCGGCCCTGCTCGGCTCGGCTCGGCTCGGTGCAGCTGCAGATGATGCTGAGAGATGAATGAATGATGAAAAAACTGCTGCGTTCAGGGAAAGTGGGACATTTGAGCTTCTGATAAAAGGGAACCAATAATACTGTTTATCCTAAAAGCCACAAAATCCTCGTGGGCGTGGCTGACAGTCAGAGACAGACTGGACCCCAAAAGCTCAAATTTAAAATAATTTTAAATTCTTCAACTGCGTTTCTGATCACATTTCAGAATAAAAGCACACAATGATAATGACGATAATCTTCATACCTGAGTCGTTATGTTATTAATATATTTCTGCATTCATTGTTCAGATTTAGTTTTTTGTAGGAAAACTTTGAGTATTTGAACGGCTGCTTCAAATATAAAGAAGAGATGCAAATAATATAAAGGTTATTGACAAGTTATAATCCGGTAAGTGAACTTTTAAACGGATTTCTCTGTCTCAGAGTGGCGTTGAAAAAGAGGAACTAAGAAACAGTTTGATCACATGCTGGTGAACCGTGATGAGGCGTTCACAGCTTGTTTCTGCTGAAACAGTAAAAACATCCGTCAGTGCAGCTTTAAATACAGAGAGCAACTCATAAAGAGATCAGCGTTAAATGTGAAATGGTGCATTATCCTGCTGGAAGCAGCCATCAGAAGATGTACGCTGTGGCCACAAAGGGATGGACATGGTCAGCAACAATACTCAGGTAGGCTGTCACCTTTAAACGAGGCTCAGTTGGTACTGAGGGGCCCAAAGCGTGCCAAGAAAATATCCCCCACACCACTACACCACCATCCATGCTTTCATGTTGTTCACACCAAAGTCTGACCCGACCATCTGAATGTCGCAGCTGAAATCCAGACTCATCAGACCAGGAAACGTTTTTCCTTCGTCTGTTGTCCAGTGTTGGTGAGCCTGTGTGAAATGTAGCCTCAGCTTCCTGTTCTCAGCTGACAGGAGTGGCCCCCGGTGTGGTCTTCTGCTGCTGGAGCCCGTCTGCTTCAAGGTTCCACGTGTTGCACGTTCAGAGATGGTGTTCTGCATACCTTGGTTGTAACGAGTGGTTATTTGAGTTACTGTTGCCTTTCTGTCACCTGGAACCAGTCGGCCCATTCTCTTCTGACCTCTTCGTCCACACAACTGCAGCTCTCTGGATATTTTCTCTTTCAGACCATTCTCTGTAAACCCTAGAGATGGCTGAGAGTGAGAATCCAAGCAGATCAGCAGTTTCTTGTTGTATTGACCACGTCTACATGCCTAAATGCTGCCATGTGATTGGCTGATTAGCTATTTGTGTTAACGAGCAAATGAACTGGTCCCTAATAAAGTGGCCGGTCAGTGTCAGTGTAAATGTTTTTATGTACTATTACAACTTTTAACTGTTTTTAATGAAACACGTGTTTACAATGACTTTACCCAGCATCCTCTCTGTCCATCTCTTTCCAGGGCGACCGTCTGATCATCAAAGGAGGAAAGATCGTCAATGATGACCAGTCGTTCTACGCCGACATCTATGTGGAGGACGGGACCATCAAGTAAATAATCAGAATTATTAATAACTCTGGCTGTTTGTTTTGAGCAGCTGAGCGCACGTTCTTCTTGTCTGACCTATTTTCACCAGGTGTGCTGTGGGTCGACCCCCAGGTGTGCTGTGGGTCGACCTCCAGGTGTGCTGTGGGTCGACCCCCAGGTGTGCTGTGGGTCGACCCCCTGGTGTGCTGTGGGTCGACCCCCTGGTGTGCTGTGGGTCGACCCCCAGGTGTGCTGTGGGTCGACCCCCTGGTGTGCTGTGGGTCGACCCCCTGGTGTGCTGTGGGTCGACCCCCAGGTGTGCTGTGGGTCGACCCCCTGGTGTGCTGTGGGTCGACCCCCAGGTGTGCTGTGGGTCGACCCCCTGGTGTGCTGTGGGTCGACCCCCTGGTGTGCTGTGGGTCGACCCCCAGGTGTGCTGTGGGTCGACCCCCTGGTGTGCTGTGGGTCGACCCCCTGGTGTGCTGTGGGTCGACCCCCAGGTGTGCTGTGGGTCGACCCCTGGTGTGCTGTGGGTCGACCCCCTGGTGTGCTGTGGGTCGACCCCCAGGTGTGCTGTGGGTCGACCTCCTGGTGTGCTGTGGGTCGACCTCCAGGTGTGCTGTGGGTCGACCCCCAGGTGTGCTGTGGGTCGACCTCCAGGTGTGCTGTGGGTCGACCCCCAGGTGTGCTGTGGGTCGACCTCCAGGTGTGCTGTGGGTCGACCTCCAGGTGTGCTGTGGGTCGACCTCCAGTTGGACTGTCTCTGATATCATCAGACTTCGTGTCTTTCAGCAGGTTCTGATCAAACATTCTCCCACCTCGTCACATATTTGGTCAGACCCCATGGCGTCACTTTTTAACGCCCTGGGCACCATTTTGCAACGTGTAGCGCTCCACGGTCAAGTTAGCAGCAATAGATATGCAGCGTCTGGTTAGACTTTCAAAATAAAACTACTGGTTAAGGTCATGAAAGTAATTAAGTAATTTGGTTAGGGTTAGGCACTAAAACTAATTGGTTAGGTTAGATCGTGGTTTGGGTTAAAATAACTACTTTACTTACGTTACTTGCTGAGCTTCCCTAACTTAAATAAAAACATTCTGTGTTGACTTTTTATTTCACAGGAAATGAACACCGGTCTCCTGGTTGAAAGGCCGTTTTCTGGCCCTTCGCCGACCCCATTAAACATCACCTACACCTACCTTCAGCATTAAAAAATTACCCTACAGGGTTTCCCTCAGTGCGTTACAAACTGACTCAAACAGGTCTTCACCATGCGTCCATATGTGATGACTTCGGAGTGAGAACGGGTTGTGAAAACCCTCAGTTTAATAGTGTAGAATAAAAAATCATGTCTGGCATTTTTTAAATTGGTAGAAGCTTCAGTGAGTCATGATGACTGTGATCGTGGGTCGACCTCCTGTCTTCATAGACTCACATGCATTAGGAGACTTCCACAAACCAATATGGCGACCGTATTGATACATTGCAGCAATGAACAGCAACATTCAATGCCATTTCCACGTGTATATATCTATGGTTTGATAGTGGTTTTCTGACATCATCAGACTTCCTGTTGTGTGTCCTGATCATCATTAGACTTCCTGTCGTGTGTCCTGATCAGACAGATCGGTGAGAACCTGATCGTCCCGTCCAGCGTGAAGACAGTGGATGCTTACGGGCAGCTGGTGATCCCCGGAGGAGTCGACGCCAACACCAACCTGCAGGCTGCGCAGAAAGGCCTGAACCCGGCCGACGACTTCTACCACGGAACCAGAGCCGCCGTGTCGGGAGGAACCACCACAATCAGTCAGATTATTACCAATAGCCTACCAATACTTGTCAATACTGCTTCAGTCAGAGCACAGCAGTAATAATGCTGGTGGTTGTGTTCACAGTGGACCACGTGCTGGTGGAGCCCGGGACTAGTTTACTGTCAGCGTTTGAGCAGTGGAGGGAGACGGCGGAGCAGAGGGCGTGCTGCGACTTCTCTCTGCACCTGGACATCACTCGCTGGCACGAAGGACTGTACGAGGAGCTGGAGACCCTTATCAAAGACAAAGGTCAGGATGCTTCACTGAGCATCACTGGACACACAAAAAGACAGAGTATGAATAGGGTATGAGGCTACTGCATAGGATACAAGGCAGCATAGGGCACAAGGATACAGCATAGGGAACAAGGCTACAGCATAGGGTACGAGGCTACGCCATAAGGTATGAAGCTACAGCATAGGGGAAAAGGCTACAGCATAGGGAACAAGGCTACAGCATAGGGAACAAGGCTACAGCATAGGGTACGAGGCAGCATAGGGCACGAGGCTACAGCATAGGGAACAAGGCTATGGCATAGGGTACGAGGCAGCATAGGGCACGAGGCTACAGCATAGGGAACAAGGCTATGGCATAGGGTACGAGGCTACGCCATAAGGTATGAAGCTACAGCATAGGGAAAAAGGCTACAGCATAGGGAACAAGGCTACAGCATAGGGAACAAGGCTACAGCATAGGGCACGAGGCTACAGCATAGGGAACAAGGCTATGGCATAGGGTACGAGGCTACGCCATAAGGTATGAAGCTACAGCATAGGGGAAAAGGCTACAGCATAGGGAACAAGGCTACAGCATAGGGAACAAGGCTACAGCATAGGGTACGAGGCAGCATAGGGCACGAGGCTACAGCATAGGGAACAAGGCTATGGCATAGGGTACGAGGCTACGCCATAAGGTATGAAGCTACAGCATAGGGAAAAAGGCTACAGCATAGGGAACAAGGCTACAGCATAGGGAACAAGGCTACAGCATAGGGCACGAGGCTACAGCATAGGGAACAAGGCTATGGCATAGGGTACGAGGCAGCATAGGGCACAAGGCTACAGCATAGGGTACAAGGCAGCATAGGGCACAAGGATACAGCATAGGGAACAAGGCTACAGCATAGGGTACAAGGCAGCATAGGGCACAAGGATGCAGCATAGGGAACAAGGCTACAGCATATGGTACGAGGCTACGCCATAAGGTATGAAGCTACAGCATAGGGGAAAAGGCTACAGCATAGGGAACAAGGCTACAGCATAGGGTACGAGGCAGCATAGGGCACGAGGCTACAGCATAGGGAACAAGGCTATGGCATAGGGTACGAGGCAGCATAGGGCACGAGGCTACAGCATAGGGAACAAGGCTATGGCATAGGGTACGAGGCTACGCCATAAGGTATGAAGCTACAGCATAGGGGAAAAGGCTACAGCATAGGGAACAAGGCTATGGCATAGGGTACGAGGCAGCATAGGGAACAAGGCTACAGCATAGGGAACAAGGCTATGGCATAGGGTACGAGGCAGCATAGGGCACAAGGCTACAGCATAGGGTAAGAGGTTACGCCATAAGGTATGAAGCTACAGCATAGGGAAAAAGGCTACAGCATAGGGAACAACGCTACAGCATAGGGAACAAGGCTACAGCATAGGGTACAAGGCAGCATAGGGCACAAGGATACAGCATAGGGAACAAGGCTACAGCATAGGGTACAAGGCAGCATAGGGCACAAGGCTACAGCATAGGGAACAAGGCTACAGCATAGGGTACGAGGCTACGCCATAAGGTATGAAGCTACAGCATAGGGGAAAAGGCTACAGCATAGGGAACAAGGCTACAGCATAGGGAACAAGGCTACAGCATAGGGTACGAGGCAGCATAGGGCACGAGGCTACAGCATAGGGAACAAGGCTATGGCATAGGGTACGAGGCAGCATAGGGCACGAGGCTACAGCATAGGGAACAAGGCTACAGCATAGGGAACAAGGCTACAGCATAGGGAACAAGGCTATGGCATAGGGTACGAGGCTACGCCATAAGGTATGAAGCTACAGCATAGGGAAAAAGGCTACAGCATAGGGAACAAGGCTACAGCATAGGGAACAAGGCTACAGCATAGGGTACAAGGCAGCATAGGGCACAAGGATACAGCATAGGGAACAAGGCTACAGCATAGGGTACAAGGCAGCATAGGGCACAAGGCTACAGCATAGGGAACAAGGCTACAGCATAGGGTACGAGGCTACGCCATAAGGTATGAAGCTACAGCATAGGGGAAAAGGCTACAGCATAGGGAACAAGGCTACAGCATAGGGAACAAGGCTACAGCATAGGGTACGAGGCTACAGCATAGGGCACGAGGCTACAGCATAGGGAACAAGGCTACAGCATAGGGTACGAGGCTACGCCATAAGGTATGAAGCTACAGCATAGGGAAAAAGGCTACAGCATAGGGAACAAGGCTACAGCATAGGGAAAAAGGCTACAGCATAGGGCACGAGGCTATAGCATAGGGAACAAGGCTATGGCATAGGGTACGAGGCAGCATAGGGTACAAGGCTACAGCATAGGGTAAGAGGCTACGCCATAAGGTATGAAGCTACAGCATAGGGAAAAAGGCTACAGCATAGGGAACAAGGCTACAGCATAGGGAACAAGGCTACAGCATAGGGAGCAAGGCTACAGCATAGGGTACGAGGCAGCAGAGAGGCAACAGCATAGGGCATGAGGCTACTGAATAGGCTACGACGCTACAGCATAGGGGACGAGGCTACGCTGTAGGGTACGAGGCTACAGCGTAGGGCAGTGGTCGGCACTAGGCGGCCCACGTGGCCAGTTTGCTTTGATAGCAGAAAAATAAAATTTTTATAAATTGATAGCGGCTGATTCTGAGATCTCAGTCATGACAGCAACAGTTACTCACATAATCACTTCCTCTTATGTGATTGTGCCTCCAAAATAAAGCGCGAAACCAAGTTGCTGCTGGTTGGCGTCCATGTTTGTTTTGGTACAAGAAAACGCAACAGTTGAGCTCCAGTGGTTCAGAGTGTTGTCATCAGGTTTTTGCACCTCTCTTCCTGTTGAGCACTAACGTCTCTGCAAGTTGGTGGAAACAACGTGTGTTTTGTAGTTGTTCAGGGGCGTTTCAAAGCTAAATCAGGGCTCCTGAACTTTGTGTTACAGGTGTGAACTCCTTCCTGCTCTTCATGGCCTACAAAGACAAATACCAGAGCTCCGACTCTCAGGTGAACTACGGTCACTATTGTTATTGTTTGTTTGTTTGTTGTTCGTTGTTGTTGTTGCTGAGGTTTCAGGTTTCTCTCAATCTGCTTACTGTTTTTGTGGTTTCAGCTCTACGAGGCATTCGGGGTCCTCCGGGATCTTGGAGCCATCGCACAGGTCCATGCTGAGAATGGTGACATCATTGATGAGGTACTACATCCTGACCAATGAGACAGTAGCTCTCGTTTTTATCAGCACGATCACACCAACACAGTGAATCCAAATTTGTTTGTGTTTCAGGAAGAGAAGAAGCTTCTCTGTCTTGGCATCACTGGACCTGAAGGACACGTTTTAGCTCACCCTGAGGAGGTACACACACCTGTAACACACCTGAGACACACCTGTAGCACACCTGAGACACACCTGTAGCACACCTGTAGCACACCTGTAGCACACCCTGTAGCACACCTGAGACACACCTGTAGCACACCTGAGACACACCTGAGACACACCTGTAGCACACCTGTAGCACACCCTGTAGCACACCTGTAGCACACCTGAGACACACCTGTAGCACACCTGAGACACACCTGAGACACACCTGTAGCACACCTGTGTTGTCACGTCGTGTGTTGCTGATGGTGTGGGCGTGTTGTCGCGTTGTGTTCCAGGTGGAGACAGAGGCGGTGTATCGGGCCATCACAATCGCCAAACAGGCCAACTGTCCGCTGTACGTTACCAAGGTGATGAGCAAATCTGCTGCTGATGTCATCGCCAAAGCCAGGAAGAAAGGTGACATCGTCATTCTCATCTGTTTTTCATCACACCCTTTAATTCAGATTAAATTCAGAGTGGACTACACTTTTAATCTGGAGTCCCCAGAAACTGGCCAAGAACGTCCCCTCTATTATCTGGGACTCTTGGCCTTGGGAGACCCTGTCCGGGAACACTGCCACCAACAACTCACAGGGATCCACCACAGTAAGGTGGGGGTTCTTGGAGAGGTGCTGAGCTGAAGGTTAAACATCCTGCTGTTTCTGTCCTCAGGTATGGTGGTGTATGGAGAGCCAATCACAGCCAGCCTGGCCACTGATGGATCTCACTATTGGTCCAAAGACTGGGCCACAGCTGCTGCCTTGGTCATGAGCCCTCCTCTTAACCCTGACCCTTCAACTCCACAGTACCTGACCTCCCTGTTAGCATGGTTAGTATGACCCCACCTCTCTGTTAGCATGGTTAGTATGACCCACCTCCCTGTTAGCATGGTTAGTATGACCCTACCTCCCTGTTAGCATGGTTAGTATGACCCCACCTTCCTGTTAGCATGGTTAGTATGACCCTACCTCCCTATTAGCATGGTTAGTATGACCCCACCTTCCTGTTAGCATGGTTAGTATGACCCCACCTCCCTGTTAGCATGGTTAGTATGACCCCACCTCTCTGTTAGCATGGTTAGTATGACCCTACCTCCTGTTAGCATGGTTAGTATGACCCCACCTTCCTGTTAGCATGGTTAGTATGACCCTACCTCCCTGTTAGCATGGTTAGTATGACCCCACCTCTCTGTTAGCATGGTTAGTATGACCCCACCTTCCTGTTAGCATGGTTAGTATGACCCTACCTCCCTATTAGCATGGTTAGTATGACCCCACCTTCCTGTTAGCATGGTTAGTATGACCCTACCTCCCTGTTAGCATGGTTAGTATGACCCCACCTCTCTGTTAGCATGGTTAGTATGACCCTACCTCCCTGTTAGCATGGTTAGTATGACCCCACCTTCCTGTTAGCATGGTTAGTATGACCCTACCTCCCTGTTAGCATGGTTAGTATGACCCCACCTCCCTGTTAGCATGGTTAGTATGACCCCACCTCCCTGTTAGCATGGTTAGTATGACCCCACCTCCCTGTTATCATGGTTAGTATGACCCCACCTCTCTGTTAGCATGGTTAGTATGACCCCACCTCTCTGTTAGCATGGTTAGTATGACCCCACCTCCCTGTTAGCATGGTTAGTATGACCCCACCTCTCTGTTAGCATGGTTAGCATACATGTAGCGTCACTTTCCACCTCAACAGTCCAGGGGTCTCATTTATAAAACTGTGCGTAGAAACCTCACTAAAAGTGTAAGTGCGCCCAAAAGCCAAAAATGGTGTACGCCAAAAAATATTCAGACTTATGAAACTGTGCGTATGCACACCTGTAAGCAAATTCCCTTTATAAATCACAGTCAACTTAAAATGAGGTGCATGTGAGGGAGCGCCATGTCGACCATGTTAGCCCATTTAGGCTAGACAAAGAGTCCACTCACTAATGAGGCTGCCGATGAGTTAAAAGAAATGACTTGTTTTATGTGACACACACTGAAAGATTTCTTTAATAAAATAGTGTTACATTGTCCGTAACGCCAAGCAGCGCATCACATCCACACACTGGTGCATAGCATTAGCCTCGAAAAGGCAACGAACATAATGATGATAACAATAGACAGTGTGAAACTATGCTCTCGGGAAAACGGGATCAGTGTAATATGTCCTCCTGTTCACCTGATTTATGAGAATAAATTGCACTGCAAGCAAGTATAAATTAATATGATTCCGAATTAAACTGTAAAAAATATTTGAGGCTCTTTTGCAGAAACAGAATCTGTTTGTGTTTATGATCCTAAATCTGGATCTTTTTGTGGCTGCAAATGATCTTAAATTGTGTGTGTTTTTTGCGCACTTCGGGGAAAGTCAATCAAAGGGGTGTTTTTTATTCAGAAAGGCTTTAATACTCAGAGGTAATATTTGGATTTATTTTACACAGTAGTAGGCCTGTTCATCTCAACGCGTTTCATCCTTCTGCCATGTGAGTCGCTGTTTGTCATTTCTCCTCTTTATGTGCGTACGCATGGTTCAGAGTTTACTTACAGGACGCACGTTTGTTTTTTATAGATCACAGCCTTTGCTTGGGAAGTGGCGTCCGCACGTTTCCAGCCCTGTTTTGTACGTACGCACTGTTTATAAATGAGGCCCCAGGTGTTGCAGGTGAACCTAAGAGGTGCTTGTTGTGCCTTTTTTTCCAGTGGAGACCTCCAGGTGACGTCCAGCGCTCACGCCAGCTTCTCCACAGCTCAGAAAGCTGTCGGTAAAGACGACTTCACTCTGATCCCAGAGGGAACCAACGGCATCGAGGAGAGGATGTCTGTGGTGTGGGACAGAGCGGTGGTGAGATGAGCCGTCTGCACACTGTGAACCCTACAAACGTGGATAACAAGACATTCAGTGTTCACGTGAAAAGTGACAGAAATAGCTGTAGAATGAAAACAGGGGGCCAACAGAGAAGCCACGCCTACTTCCCACCTTCAGACAGCTGACCAATCACAGAGTGAATAATAATAATAATTTTATTTATTTGCAAGGACAGTGCATATTAACATGACAGCTCAAAATATGCCAGAGTTAGCCAAAAGGCTATTTTTCATCTGTATTCCCAGGCCCGATGTACAATAGGCACCCTGAAAATAGGTAATAGGTAAAACAAATTGATTTTCACATGGCAAAAATACAATAAACATTACATTTGCTACAGTAGCAGGAATAAGACGCCAAAACAAACATGCAACAAGGAGTTCATGCGCTACAGAGCTTAAGTGGAAATGCAGCTGGAGGCGACAGAACATAAGAGTACAAGCTGCAGTTCATAAAACAACTAGAGTCAATATTAAGAACACAGTCAAAGACATTAGTCAGTTATAATACAAAGCTTAAGAGGCAGAATAAACTGCAGCATTAAAATGCAGCAGTATCGAAATTAAATAAAAAAAACATGCAAGATGGCTCAAGAGAGCGGCGGTGGAAGTTCAGTGCTGGCATGTTTGACTGCTAAGGAGCCAACGTTTTAATGATGAGCGGAATACATTATAACTATTAATTTCTCTGATTGACGTTGGGATGTTGTTCCATTCTTTTGAAGCTTTAATAGAAAAGGCTGGACTGACTAAACGTAGTTTTCCTGAATGGAATGACACAGTCCCCTCTGGATGTTCCTCGAGTGAGGCGACTGGAGATGGACCTTAAACTCACAATCTCAAAGAGGTGGAGGGGCCAGGCCATGAAGGATTTTATATGCTAGACAGATATTTGTGAACTTAATTGAAAAATTTTCCCAACTTAATAAATTATATTTTTACAGAATATTGCAGTGATGAAAATGACGTGGTTTCTTATCCAAAACTTTAAGTGTTTGCTTGTATAGGGACTGTATTGGTTTTAAAGTGGTGTGGTTGGCCTGAGACCAGATGGTGAGGCAGTAAGTCATATGCGAAAAAATGCATAAACATTTTGGCTGCTCGGGTGGACATTGAGTTCCTGGTAAATCGAAAATTAGATTAGATTAGATTAAATTTTACTTTCTTGACAGTTTTGGTGATATGAGAATTAAAATTAAATTTGGAGTCTATGAGAATACCAAGATACTTAAATTCTGTAACTATTTGAAGTTTTTCACCGGATATTACAATGTCCGGATTTGCTGTGGAGTTGGTAGTTTTAGTAAAAAACATACTAACTGTCTTGGAGAAATTTAACTGAATGCTACACTGATTTAGCCATTCACTGATCTTTACCATAGAGTTTGTAAGTTTAGTTGCCACTGCTGTTTTTGATGGCCCATGTGTGTATAGAACTGTATCGTCTGCATACATTAGAATATTTGAATATGTCTGATTTGTCGAACACAGAAGGCATGAGTGTGTTTTCAGTGCAGAGAGACTAATGCACAATACGCCCTGCGTCGGAGGCTAAAAATAATAATGGCTGCAATGATGGGATCCACTGGACCACTGGTTCTCAGTCTGACATTTTATTATACCTTTATTTTAACAGGCAAGTTAATTAAGAAGAGATTAAATAAAATAATATAAACTACAGACAGAAGATGCAGAACAGCAATAAACTTTAAAAACCAGGTACAGAGACACAAGAAACCAAATGAAAGATTAATAAAGTGGCATGATCCACATTTTTTGTCGAAATTCAGTGTTTTCGCCAGCCAGTCATGGTAGGCTCTCTCAGCCAATAAGCTCTAAATGAGAGGTTCACAGGTTTTAAATGAGGGTAAAAGAAAGTTCTGGTATCACATTTGTACACAGTATCAGCAGATACTATGATACATAATATAAATAAAATATTCTCCATGACAGAGAACAGTCAGTTCCAATCAAAGTTTACATTAATGGTCACATGACTGGTTTGTCTTGAGCTGTGTTTTCGTTTATAGATATTGAAGCTAGTTCAGTCTCTGATATGGTTCCATTTATTTGCTGCTCTGATTGAAAATGCTGACTGTGCAAAAGCAGTTTTCCTAAATTGACTGATGCCCTGGTCTCCTTAGCATTATCCCTGCAGAACGACACACATTGTTTAGGTTAGGTTAGGTTGGTGGTGCTAGGTTATGGTCTAATTTATACACCAGGCACATTTCTGCAACATAAAGAAAACTGTTTGAGTTTTTGTGGAGTTTTTCTTTTTCTGGATTAAGGCTCTCTAAGGATAGAGGCTGTTGTGTAAATGTATGTAGTTTCCACATGTGAAGGCTATTTAGATCTTTGTCATTCTGTCTCTGCAGTCCACGGGGAAGATGGATGAGAACGAGTTTGTTGCAGTAACGAGCACCAACGCTGCGAAACTCTTCAACATTTACCCGCGCAAAGGTATCGCCTGGAAATGATTTACTGACATACGAGTATAAAGGAGGACAGGTTTATCTGTAACTTTGATGTAATGATTAAAGATAAAGTAATACTTCTAGTAATACATCTAACCCTAACCCTATTGTTTGTTTACAATAATATTCAGATATCCATAAATGGTACTCAGATATCTGTAACATGGTGGGTTTCTGTCCTCTGTGTGCTCAGGACGGATCGCTGTAGGTTCAGATGCTGATATCGTTGTCTGGAATCCAAAGGAGACCCGAAGTGTTTCTGCAAAGACTCACAACCTGGTAACAACACATCAGTCTTCATCATCCATAATTAAAATTCATCATTGATCATCATCTTCCTCACCATGCTGCATGCCTGTGTGCAGACGGTGGAGGTCAACATACTGGAGGGTTTAGAGTTTCGAGGTGTGGCGTCGGTGGTGATCAGCGGCGGTCGAGTCATTCTGGAGGATGGAAAACTCAGCGTGACTGAAGGTTCAGGACGCTTCGTCCCCCGGAAGGCTTTCCCCGACGCCGTCTACAAGAGGATCAGAGCCCGCAGCAAGGTAACGTACCTGTTAACCAGATAACTACCTGAACTCTGACAGAGGATCAGAGCCGCAGCAAGGTAACGTACCTGTTAACCAGAGAACTACCTGAACTCTGACAGAGGATCAGAGCCGCAAGGTAACGTACCTGTTAACCAGATAACTACCTGAACTCTGATTGGATCAGAGCCACAGCAAGGTAACGTACCTGTTAACCAGAGAACTACCTGAACTCTGACGGGGTTCGTCTCTGTCTGGTTGATGAACTAGTTAATCAGAAAAATGACTGATCAAACGTTTCTCTCCTCATCTCAGATGGCTGAGGCTCGCGGCGTCCCCCGTGGAAACTACGATGGTCCCGTCCATGATGTCATCAGTATGACTAAATCGGTCCCACCCACTCCAACCACCAGGGGCCCCCCTGTCCAAAATCCCAGATCGCCCCCCGAAACCTCCACCAATCAGGATTCACACTGGCAGGTAGTGTTCATACATGCAGGACACAAACAAACACACGTCTCTGGAGAATTCTTATCAATAAAGTGATCACTACAGCTGATTGGCTCAGAGTGGCATTCTGGGTAAATCCTGTACTTTAGATAACACACAGTTTATACATACAATAGCTAAGTACTGCAGTTACACATGAAGAAGAACATGAAGAAGATACACTGATCCAGATCATCATCTTCTTCTTCTTCTTCTTCACAGGAGCTCAGGTTGATGACCACATACCTCGCCGCTCGACTCAGAGGATTGTGGCTCCACCTGGTGGACGATCCAACATTACATCCTTATCTTAAAGAAGAAGAATCAAACGGTCACTTTGAGTTTGTCCAACAGAAAACTCAAGTGTCACATATACTACAAGATACAAACCCTACTACAACCTTACAACTAGTACTACACCCTATAACAATAGTACTTCATCTCCAGCTGAACCCCAGTACAAACTTACACATCTTACAATGATAATACTGTACCTAGTACTTAACTGAAGTACTTCAAGTAGTACTAAACCCTACCTAAACAACAAAGCTAACATTAAAGCCTACTACAACACTACAAATTATATAACAGTAGTACTGTAACTAGTACTAAACTCTACAACTAACTCGTATGAAATCCTAGCAAACTAGTGCCACAACCAATAACAGTATACCAAAACCTGCTGCAACCCTGCAGCTAGTATTAAACACTACAACTTCTACTAATTAGTTTAAAAACGGTAACAATAACCAACAGTACTCAATCCTAGTACTTAACCCTACAACTCAACAACAAGTTATAAACCTTATGAGTACTAAATCTCACTATATTTTGTACTTTTACTATCAAATCCTACAACAACCATCCAAGTAGTACTACATTCTTCAGTAAAGGTACTTTAGCTGGTGCTAAACCCTGCTGGTAGTACAACTCTACAGATACTATTAGACCCTGCTAACCCTGCCCTACTAAACAAAGGTACTACAACAAGTACTAAACCCTGAAGACACTAAGCAACACGTATTAAATCCCCTGCAACAATTTTACTTCAACTAGTACTAACTCTAAACTACTATTTAACCATATTGTAGTAGTACTTCAACTGGTACCGAACCCTAGAACAACAGTACAGCTAGTACTAAAGTACAAAAACTTAACCATACAATTTAACAACTCGTCATAAACCCAATCAGCACTAAATCCTAAAATAATAGTAATCCAACTTGGACAATACCCTACAACAATGGTACACCCTACAAATACTACTAACGCTACAACAATGGTACACCCTGCTACAAAAGCACTACAATATTAAATTTTACTACTTAATCTTACTAAGAGTAGTACTTTAGAATTACTAAACCCTAAAATTAGTACTTAATTTTAGAATAATGATATTATTATTAATGGTATCAATATTCTAACTACTTCTAACTCATACACCTACTGTAGTTCAAGTGGAGTAGCACTGAATGTTACAACAATGGTTCTACAACCCTACAAATACTACTAAACCCTATAAACCCCCTCAACTGCTAGTAAATCCTACACCTACTTCAACTGCAGTAGTACTACAACCCAACCACTAGTACTAAATCCTACTACATTGGTACTTAACTAGTACTGAATATTATTGGTATGGCTCTTGGAAGTCATTTGAAGTACTCTAATCTTAACTCATGTGTACTCAACATTTCATCTACTCGTCACTTCCTCATGCTCTCTTTGCCTCTCAGTACTCTCTGATAAAGGCAGTCGTAGTATTAGTATTAGTAGAATAAGTCCAGAACATACTTCCTGACACGTTCACACCTGAAGACAAACTGTTTACCACCAGTACACCTTTCACACGGTAAGCTGCTGTGGCTGGATGTTCCCAGATGTTCCCAGAGGACAACCTAACCCATCAAAACCCTTCGTCCATTCCTTCCAGAAACATATTCCTCTCAGTGTAAATGAAATTCATATTGTCTTAACTTTGCTCAACATTAACATTTAGTCTGCAATATTTCATGTCTTCATGTAGTTTAAGGTCTCAGGATAATCCAGGTCCACGTCGCTCTGAGATCTTCCATCGGTCTGAACCACTTCAGTTTAAATCTGCATCACTATGAGACCATTAGAATCATATGAATCCATAATGTGCTGGTAGAAATGAGTCCGTGGCAGAGTGACACGTTCAGTCCTCATGATGTTTCTATTGTTGTGATTTAGTCTGAACTGAGCCGGACTGCAGAGTTTGTTATTAATCCAGTTATTTGTAGTTATTGATGAAGTAAAGTTAAAAGTTTTCTCAGAAACCAGATTTAAACTTTCAGACTGACACTATTAGACTTTTTGTGAACTATCAACTGTAATAATGGTGCTAATATATCCAGTGGTAGCCTGCAAGTAGCAAACCCTGCAATACCATGACCCCTACAGGATGCAGACAAACTGACCCCCCCCCCCCCCCCCCCCCCCCCCCCACAAATATCTAAAACAAACACAACTAAACAATACAACAACACCCTGCTCTGACCATGGATGTATTAAAAGACCTGGAACACGAGGCAAAAAGGGTCTCTAGCTTAGAGCTTCTGTGTAGTGTGGCCCTCTGCACATGCTCATTAGGGTTTCTCCTGCTGGTCCCGCCCACGCAAATTGCTAAACTGAAAGTGAAGGTAGATTTAGCTCCATGACCTCGGCCCCAACAGATTCAAACAACAAGGAGGGCGCGATCTGTAGAGTAAGAAGCTACATGCTGATGATGAATCAAGATTCTGATGGAGCAGAAGACACATGCCTGGGTTCAATTCCCCACTGTGACCCTGAGCAAGACACTTAACCCCTTGTTGCTCCAGAGGCGTGCGACCTCTGACATATAAAACAGCTGTAAGTCGCTTTGGATAAAAGCGTCAGCTAAATGTCAAATGTAACCCTTGTAGTTTCAAGCAGTGACCGGAGGATCACCAATAATCCATGTGCTCAGTCACTGCGCCTGCTTTACCAATAGATGCTCTCGGTTTACCAATCCCCGCGCTCAGTTTAGTGGAACTTTGCGTTGCAGTTCCACGAGTGTCCACAGGAGAAACCAACAGCGAGCCTGAGTGATTGTGCCGTACCATATCTGTAAAAACATCCGAGGTCTTACCCTGCTGTAGGAGGGTCAGCATCCACCATGACCTCTGACCCTGACTGTAAAAGGACTAAAACAAAGGGTTTTCAGCTTGTGATGTCACAGCTGCAGACCGCCTCCCCTTCCAGCTCTGTGACCTCTGAAGGGATTTTTAACTGTATTTGATTTGTAAAGGCTTCATTTGATACCATGATCATTTTGTATTTTTTACAGTTTTTGTATCCTGGCAGAGTTAGCGTCGGTGATCGTAGTCCTCCCACACAGCTCAGCCCTGCGCAGTCCACGGCAGCCATGTTGGTGCTGCAGGTCTGGCGAAATGTTCAGACGTCATAAAAGAAGACGGAGACGTTCTGTGACCAGTGGGATATTTTGATTTTGATACCATTATCAGGTCAATACAGTAATTCTGAAGCTACAGCCAGCAGCTCGTTAGCTTAGCTTAGCATATAGACTGAAACCAGCCGACTCCTTATTAATCCCTGCAGAACAGACTGAGCTCCAACATGGCGGCTGGTTCCTGCAGGCTGACCTGCTCCTGTAGACGTCCTCACAGGTGCACCGGAGCCAACATGGAGCTCTTTCTATACGCAGTGATCCTGTGCAGACATGGCGGTGTGTATCTGAAGAGGGGATCCTGTGGTGACGGTGCATCTGCTGTTGTTGTTGTTGTTGTTGTTTCTGTGGTGAATGTGAAACTACTTCCTGCTGCATGAATAAAGTGTGAAGAGAAACGCAGTAGAGTCAGATGTCTTTTTTATACACCGCTATGATGAACTACAGAGAGTCAGCACAATCGAGCCAGTAGGGCGTCATGGTGGCGCCAGAGGAAACGCCCGAGGATCACTAAAGTGAGACTTTCTCTGGAGCAAACTTTTGTGCCAGTTCATGAAATCAGTCTGACACGTCTCTAATACACCAAAGCAGGAGGTGAAACCCAGAGCTGCTCTCTGCATCTGTTGATGTCCAGTAATATCTGTTTGGGTTCACTGGAAGTTATAATAATATAATGGAAATATATATTTTAACAGCATATATAAAGTGAAGAGGATCTCCGTGACTAACTTTGGCGTGCATGGAGGACTCATCGTTAACATGTACAAAGTGATAAACAGGACTTAAACCAGCTTAGAGCCAATGAAACGTTCCAGTAATATCTACCCAAAACCCAACCACTAGCCAAAAGGAAAACCAGTGTGATGAAGAACACTGCAACGGAGAGACACTCTGCCTGAGCATGTTATTCTGGAGAACAGTAAACATGGCTTTAAAATGTCATGGAAACAAGATCTCCTGGCGAGACGGCTTTCCTCATCCCAGGATGCTTAGACTCTAGGTCATGCAATGTAATGTCTAGATAACATCTATTGTTTTCTTTTTCTTCTGTTTGTTCTGTTGAGTGATTTTTCCTGATGAGAGCTGGGTTATGTGTTGGTGTGTGTGACTTTCTGTAATTGTGTCCTGCACTGTATAGAGTTGTGTGTCTGTGTGGACCTCAGGAGGAACAGCTGTTGCTAATGAATGAAAATCAAATGAAAAATATCTGATGATCTAAACTGGAAACTATGTACTGTAATGACGAGTAGTACGCTGCTCTGGCATTACGGAGGGCCTTCCTATAAGTTTTAAGACTATCTTGCCAAATTAAACGAGAATTTTCCACTTTGGTGGAACGCCAATTCCTCTCAAGTTTCCGTGATATTTGCTTTAATTTGCGAGTTTCAGTATTATACCATGGAGCTAACCGTCTTTGTTTTAGTATTTTCTTTTTTAGGGGGCACAGAGTCGAGTGTCATTCGCAGTGATCCTGCAGCACTATCAACAAGATGATCGATTTGGGAGGGACTGAAATTAGCATAGGAGTCCGTTACTTTGTGACTAGATAATGTATTTAGAGCTGATGGAATCGCATCCTTAAATTTAGCTACAGCACTATCAGACAGACATCTTGTATAGAAATTTTTGCCCAATGGCGAGTAGTTCAGCAATACAAACTCAAAAGTTATCAAACAGTGGTCGGACAAAGAGGGATTCTGTGGGAACACCACTAAATGTTCAATTTCAATACCATACACCAAAACAAGGTCGAGGGTGTGGTTAAAACAGTGAGTCGGTCTATGAACTCTGACAGAAGCCGACTAATCTGCTGATCTTTTGTCGGTGGAGTCTGGGGATGAGCGCGATGCAGCGACTGTTTCTGGTTAAACTCTTTAGAGAAGCATCCTCTCCATGATGCGTCAGACTGATCTGAGCCGGCTGAAACCAGGTTTACCGCTTCACTGCTCGCTACTGGACCGGTCTCATGTTGTCCCCATTCATCCAGGCTCATTTTCTTCATGACCGGTTTCAGAAAGACAGAATAAATCCATCCATCATTTCTGCTGCAGCTTCAGACGAGACAGCTGATGCTGGTTTTTGTGCTTCAGCAGCTGTTTGTTCGTTTTTATCAGGTGATTTCAGTTCTTTAAATCTTCAGACAGAAAAACAAACCGGTTCCTCTTATTGATTTCTTTACCACGTGACGAAGCAGCCGCGCTGATGACGTCACGGGCAACAGGCCTTGAGCAGGTAAGGTCACGTGGTCTCGGACGCGGCGGGACAAATCAGTGAAGCAGCTGACGATCTGCAGCTTCCTCTTCAGGTGAGTCGGACCTCCAGCCGGTCCCCCTTTCTGGTTCTGAGCACGTGTCAGACTGCTTCCCCCGAGGGTTTCAGAGTTTCAGGGTTTCTGAGGATCCAGATTTTAATCCCGCAGATCACCGCGTGCGCCTCGCGGGAGCGCGCACAGCCAATCGGTCAGAAATGTTTTCAAGCTTCATCGGAGCTGAAAGAGATCCGCGAGCACAGAGGGGGGGGGGGGGCTTCATGGGTGTCTCTGCGTGGTGCAACATGAGGGTCACGGGCCTTGTGTCCGTCTGCAGTAACTCAGCAGGACCCGGGGGGGGATTCAATCTGCTGCTGCAGGCTTTTACTTTGAAGGTTTGTGAAACAGCTGTTAAATTCTGTGTTAACTGAGTGAAGCTGGAGGAAGTCTGGACCAAACTACCAAAATAAGAGTCTTGTTGTTTCTTTTAATGTTGCAGTCGGAGGCGGGGGGGTCAGAGCGGACATTGATGGGGGAGTTCCGGCGCCTTGTGGAGGAGCTGCTGGCTCTTTGTCTCTCGAGGATCACTATGGAGGAGAACGCCATCAGCTGTGATCTGAGTGAGCCCTCAACACCACCAACCCAGGACCAGGTCACACCTGAGATCCACCTTAGACCCGGTGTTCAGGAAGTTGTTTCTTTATTGTCTCACGTTTCCTCCTAAAGTTCTGCACAAACGCGGTAGTTGTGGTGCTCACAGTACGGCAATTAATCGATTAGCCGTCAACTATTAAATCAATCTCCAACTATTTCCTCCTTCCTGAGTCTGAAACTCTCGTTCCAGCCTCTCAAATGGTTCCTGGTTCCTTCGCTCCTCTGACTTTAGCGGACGTCACTTTAAAGACCAGAGAACTGATCGATCAGCGGTGAAAACGTCGTTAATTAACAGAAGTAGTGTTTGTACTAACAGCCAATCACAGAGCTTCAGTGTCTGTCGGTGAGCCGCTGAGGCTCATGGGGATTGGAGTATCTGGAGACACAGATTCAGAGTTCTGTCTGCGGCTCTTTCAGGCCTGGCTGAGGTGGCGAAGACCTGCGAGGCGATGAGGAAGCAGTGGCTGCACGCCGAGCTGGAGATGAAGAAGTACAAGGAGCTGCTGGTGAAGTCCGACGTGGCCAAAGCCGCCCTGGAGGTCAAACTGAAACACGCCCGGAACCAGCTGGACGTGGAGATGAAGAAACGCTACAAGGTCGAAGGAGACTACCAGTACCTGGTGAGTCCGGTCCGCACTTCCTGTTCCCTCCTCCGGGGGAGAAATTTGCTTAAGATATGTTTTCTACCTCTCGATTTAACTGGAGAGAAGACGTCAGATGGAGTTTTGAAGTCATTTGTTAAAAATGTTCATGTTTATTTGTAAAAAAAGAGATCTGTGTTCCACCCGGTGGAAATCCTCCAAAGTCAGTAACTGTTCTGTCCTGACGTGTTTTAACATTTCAGTTCAGAGGAGACGACCTTCTGCCTGGTAACCCTGGCAACAGGTTTCTACGTCAGCCAACACGCAGAGCAGTGTGTGTTAATGAACGAACGTCATGTTGAGCGTCAGCGGGTGGTTTAACATTTTCAACATGTGCTGCCGTTCCTTCAGCTGCTTCTCGTCACGTCGGGGAACCTCGGAGCAGAACTCTGACTCCATGTTCACGGTTCTTTTCCTAGTGGGAGTTCAGAAAGTTCCGAGTTGCCTGGAACGCAGCATTACTCTTCAGCTGGGGCGCGTTCAATCCCAAAATCTCTTGCAACGTTCTGCAACGGGCTTCGAGGTGTGTTTTCTTCTTTCCGGTGGGCGTGTCTCAGCGGCGACAAGTTTGTAAACAAAACGGAAAATGCAGTGCGCTTGCGTCCACAGCGGGGTGTTCAGGGAACCACCGTTTTTCCACATTTCGTCTGCACTGAACTCGCCCAGCTGTTACTTCACTGTCTCTCTTCCTCACTGCGACACTCTGCTGTCAATCAAACTGAACCAGGGACACGCCCCTCCAGCCGTCCTCAAACACCTTTTTCTTTTTATTAAAACACTTAAAAACATGTTTACGTTAATTTTGACTACAATAAAGGACATGATTTCAATTGGACGTAATATTTTACTCAACAAATAAGAAATCCGTCTTTTAGTCAGTTGGCAACGTGGCCCTGAGGCTCCACCCACTCTCCCACACCTCCGTTTTAAACCTCAGACCTTCCGCTCTGTTTCCTCCTGTCCAGACTGACCCCGTTCTGGTTTTAAACTCCGGGGTTTTAATTGCTCGTGAGGATGTAGCCTCGGCATGTCTCCTGTCCACCTTCAGTCTGATAGTTTCACTGCGATGACGAAGACGCTCCGTCACAAACGCGCTGAACGTGACCCGGTTCACAGAAGCAGAGGATCGACCCTTTCCTTCACAATGACTCTGATGTTTCCTGTAGCGCCGCCATCATGACACGCGTTGAGCTGCCGTTGTCTTGTCTCTGTGCTTCACAGCAGAGGCAGATGCAGCTGATGTGCGACATCCTGGTCCACGACAGTAAGTCCAGCGCCTGTCTGAACGATGAACAGAAATCTCTTCTGGCTACGTTTGAACACAAGGGAGCGAACATGACGCTGCACAAGAGCAGCAGACGGTAAGAGACGAGCCCGTCACGTATCCACTGATGAAAGGGTTAAAGTTACATGAACGTGTTTGGCCCCCGGGGGACAGAGGAGGAGGAGCCATGAAGAGTCGGACAGACTCTGTGTGTTGCAGTCGACACACGGAGCCACCAATCGGAGCTCAGGCTCACACATCAGGAGCTGAAGAAACGTTCAGACGTTACGAACTGTGATCACACGAAATGCCCAGATATATTCCAGATGAGGAAGCTTACTGGACAGACTCCACTGCCCCCGGTGGTGACGTTAACCAAGTACATGCACTCAAGTACTGCACTTAAGTACAAATTAGAGGTACTTCTACTTTACTTTTACATTTTCATGCCGCTTTCTCCATCTCAGCGGGAGATCTTGTTCTTTTTACTTCACTTCATTTATCTTCAGTTACGTTCCAAAGTCAGATTTTTACACATGAAGACTTTATAAAATATGATGTTTGGTTATAAATGAAACGGTTTATAAGTACAGCTGGTCCATTAGTGGGTCGACAGAAAATTTATGAGCAGTTTATTTTGGTAATCGTTGAAGTTATTTTTCATGTAGAAACATTTTGTGACAATTTGCTGTTTTTCCTTTTTATTATTTGAATGTAGTTTTAATTAGAGTTAGATCAGCATTGTGATTGTGTCTGTTTGGGCAACTGTGAGAACATTTCTCACTATTTTCTGAATCTTTAAAATCAATGACTGGAGAAAGTAAAGCCGGGTCACGTGTGGCCGCTGCTCTCTGTTCAGCCAGGTCAGTTCTTCTGTCGGGTCCTGGTTGTGGTGCGGTGGTGGCTTTATAAAGCTGAGAACATCTGAAATCAAGAGTCTGGGAGGATTTATTTCAGAAGTTGTCCGGGATTCATTCTGGGAGGTTTCGGGGTTTTGGTTGCTTTAGAGTAGCCTGGGAAGATTTCAGGATTTCATTCAAGGATGTCAAAAGGTTTGAGATATTTCCTGGGGTGCAGGATAATGAAGTTTCAGAAGTTCTTTGGGAGACCCAGGCTCCGGAGGGTTCCAGTGGTGGATGAGGAGGTTTGGGGGATCTGGAGGTGGTGGCAGGTTGACCCTGTACATTGCAGACGTTCTGTACAGGTTCCAGGGCTCTAAGTAGTTTTGATGGCAGGAGTCGTCCAGTCGATTCTCAGTGGGATCAGCAGCAGTAATGCAGAGGAAAAAGGTGGAATTTAAACTTTGAGAAGCACAACATGTTGTTGAGTCTTTGTCTCTTTGTTCTTTCAGGTTGTCCGTGATTGACGAGTCATCTTTCCTGTCTCACTCTGATATCAGCTACGATCGGACCGATGACGACGTGGTACACATGTTTGTCTGTTCCACAGACTGGATCAGGACCAGCTGCTGCTTTTAAATGTTTACTGTTAATTTGTCCTTCAGATCGGGGTTCACGTTGGTTTCTTTCTTTCATCTGATGAGTTCACTTCATTCTTAGTCACATAAAGTGGCAGGCAGTGCTCGGATTCCCCCTTCACTGTCCACAAACCTCTTTGAGACTGTTCTCACGTTGTCCTGGACGAGTGGTGCCCCATATTTATAAATCTTTTAGTCATATTAATAACTTTGTTAAATTAACTAAATATCTTTGATAGTTGCTAAGAACCAGACCCCAGCAACAGGTTCTGCTTAGTTAGAAAGATTAGAAGCCATGTTGCCCATCAGGACAGCAGCCTGACGGGACTTTGGGTTTTTCATTTTGTTCCAGGACCTGGACACAACAGTGATCAAACCCCTGAGATCCAGAGCCAGAGAGAGAAGGGTCAGTGTGACGAGAGCTTTCCATGTTTCCCAGCATGCCTATGGTTTGTCTGACGTTCTGTTGGTCCCCTGCAGCGCTCGTCCATGGGGCCGGCTGTCGGCGCTCTGGCTGGGAAGCGAGGGAGGAGCGGGAACATGTCGGCAGAGCTGCTGGAGAGAAAAACTGTGGACAAGGTGAGCAGGAACATCTGATGAGACATTTAAATCTGTGGGCCCCACGTAGAACAAAGACACTCCCAGGTCTTAGTGAAAGACACACTTTGAAATGTAAGTTACACCAAAGCTGCAAGCAGCGCTGGTCCTGATGCACGTTGGAGCGTGCTGCGGCCACGGTGCAGCTGCGGAGGTCGTCGGTGTGGCTCTGAATTATCATGTGTTGGTTAAACGTCGCTTCCTGTGTGGCTCTAGAGAACATCTATGTTGGTGTGGAAACTTTCATCACGTGGCTCACTTCCTGCTGCCAGTAGGGGGTGCTATAACATTGATTGAATTTCGGCTTGGCGACGTGTTGAGGGCCGGACTCTCATCAAACATGCAAAGCTTCGTACAGATGTGAGCAAGTACACTGAAGTTACAACAACTTCCTGTTCCACGGCGAATCAGACAGCACTACGTTCAACAGTTCCTTTAGACTGCACAGTGAAACTTTTATATCGATCCGATTAATTCTGCAGGAGAAGTTTGTACGGAACGTGTAAATGGACAAAAATTACCATTAAACTTAAAATTGCCAACTTCCTGTTGGGTTTAGGGGATGGCTCCAGGATGTTACGTGAGCCACAACAAGATTTTGTGCATCTAAGTAAAAAAACATGGTGCTGGGGCTGCGTCGGTCACTTCCTGTTGCCTGCAGGTGGCGCTTTGACTTTGACTGAGTATTGGCATATAGAAGTCATCCAACCTGTTAAACGTGGCACGTGTGGCCGACTTCCTGTTGGGTTCAGGACATCGCCACTGGAGGCTTTTTTTGTAGGTGTGGACATGAAATATCTGCCACAAAACGTTTGCATGTTTAAACAGCCAAAAATGTGCTTCATTTGCCAAAGAGGGAGAGAATTCCTTCAGGTTCAATAGGGTCGTAGCCGCTGTTTTTCACCCTCAAACTTTTTTTTTTCCTGTCACGTTGTTCGTCGTCACCTCTCACTGAGATATTTATTTGATCGTTATTTTTTTGATCATGTGTGAGCTGCAGCTCCTTCTGTGTCGGGTAGTTTTGTCTGTAATGATAGAATGCATAGTATTCTGAAATGTTTCTGTGATGTAGTGTAGTAAAAGCAGCATACAAAGAAAATACTAGTGTAAATCTACATAGTTACTCTCCACCAGGATCTATTGGTGGATGTTGTTGGCAGTGCAGCCTGAGATGAAGCCTTCAGACACTACCCGGGGCTGCTACTCAAACATCAGTCAGAGATGAGGAAGGCTAAATACAACATCATCTAGAGCCTCGTTTAGACCCAAGAGTTCCAGAAAGGTTTGGAAACAAAGTCCCTGATGCTCCTGTTTCCATCTGAAGAAGCGTGAAGATCAGACATTAAAACACGGACATCATGGTTATTCTGCTTTAGAACGTAACCGGCATCCCGCTACATTGATTAACTGGTTGAAAATAATTAGTACAGATGACTCCACATCCCAGAATCCTCTGTCTCAGTAAGACCGTTCCCCAGTCTGTGGTGTGACTTTAAAATGTTGAGCTGAGTTTGTGTGTGACTCAGGAAGTGGAGACGATAGTGAAGGCGTCCGTGATGACCCCTGAGACCGGAGGGCAGATCCACATGGTGGTGGGAATCACCCAGGAGAGCCCTGACCCCCCATCCCGGACCGTCACAAAGGAGTGTGCTATCTCCATCGGAGGAGGAGGAGGAGGTGAGGATTTCTGTTCATCAGTGAGAGCCCAACATTTATTTACTGTCCTCAGAGAGTCTTCAGTACTGTGATGTTTAAGGAATTATGTGCATTGGCTCCACTGACAGATAAATATCAGCTGCCGCCCGTTAAGCTGCACAGTTACACTGAATCAGAACATCCCAAACTTTCTGAACACAGTCTGAACTCTGTGATTTGGTTTTTGTTCCTCAGACCAAACCTCTGTGTGGTTTCCCTGTGATGAAACGGAGCCTGAAACTGAAGCAAAGAAGGTGGAGAGCTCTGCAGTCAGAGCGCCGTACACCTGCAGAGCTGAGAAAACCCTGAAACATGTCTTTCTTTCTAAAACGGTACGAGCTTCATTACCAGGTGTCTCAGTCTGACGACAACAAGCATCCCTGATCAGTCGTAAAACCTCAGATAATGAAGCTTTAACAGCTCCAGGGTGGGTTGAATCCAGCTCAAGTCCATGGAAACGGTACAGAGTACCTGAAACATCCGAGGTTTGTAGTTAATGGATGGTGTAATTTTACATGAGAGAAGAGATATGAGGCAGTTTAGTAAACATCACAAGATGAAGAAGTCCATGTAGCTCTGACAGTGAGCAGAGGGGAGCGGATCAGTGACGACAGGCTGGGATCTGGGCACCATAAAGCTTCAGTGACGGGACAGTCAGACAGTGCTGGATGTGAAAAAATCTCCAGCAGAAACCAATGGAATATAAAACTGAAGTACTGAGAATTATGACATAAAGTTATTTCTTTATGACATGGCTCCCATCAGGACCACAGACCGAGTTCTTACATCCGGTCTGTCTGTGGCCTTTATCTGCCTCCCTGCAGGTGATCCGGCCGGAGACGTGCTTGCCGTGCGGGAAGAGGATCCGCTTTGGGAAGATGGCGTTGAAGTGCAGAAACTGCCGCGCTGCCATTCATCCAGAGTGCAAACTGAAATTCACTGACGGCTGCTCTGCCACCGCTCCGGCAGGAAGTTTAGCTCAGCAGGTACCTCCAGAGTGCTTTAAGGCTCATTCGGACGTCATTAAGCCCCATGCAGACAAAGGACATGGGGGAGGTGGGGAGGCTCCTCAGTACTGTAACTCCTCGTTCAGCATCAGATTTTAATCCTGGTGAAATGAAGGATCTAGACTGTAACAGACCTTCAGCAGGACAAAGACTAAAGAGAGAGCCTGAAGCCATTAAATACACATGTTGAATCATTCAGGGTGACTCTTCCTGAGGACATCACTGTCTCTGATGTCCAGAATTCAGATCAGAAACCAGAGAGAGACGCTGCAGAACCTCCTCAGAATCTTCATGTTAAGTTTCCTTCAGTGACACAGTAATCCAGTGATAGCTGTCTGTACATCCATGCTAACAGCTAACTACAGTTTGACTACACGTGAACATACAGGCTGTAGACAGAACAGCAGCAGCAACCTACAGACCATCCGATCGCTTCAATTGTTTCTGTTGTCATAGTGGTTCTAAATAGCCCTAAAAGTTGGTGTTAGCATTTTAGCATCTGTCAGATTAGCTTCATTTTTGACTTCCTCCATTTTCACACAAGTTACACTGAGCCGATGAAATGCAGAGAAGGATCCTCTGAACCACTTTAAAATACAAGGACAATGTCCAGACTTGATTTAAAGGACAGGAGGAGCAGCAGGATCAGAGACACAGGGGGTCAGGGAGGGGACCAGAGAAGGGGCTGTTAAAACCAGGCAACCTCGCCTGGAGAGGGGCTGACTGAACTACCCTGTAAAACAGACCTGAGTCAGATGTTGTTTCTTTCTCTTCAGAACTCATTGGAGGCGTTTGCTCCAACAGCCCCCCCCAGAGTACCTCGGCTGATTGTGGACTGTGTGACAGAGATCGAGCGGCGGGGGCTGGAGGAGGTGAGCTCATCCTCAGGCTTCAGTCTGTATGAGTCTGACTTTTATTCTCATTGAGTCCTGACTACAAGCCCTCCTTTAGTCAGGAGAGTGTTGCCTTCTGGGATGTTGATGAATGAAGTTAACAGCTGCTACCAGGTAACACTACTTGAGGATAAGTAGAGTTGCAAAGTGGGAGGAGTTACTAAAAGGTAAAATCCCACAAGCTCCCCTGCTGAATCACCACAACTCAAGAACAGCTGTCAGGAAAGATCTGACTCTTGATAAAGTCAAAGTTGCATGATGGGTATTGTAGTATTTACACCCGCTGTCTGCAGACAGGACTGTAAAGGAATGCTGCTGTCTGCAGGGCTGGACAGAGGTTAACTTGCTGCTGTCTGCAGGACTGGATAGAGGTTAACTTGCTGCCGTCCTGCTGTCTGCAGGGCTGGACAGAGGTTAACTTGCTGCTCTCCTGCTCTCCACAGAGAGGACTGTACAGAGTTCCTGGAGGGGAGCGTCTGGTAAAGGAGCTCAGAGATCGGTTCCTCCAGGGGAAAACTCCGCTCATGCTCGGTAAAGTCCATGACGTCCATGTGCTGTGTGGACTTCTGAAAGACTTTCTGAGGAAGCTGAAGGAGCCTCTCATCACCTTCAGACTGCACAGGACCTTCATGGAGGCTGCAGGTATGGAGAGGGAGGGAGACAGACGGAGGTCATGTATCCATACTGTTGTTATGTCGTGAATCGCTTCTGTAAATGCCACGTCGACTTCCTGTGTGTCCTCTGCTGCTCATCTTTCCCTGTGAAAGGGTTTTTTGCGGAGTTGTTCTTTATGTGAATGGAGGCTCTGAGTACAGAGGGGGTCGTCCCGGGGTGCAGAGCCCCTTGAGGCAAATCGCTGATATTCGGTTATATAAGCAAAGTTGACCTGTCTTTGCTGCAGGAGATGAAATGTCTGAAAGAAGTGAGGAGGTCAAATCAGTTAGTGATGTTAAAAACTCTTTTAAAATGAAACCAGGAGTGAGAAGAGACTTTTATACATCATCATAATCATACACTTTGATCACATCGTGAAATCGGGTGAGGGAACCCTTTCTCTTTTCAGTCTGGTTGTTAAACATCTCAGAGCCTAATATCGTCTGTGGCATCACATCTCTCATCACTGTGTTGCAGAGCTGGCTGATGAAGACAACAGCACTGCCATCATGTACCGGGCCATAGCCGAGCTGCCGAAGGCCAACAGAGACACGCTGGCCTTCCTCATGCTTCACTTACAGAAGTAAGAGCACAGCTCCTCTCTGAGGCCTTCTGGTGGACACTGAACAGAACTGTGTCAGCAGCAGAGACTCCGGCTGCCTCACTGCCTCACAGTTAACATGCAGAACACCTCTCACCAGCACACACCCCGACATCACCCTGCTGTGGTGGAGCCAACACACACAACACCTTACATGCTGTATTTATTTTTTAGGGTGATGAAGAGCCCCAAGTGTCAGATGGACCACAATAATTTGGCCCGGGTGTTTGGACCAACTCTAGTGGGACACGGGATGTCCGAGCCGTCTCCAACCACCATCATGAGAGACACCAACACTCAGCCAAAGGTTGGCTTGTTTCTGAATGTCGTACTAAACACTGGACGGTTTCTTACAGCTAACACCGTGAATCAGATGTTGTTAGGGTTTCCTTTCGGAGCAGCGGCTGCAGGGCGGAACAAATGCCGTCCTTCCCCTGAGCGCTTCATTATGGCCTCTGCTCTCGTCTCAGGTTATTTGCTGCATGTTGTCCCTCCCTGAAGTCTACTGGAGACGTGTCCTCTCCTCCCAGATGGATCAGATCCCGTCTTCGTCCTCCAGCACTACGACCTACAGCCAGGATGACGGACACGGTGAGTTTCAGACGCTGTACGTGTCATCAGTGGTCTCTTGTGTTCGCAGCGGCAGCATCAGTTTGTCCGTCACTGCTGTCCCGGCTGAAAAATGATCAGCTGGGTCCGTCAACAAGTCTCTTACCCCCGTTCGAACTAGCACAGTCGAAACCAGATGATCTTCTCTTCTGAGTAAACGACAACCAAAGCAGGGCTTGGTTTGTTCCTGATTAGTGTTAATAGTGTTAGTGCCATTTTTAAATTCAGTCTTAGTCCTGTGTCAAATGTCCTTGTTAGTTTTTGTCATATTTAGTCGACTGTATACTACTGTTTTTAGTCTAGTTTTAGTCATTAAGCATCTTTTTAGTCTAATCCTTACTGCTGAAGCATGTAGGCCAGGGGCCCACTGTGAAAGTGGGTTTGTCTTATTAATATTATTATAATAATAAAAATGATCATTTGTAGCCATTTTGCTGCGGCTGTGTTTGAGACCTGGCCTTTCTTTTCTCCGTGAGAGAGAGTTTAGAGCCCCCAGCTGCAGCAGTAGGCCTACAGGGATCATGGGAAATATTCATCCAGCCAGAGGGAACGATCGCCAACTGTTCGCAGCGCGTCTGCCGTCCCGCGACACGACCCGTACCGGAGAGGGAGTGGGGCGGACCAGGGCCAGGAGATCGCGGAGCGACCGTCTTCCCTCTGGCTGGTTGAAGTCTGACGCTCTGCACTGGAGGGGGCGTGGGGCTCCTCCCCCTGAACTCTAATGTCAATAAAGCAGCTGTCAATATTTTAGAGACCCCCAAAATATCACAAGTCATGCTTTTAGGGGAGCTGATGTCTGAGCGCCTCATTCTCCCGAGCGTGTTGTGTCCTCGCGCACCAGGCGTCGCCCCGGTCGGCCAGCATTCAAAGCACAGGAAGAACAAACGCCGCTGAACGCTGTTCAAGTGAAAATGTAGAGGGAGAAAATATGGCCTGTGATATTTTGTCTCCTCATTACTGACAAAAAGATTATTTATTTATTAACGATATTATTTTTATTATTGCGTGTTAATGTAGTCCCAGCGTCTGAGGACACGGTCGTTGACGAATACATTTCGTTTAGTTCCGTCTGATGAAAGTAACGCCTCTCCTGACGTGTTGTGATGTTTGCAGGTCGGCTGTTTAGGCCTCTGACGTCTCCGGAGCTGAACAGCAACTATAAGACTCCCAGCAGAGCATCTGTGAGAGGCAGGATCGTGAACCTGGGCAACACTGTCTCCAGCACGTAAGTCCACCGCAGACCAGGGGCCCGTACCATGAAGCCGTTTCCACATTAAAAGCCTCGGGCTCTGAATAAGTGGTCGTCCAGCTCACTTTAAGAACATCAGATTTCTTTATTTAACACGCGCAGCTGTTCCAAAAGCAGCGAAACAAAAATCCATTCATGCCATAAAACGGATTTGATTGCTGAGCAGACGGTGTGTGTTCATAGAGTTGATCTGTTACCTGGAACAGGTAGCTGCTAGAAGTCTGAAAACCCAGGGTTAACCCCGAAGTTACCTCGCTAAGCTCACTTCCTGCTTCGTAGTACAGGTTCCTGGTCCAACCTTGAGTCCACTACCAACACCCCTGATGGGTTTATTAAAGCCCAGCGGCCGATCAGAGGTCTGTCCCTGTTGGACCAGCAGCCAGTAGAAAGACCTTCTGCTGGTCTGAGTCCTGGAGTCGAATCATCAGTTAGTTCTGGTTCCATCTGTATTTCCGTCTTCTGTCTCAGGAAACTGAATCTGTTCTGGTCTCATTTTCGACTAAATGATAGAATAATCATTCAGACCTTGTCCAGCTCTCTGAGGTGTCCCCAGGCCTCATGGGATATATAACGTGTTCTGGTCTGACCACAGGGAGTCCAGCACGAGCCTGAAGGTTCTTCACCGAGTCCGCTTTACTGATCAGTGGTGCGAGTAGTTTACCTGTTGATCAGACTCTTTGGGTCAACTTGGGTCAGTAAAGTCGGAGTTCTGCGGTTGCCATGGTTACGCCAGGCTCCTGCTTCTCTGATCAGTGTTGAAAAGGTCCCGGAGTCTCCTGGAGGTCTGTGCCCCCTGTGCCTGATGGGTAACTCGGCTCTGAAGGTGTCAGGTGGTGGACTCGCGGGGACTGGACTTCATATTCCAACGGCTCTTTTCTGCTGTTTGTTTTCTCTTCAGGGGCCGAGCAGAACCGGGGAGGAAGTTCTTCACGTCCCCCAGCTGATCAGAACAGAGTGAACCTGGACACAGGACGCGCAGCACGTAGTACTGCTAGTTTACCTCTGCGTACCAACAGGAAATGATGTAATCTGTGAAAGAAAGCTTTGCATTGTGGGAGAATAGTGATCATCATTAGTGGTGTGTGTGTGTGTGTGTGTGTGTGTGTGTGGAAGATGTTTCTGGGTTTAAACTGTGAGAAAGCGCTGCCATGATCTGTTTGTAAGAAACCAAATAAAATATTTGACTCCAGCTGGTTGCTGTTTTCCTGACAGGAAGTGGAACCTGTGAGACACCACAGCAGTCAGGATGAACCTGCTCACCGCTAATGAGTCTAGAACCGATTTGCATCCAGTTTCCAGCTGAAACACATTCCTGAAGATGCATTTGTTGCATCTCTATCAACTACAGCCACGTGTAACTCCGCTCTCTGTAGCCGAGTTTATTCGCTCCAGACCAGCTGACGGTTAGACAGTTGGATGGAAACACGGCGGCTGACTTGACTCGTCATCTTCGGGTTTTCTGTTTAAAGGTACAGTGTGTCAGAACGGAGACTCCACCTGTTGAATTCATACTCCAGAAAGATAGGGGGCAGCACAACTCAGTTAGCCGTGCAGCTAACTTAGCTGTCCTATTGGCTGGCTGACTGGGCCACAGAACCGGGCTCAGCAGCCTCTGACGCAGACCAGTTTGACAACAGGGAGATCAGTACAAGGTAAATTAGAGCGGCTGTGACCAGGACTCTGACTCCGGGGGGGACGAAGACACGGCGAGTTCAGGCGGGGACAAGAGAGGCGTTGAGAGGGGGGTCGGGCATCAGAGAGGAAGGATATTTTCACTTCTTACTTGCTGAATTATGGATTTATTTCCCCCAGACCAGAGCTGGGGATCGTTAGTTTCTGTGAAGTGTGTCTGACGAAGACTTAATGAGGCCATTAGTTCAGAAAGAGAGAATCTTTGATAAAGAAAACAGGTGGGAGAGTTTTATTTTAACTGAAGCTCCAATAGCTTGCAGACCACACGGACACGTAAAGTAATGGTTGTAAAGCGGGGGTCGAGCAGGAACATGGGGGCAGCAGAAAGCCTGCATCCGGACCCCACAGATCCGGACCCTGGGAGAAGAATGTATACCAAAGGGGGGGAGAGTGGATTAGCTGCATGCTCTTATGGGCTTCACTGAGTGATCACGTCATGAGATAAAAACCCGGATCAGGTACCTGAAGCTGCCCCCTGCAGGGTTGGTGTTGAAGGGGAGTTTGTTGGAAGGCAGCAGGTGGTCCTCCGCTGAGGCCTTGGTGAGGTCTGCAAGGGGGAAACTGCTTTGTTTTCACTAGTGTTGCTGCATCTGTAGGAAAAACCTTTACATCAGCTGGACGGCCAGGTGCCTGTGCGTTGCTCACCTGGGGAACACATGGCACCAGGATGCACTGTGGGAAGCAGGCGAGCCGGCGGAGGCCGTGTGATGCTGGGAAACCTTGGGTCCTGCCGTTACGTCCACTCGTGGAAACGGTTCCCTGATGGCTCCTTCCAGCAGGATAATGAGCCACAAAACAAAGGTCGAGGTGTTGACTTGGCCTCCAGAGTCCCCAGATCTCAGTCCAGTCCAGCACCTCCGGTCCACGGAGCCCCTAACTCACGACTTAAAAGGATCTGCTGCTAACGTCTTGGTGCCAGATACCACAGCACACCTGCAGAGGCCTGATGGCGCGTCCAGGTCCTGGTGGGTCAGGGTTGTTTGGCAGCCGAAGGGGGACCAGCACGGTATCAGGCAGGTGGTCATAATGTTAAACTACTTTACTGCTACTAGTTTATAGCAACATTACCTTCGCTGTCTGTACCTCTGTGTGTATATTGTGTAGGCTGCCTCCCTCTCTCTCTCTCGCTCTCGCTCTCGCTCTCGCTCTCGCTCTCTCGCTCTCTCTCGCTCTCTCTCTCTCTCTCTCTCTCTCTCTCTCTCTCTCTCTCTCGCGCTCTCGCTCTCTCTCTCTCTCTCGCTCTCTCTCTCTCTCTCTCTCTCTCTCTCTCTCTCTCTCTCTCTCTCTCTCTCTCTCTCTCTCTCTCTCGCTCTCTCTCTCTCTCTCTCTCTCTCTCTCTCTCTCCCCAACCGGTCGAGGCAGATGGCCGCCCACCCTGAACCATGGTTCTGCTCGAGGTTTCTGCCTCTTAAAGGAAGTTTTTCCTTGCCTCTGTCTCCTAGTGCTGCTCTTGGTGGGAACTGTTGGGCTTCTGTAAATAACATCACAGAGTTCGGTCTAGACCTGCTCTTTATGAAAAGCGCTGTGAGATAACTGTTGTTGTGATTTGGCGCTATATAAATAAAATTGAATTGAATACTAGTAGTACTTACATATACATTTGAGTTGAATGTCTAATACTCCCAGTACTCTGATTACTACCTCTAATAAAACCTGAGTTCTTCTTCTTCTCTGGTTACTGGGAGGTCAGACGGAGTTAGCAGCTGTCTCCTGCAAGTTCAACCAGCGAGGTCAAAGGTCGCCACAAACACGTGTGTGTGTGTGTGTGTGTGTGTGTATATTAGGAGGCCTGATGCAGCGTCTCATCACCTCAGAGATCCTTCTTCTTCTGCTGTGAGAGCATGGAGCTGCAGAGGTGAGCTGGATATATTGATTATTGGTTATTGATCGTGCTGCAGGAGCTCTGAAACTCTGTGACCGTCTGATGTAATAAAACTAGTTACTGTTAAAAACTGCAGTGTTGTGTAAAAGTACACAGTGTACATCCTCTGAGGCAGTGATCCGACAGTAAGACTCGTCAGGTTTGATGTTTTGGGAGAATTGATTTGTGTTAGCCCACAGGAACGAAGACACAAATAGACATTTAGGTGTTTGTTTTACTGCCAAAGCTTAGCGTGAGAGACTGCCTCATTTGCATTTTTGAAGATAACATTTGTACAGAACCTGTAATCCAGAAAATAATAGTCTGCATGTGAGTACAGAACAGGGAAGTTTAATGTCAGTTAAAATCTTCTGCTCAGCAGCTCCTACAGACACTTTTACTCCCGACTCTATTCTGCAGGTTTGTTAAGTTTTCATTCACCGCCTGAACTACAGAACATTTTATTCCCAAATATGGGTCAAATAGTTTTTTATGGCTGCTGACAGAATTTTCTGATTCTGAAATGATCCTGAATCCCCAAAACATCTGAGTCTGTGTTGACAAAATAAAACCAAGTTTGAACCGGATTTAATCCAGTGTTCAGATTTCAGATCTTGAAATAGATGCAAATTAGCGCATGTTTCATTAGATCCTGGCTCATTTGCATATTTATGTGTGAGTAATGAACCAGCTTAAACAAACGGATCTGAAACTGTTTAAATATGGAATTAAACTCAGACATCACGCTGAGAACGTTCCCCGTACGGAACCCATGAAGCTGTCTGAACCTGGAGAACCTTTCAGAATAAGAGTCTCCCGGGTGTTCGGGGGGGGGCAGAAACAGATCCTGGTTTTAGTTTTTCTTTCTGTTGTCAGATCGGAGCCGATCAGATGGGAGGAGGAAGAGGAGGACGATGAAGAGGAGAAGAGGATGATGGTAAGAAGAATATTTCTGACGTCTGACATGTGATTGGTGGATAACAAAGTGACATCAGCAGCGTGTAAACGATGGTCCACCTATCAGCTGACGGTCTCAGTGCAGAGCTGCTTCTGTCTTTTTCTCCCTCGCAGCCTCGGAGTGGAAGAAACGCTGCACTTTCTGCGACCCGGTCATGAACAAGAAAGTAGAACAGAGGTTTCGGCTGTTTACTAAACTTTCTAGGCCACGTGACCCCCGCCGACCTCTGACCCCTCCATTTTGGGAAGTAATTGGCCAATAAAATGACACCAGAGAAGGTCATGTCCAACTCACGCAGGGAGCTGTAAACTGAGGCTTCCTCTTTACGCTGTCATAAAGTTTTGTAAGAGAGGTCAGAGGTCATCCCTTTATTTCTGGGTTTAAATAAAGCTTTATGACTCAAAGTCACAGAAGGGGAAGATCTGAAGCTTGTGAACAGAGTGTGTTCGTCCTTTAATCCAGACGCCAGGACGGTGTTCATGAAACTGAACACAAACGTTCGTCCCTCTCTCTTTATATAAACGTGTTTCTGCTAATACTTCCCGGGTACTTTCTGAAGTACTTCTCACCTTCTGAAAACACTACATCCATCAGCTGGGTGTTTGAAGGAGAAGCTGACCTGGGATCTGGGAACGTTTCTGTCCTTCTGGTGAATCTATGGGGACGTTTTTGTAGAAATGTAAAAGTCCAGGTTTCATTTGAACACTGGAGGGGGAGTGGGGCTCCTCCCCCTGAACACGTTGAGCATTAAAAAGTTCATTTCCTGCGTTCTGGTCAAACCTTCTGCATCAGTTTCTGGTGGAAATGTTTCTGTAAAGGAAACTGGAACAGAGTCTAACTCAGTGCTGCTCTCAGGTCTGTTTCTGCTGTAGATCAACGTCTTTAATATCTGCTGAGTCAGGATTCAGCCGTCCCTCCTCTTTGTGTCTCTGTTTGGGGAAGTGACATCTATAAATGTAACCGTGGCTCCTTTTCATCATAATGACAAATTGTTTTATTTAACTCTGTGATAAACTCCTGGACTTTAACAGCTCCTGTGTTTCAGCAGATTTTCTGCTCACGGTCAAAACCTCGTGCAGAATCTGTGTTCGCTGACAGCTGCAGAGAAAAGACAGAACATCACCGTCTGAAGACTGAACTGAAGCAGTCTGATGCCCCAAAATAAGGTTCAGAAAACATTCCCCCCCGCAGCTTCCACGCCGCGGTAGACCCTGACGCCAGCGGGGCCACATGACTGGCTCGGCTGTTAAAAAGCAGACAGCTGGTTTTCTAGCAGGAGGGGCGGGATCATTACAGTCGGACTGAGGGTTCTTAAAGAGGCGTGTGTCCTCGAAACGTCTCCGGTAGAGGACTGCAGGTCTCCACACCAACAGATCTGTTTCAGACTCGTCTTCCACCGACGCCGTCTCAAGTGACATCACTTTTTTTTGTCAGACGTCCCACAGCTCCCTCTGTGACACTGAAGGCGTCGGACTACTTTAAAACATGCGGAGGGGACACCTGGAGACAGCCATGGTACTGAGACAGAGACAAACGGACATCTGTTGACCTCAGGCATGCAAACTCCTCACCTTTTCAGCGAAATTAGCCGTTTTGAAACCAAAATGGCTCACCGGCGTGATTTTTGCAGATCAGAAGAGAAAACCTTTGGGAGGGGGGTCGATGCTAAGACGGCAGTCAGGCCGACCCCTGCCCCACACCTGGCTGTGCCTAACCGATCGTCTCCCCTAATGCCCCCGACAGCCAATCAGAGGCAGCGCAGGGCGGGACTATTTTCCAGTCCACCACGCTGCAGAGTCTGACAGGTGAGGACGGTAAAAGACTGCCGAACACGCTCAGCGTCAGCTGTCCTGTCAGGTCACGCTGAGTTCAGAGCTTTGCTGTTAGTACTGTTGGCTGAGCGAAGCGTTCAGAGCAGCAGCTTGGATGCAACGTGTGGGGGACACGGGGGACACTGGGGACACGTCCCCGTCACGTCTTGAAAGCGTTTGTTGATAAATGCTTTGGTCGGTTCATTTCATGTTTTCAAAGTGCTGTGAGAAAGGTTTATGTGCACTGATGTGTTTTTTTTAAGTAAGAATAAACAAGCTGCTGAGTATAAAATGAGGTCAGGAACTTTAACAACTTTAACAACCGTTTCTTTTTGCCAAGTTTCCCGTCCTCTTCCTGTGAACACGCCGAAAGAGCGATGTTACAGGAGGAAGGTCCGGTCTTCTTTACCCCTGAGCAGTCTGCATGCCTGTGACCTGGAACCTTCCTGAAAGACCTGAACCCGCTCCGGTCTGAACCAGTCTCGCTAACAAAGAGTTTTATAATCACATAATGACACTTGTGTCTCTGTGCGTCTCCAGCAGAGGGAGGACGGAGGCTACGAGGCGTCTGTCTCTCAGGAGAAGCAGGACTCTGGCGGTCCAATCAGCCTCAAGGTAGGAGGAAACAAACATCAGCTGATCCTCTGCTGATCAGTCTGACGGGACGTCGGGGAAAAAGCGACGCCAGAGGTCTGACCAAGAGTCTGAGACCAGCTGGGACTGTGCTGACTACAGCTTCTGCTTTTGTTTCCACTGTCTGTCTGTCCTCCTGCAGACGGACACGTCGGGCCGTCTCCTCTTGGAGACTCCTGCTGACCTTCAGAACCTCCTGCTGCTGAGGAAGACCAAGAGGGATCAGAAAGCTGCTGTGAGGAGACCTGCAGCCCCCCCTGCTGCGCAGTCCGTGGTAAGACACGTCCTCCCCTGGACAGGTAACCAGGTGATCGCACAGTGACGTCTTCAGCGTCACCTGCAGAGTCAGAAGTCAGACTGATTACAGACCAGTACATTTCATCGCTGACCGTTTCATAACCAGAAAGAAGCTGTTCATGACTTGGTGATCATGTGATCACGTGACGGGCGACTGTTTGTGTCTCGCAGCCTTACTACGTGGACGAGGAGGATTTCTTTAAGGCCTGTGATCAGAAGCAGCTGCTGGTGATGGACAGATACCTGTCCACAGGTGGAGACGTCAACGCCTGCGACGCTGTGAGTCCTCCACCCTCGGCTGCGGCCCAACAGCAGAGGGCGGTAAAGTGCCACGCTAGAACAACCAGATTATTGATCATGTGGTAGGAGTTGAATTGAAGAAGATCCTGAACCTGCTTCACAGCTCAGGATCAAAGGAAAAGACAAGAACAGGGAATTAAAAACGATTTTTAACACCTGAACGGCCAAACGGGTCGAGAGTAAATGAACGTTTCACTTTCTGAGGTGTACCGGACCTGAAGGTGATGTAAGTCACATGACGGGTTAACGCCGCCGTTGGGTTTGTAAGTCATTTGACGTAGCGTTATTTTGACTTTCACATGACTCGAACCCTGATCCTGATCCTGACCCATGTGTCCACCGCGTTATGTGGACTTTCTCTTTACGTCACATGACTTTATTTGCACCCGTCGTACTTTCTTCGGCCTCCAGAGGGCTGAATTATCTTTCTCTGAAAGACAGAACCTAAGAACATCACTTCCTGTTTGTTTGCTTTGGGGGTGTTTCCAGAATCCTTAAAGACTCTGAAACATCGGATCAATAAATATTCCGTCTGCTGCAACATAAATTTCTAACAAGTTGTGACCCCAAACAAAGATGGCCGCCAGCTGGCTACCTGGACAGGAAACGGGAGAAACGTCTTTTTATGTTGCAGCATGACGTTTCTTCATGTCGCTGGTTCAGAGGCGGTCTGGACCAGCTGATGTCTGTGCTGCTGTCTGTGTTCAGTTTGAGCGTACAGGTCTGCACAGAGCGTGCTCACAAGGTCACGCAGAGGTCGTCACCAAACTATTGGAGGCCGGCGCCGACGTCCACAGCAAAGACAAGGTACGACGTTTATCATGTTATTTTAAAGCCTGCACAAATGGAATCTGAATTTAAAGTCTATAGTATGCTAAATTGTATTTCAGATCAAATTTAACAGTTTGAAATTCAATTTAAATCTCATTGCTTTCACATATTGGCTTTCGGTTCAGATTCAGTCCAGAATTCAGTTTTCAAATTGAGTTTCTCACTCAGAGGCACTCATAAGGGGGACTCTGGAAGAACCGTTCAAAGGACCACAAGGCTTTCTGGGTTTATACCAGGTCTCTGGCTCCAGTGTTAGAACCAGTTTTAATCTCAGTTTTAATCTGGAGTTAGAACCAGTTTTAATGTCAGTTTTAATCTGGAGTTAGAACCAGTTTTAATCTGGAGTTAGAACCAGTTTTAATCCCAGTTTTAATCTGGTGTTAGAACCAGTTTTAATCTGGAGTTAGAACCAGTTTTAATCCCAGTTTTAATCTGGTGTTAGAACCAGTTTTAATCTGGAGTTAGAACCAGTTTTAATCCCAGTTTTAATCTGGTGTTAGAACCAGTTTTAATCTGGAGTTAGAACCAGTTTTAATCCCAGTTTTAATCTGGTGTTAGAACCAGTTTTAATCTGGAGTTAGAACCAGTTTTAATCCCAGTTTTAATCTGGTGTTAGAACCAGTTTTAATCTGGAGTTAGAACCAGTTTTAATCCCAGTTTTAATCTGGTGTTAGAACCAGTTTTAATCTGGAGTTAGAACCAGTTTTAATCCCAGTTTTAATCTGGAGTTAGAACCAGTTTTAATCCCAGTTTTAATCTGGTGTTAGAACCAGTTTTAATCTGGAGTTAGAACCAGTTTTAATCCCAGTTTTAATCTGGAGTTAGAACCAGTTGTAATCCCAGTTTTAATCTGGAGTTAGAACCAGTTGTAATCCCAGTTTTAATCTGGAGTTAGAACCAGTTGTAATCCCAGTTTTAATCTGGAGTTAGAACCAGTTTTAATCCCAGTTTTAATCTGGAGTTAGAACCAGTTTTAATCCCAGTTTTAATCTGGTGTTAGAACCAGTTTTAATCTGGTGTTAGAACCAGTTTTAATCCCAGTTTTAATCTGGAGTTAGAACCAGTTTTAATCTCAGTTTTAATCTGGTGTTAGAACCAGTTTTAATCCCAGTTTTAATCTGGTGTTAGAACCAGTTTTAATCCCAGTTTTAATCTGGAGTTAGAACCAAGTGCTCACTAACACAGATTTTGACAGATTTGTGAACAACATTTGAGAGAAATAGGTCTTTTGTGCACACACACAAAAAAGTCTTAGATCTTTGAGTTCAGCTCATGATGAACGGGGCAACAACATCTATCTATATATCTCGTTTCTAATGTTCTGGTTCTGTTCAGCTGTGGTCCACTTGTGTCCACACCGCTTGTCGAGGAGGACATCTGTCTGTCCTCCAACTGCTGTTGAACCACGGAGCGGACATTACTGCAAGAGACAAGGTAATACCACAGACAGTAATACTACTACTATCAAATAAAATAATTGTAACGATGTAATAAGAACTTACGCTACGTTTTTTAAATCCCCGCTGAAATAACATTACAAGATTGTTTTTTGAATAAATCACAAGACAATACACGTCTGAAAATGTAAATCACAAACCAGCGTATCAGCAAAGACATTAAAAATATATATATATATATATATATAATATAAACCTGCGGGAGGACAGTGAGACTAAAATACTGTGTGTGTCAGCTGGACAGCACTCCTCTTCAGGTCTCTGTGAGGACCGGACACCTGGACTGTGTTGAACACCTGATCTCCTGCGGAGCTGAAGTCAACACGCAGGACAGGGTGTGTGTAAATAAAATCTGTTAAACTATGATATTATTTCCATTTGCCAAATGTTTCCGTTGGGAGGATTCTACCTGTTTAACTGATGTAATGAACACCTTGGGGCCTCTGGGTAGTTTTGACAGTACACAAGTATTTGAAGTACAGTAAATCTGGTTGGTGTCTGGGCCCCTGCTTTAGGTAGCTTACCAGGGGGGCCCTTCTCATATCTGCATTATTTCTCTTGTGTTTTATGGATGACAGAGGCAGCCTCAATGAAGTGTTGAAACAGATCTGAGATCAGGCCACAGATCAGTCATCAGGTCACAGACCACAGCTGTGTTCTTACTGAGGACAAAGAGGCCGGAGGGGGGTCCGCTCGGACAGGCGCCGGGCGGCCCGCTCGGACAGGCGCCGGGCGGCCCGCTCGGACAGGCGCCGGGCGGCGTTTCATCAATAACCTGTCAGATCAATAAGCGCTGTGTGTGTGTTGCAGGAGGGAGACTCTCCGCTGCACGACGCTGTTGGACTCAACAGATTTAAAATCATCCAGCTGCTGCTGAAGCACGGAGCCGACACACACGTCACCAACCAGGTAACACTGACCACAGGGGCCTCTAGGGGCCCTGAAAGCTCCGGTCTCTGTGTTTACGTTGTGATTAATCAGTACACACGAGACATCTGAGAGAAGCGGTTCGGCCGGAGGGCCACACGATGGCGCTGTTTCAACAGGAGAACATGTTGAAGTGAAAAGAAGAAGCCACTCTTAGCAGAATACCAAGAGTAACAAGAACTGCTTCGCTCTCAGCAGCTGTTCTTAATTCTCTCTGTGTGGTAAAACCCGTTCTAACATTTGGGAACGTTAACAAAAGGTCCTGTGAACGGAGACCGCCCCCCCCCCCCACATTTCCAAATGATAAAACAGCACAAGGAAGAGGAAGCAGAATGGCGCCCGGTCTACAGGTCGGCGGGGAGGCCGGCACCTGACGCTCCGCGTGTCGGCAGAGGGCCGAGCAGATATTCAAATAATAAATCGCCACAATCTAGAGCTACGTTTCCGTCTGGCTCTGAAACATTATTCCTCAAATCGAACCTCAGCTGGTCAACATGTTCATCTCAGGACCAGGGGCCGTACTGAGACGGGCCCCTGGTCCTGCTCCGGTCCGACAGTGAATACAGGCCGGCCTCCTTCCCCCCTCCCTGTCCCCCCTCTCTGTCTCTCTCCCTCCCTCCCCCCATCTCCCCCCTCTCTCTCTCTCCCTCCCCCTCTCCCTCCCCCCTCTCTGTCTCTCTCCCTCCCTCCCCCCATCTCCCCCTCTCTCTCTCTCCCTCCCCCCCTCCCCCCCCCCCTCTCTCTCTCTCTCCCTCTCTCTCTCCCTCCCCCCATCTCCCCCCTCTCTCTCTCTCCCTCCCCCTCTCCCTCCCCCCCTCTCTCTCTCTCTCCCTCTCTCTCTCCCTCCCTCCCCCCATCTCCCCCCTCTCTCTCGGTCTGACGACGGTGTGATGACCTGATGATGATGACGTGATGATGATGACCTGATGATGATGACGTGATGATGATGTGATGATGACTGTGTGATGATGACCTGATGATGAGAACGTGATGATGACGTGATGATGATGACCTGGTGATGATGACTGTGTGATGATGTGATGATGATGACGTGATGATGACCGTGTGATGGCGTGATGATGACCGTGTGATGATGTGATGATGATGACGTGATGATGACCGTGTGATGACGTGATGATGACCGTGTGATGACGTGATGATGATGACCGTGTGATGACGTGATGATGATGACGTGATGATGACCGTGTGATGACGTGATGATGACCGTGTGATGACGTGATGATGATGACCGTGTGATGACGTGATGATGATGACGTGATGGTGATGACATGATGATGACCGTGTGATGACGTGATGATGATGACGTGATGATGACCGTGTGATGACGTGATGATGACCGTGTGATGATGACCGTGTGATGACGTGATGATGACCGTGTGATGATGTGATGATGATGACCGTGTGATGATGACCGTGTGATGATGTGATGATGATGACCGTGTGATGATGACCGTGTGATGACGTGATGATGATGACCGTGTGATGATGACCGTGTGATGACGTGATGATGACCGTGTGATGACGTGATGATGACCGTGTGATGATGACCGTGTGATGACGTGATGATGACCGTGTGATGATGTGATGATGATGACCGTGTGATGATGACCGTGTGATGACGTGATGATGATGACGTGATGGTGATGACGTGATGATGACCGTGTGATGACGTGATGATGACCGTGTGATGACGTGATGGTGATGACGTGATGATGACCGTGTGATGACGTGATGGTGATGACGTGATGATGACCGTGTGATGACGTGATGATGATGACGTGATGGTGACCGTGTGATGACGTGATGATGACGTGATGATGATGACGTGATGATGACCGTGTGATGACGTGATGATGACGTGATGATGATGACGTGATGATGACCGTGTGATGACGTGATGATGACGATGATGATGACGTGATGATGACCGTGTGATGACGTGATGATGACGTGATGATGATGACCTGGTGATGATGACTGTGTGATGATGTGATGATGATGACGTGATGATGACCGTGTGATGGCGTGATGATGACCGTGTGATGATGTGATGATGATGACGTGATGATGACCGTGTGATGGCGTGATGATGATGACGTGATGATGACCGTGTGATGGCGTGATGATGACCGTGTGATGATGTGATGATGATGACGTGATGATGACCGTGTGATGACGTGATGATGACCGTGTGATGATGACCGTGTGATGACGTGATGGTGATGACGTGATGATGACCGTGTGATGACGTGATGGTGATGACGTGATGATGACCGTGTGATGACGTGATGATGATGACGTGATGATGACCGTGTGATGACGTGATGGTGATGACGTGATGATGACCGTGTGATGACGTGATGATGATGACGTGATGATGACCGTGTGATGACGTGATGATGATGACGTGATGGTGATGACATGATGATGACCGTGTGATGACGTGATGATGATGACGTGATGGTGATGACATGATGATGACCGTGTGATGACGTGATGGTGATGACGTGATGATGACCGTGTGATGACGTGATGGTGATGACGTGATGGTGATGACATGATGATGACCGTGTGATGACGTGATGATGATGACGTGATGGTGATGACATGATGATGACCGTGTGATGACGTGATGATGATGACGTGATGGTGATGACGTGATGATGATGACGTGATGGTGATGACGTGATGATGACGTGATGATGACATGATGATGACATGATGATGACCGTGTGATGACGTGATGGTGATGACGTGATGATGACTGTGTGATGACGTGATGATGATGACGTGATGGTGACCGTGTGATGACGTGATGGTGATGACGTGATGATGACCGTGTGATGACGTGATGATGATGACGTGATGATGACCGTGTGATGATGTGATGATGACCGTGTGATGACGTGATGGTGATGACGTGATGATGACTGTGTGATGACGTGATGGTGATGACGTGATGATGACTGTGTGATGACGTGATGGTGATGACATGATGATGACCGTGTGATGACGTGATGGTGATGACGTGATGATGACCGTGTGATGACGTGATGATGATGACGTGATGGTGACCGTGTGATGACGTGATGGTGATGACGTGATGATGATGACGTGATGATGACCGTGTGATGACGTGATGGTGATGACGTGATGATGACCGTGTGATGACGTGATGGTGATGATGTGATGATGACCGTGTGATGACGTGATGATGATGACGTGATGATGACCGTGTGATGACGTGATGGTGATGACGTGATGATGACCGTGTGATGACGTGATGATGATGACGTGATGGTGATGACATGATGATGACCGTGTGATGACGTGATGATGATGACGTGATGATGACCGTGTGATGACGTGATGGTGATGACGTGATGGTGATGACGTGATGATGACCGTGTGATGACGTGATGGTGATGACGTGATGGTGATGACGTGATGGTGATGACGTGATGATGACCGTGTGATGACGTGATGGTGATGACGTGATGATGACTGTGTGATGACGTGATGGTGATGACGTGATGATGACCGTGTGATGACGTGATGGTGATGATGTGATGATGACCGTGTGATGACGTGATGATGATGACGTGATGATGACCGTGTGATGACGTGATGGTGATGACGTGATGATGACCGTGTGATGACGTGATGATGATGACGTGATGGTGATGACGTGATGATGACCGTGTGATGACGTGATGGTGATGACGTGATGATGACCGTGTGATGACGTGATGGTGATGACGTGATGGTGATGACGTGATGATGACCGTGTGATGACGTGATGGTGATGACGTGATGGTGATGACGTGATGGTGATGACGTGATGATGACCGTGTGATGACGTGATGGTGATGACGTGATGATGACTGTGTGATGACGTGATGATGACCGTGTGATGACGTGATGATGGCGTGATGATGATGACCGTGTGATGACGTGATGGTGATGACGTGATGATGACTGTGTGATGATGTGATGATGACGTGATGATGATGACGTGATGATGACCGTGTGATGACGTGATGGTGATGACGTGATGATGACCGTGTGATGACGTGATGATGATGACGTGATGGTGATGACATGATGATGACCGTGTGATGACGTGATGGTGATGACGTGATGATGACTGTGTGATGACGTGATGGTGATGACATGATGATGACCGTGTGATGACGTGATGGTGATGACGTGATGATGACCGTGTGATGACGTGATGATGATGACGTGATGGTGACCGTGTGATGACGTGATGGTGATGACGTGATGATGATGACGTGATGATGACCGTGTGATGACGTGATGGTGATGACGTGATGATGACTGTGTGATGACGTGATGGTGATGACATGATGATGACCGTGTGATGACGTGATGGTGATGACGTGATGATGACCGTGTGATGACGTGATGATGATGACGTGATGGTGACCGTGTGATGACGTGATGGTGATGACGTGATGATGATGACGTGATGATGACCGTGTGATGACGTGATGGTGATGACGTGATGATGACCGTGTGATGACGTGATGGTGATGACGTGATGGTGATGACGTGATGGTGATGACGTGATGATGACCGTGTGATGACGTGATGGTGATGACGTGATGATGACTGTGTGATGACGTGATGGTGATGACGTGATGATGATGACGTGATGATGACCGTGTGATGACGTGATGATGGCGTGATGATGATGACCGTGTGATGACGTGATGGTGATGACGTGATGATGACCGTGTGATGATGTGATGATGACCGTGTGATGACGTGATGATGGCGTGATGATGATGACCGTGTGATGACGTGATGGTGATGACGTGATGATGACCGTGTGATGATGTGATGATGACCGTGTGATGATGATGACGTGATGATGATGACGTGATGATGACCGTGTGATGATGTGATGATGATGACGTGATGATGACCGTGTGATGACGTGATGATGACCGTGTGATGACGTGATGATGACCGTGTGATGACGTGATGACTCTCAGCGACGCTGCCGTCTGTCTCTGACTGATCTGTCTCTGTCAGGATGGACGCTGTCCTCTGGACGGGGTGTTGGACTGGCAGAATGAAACAAAGACTCTACTCATCGAAGAGAACGACAGGAAGTGATGTCACAGACGGCGTTACAGATTGGCGCTTCGCCGCTCGCCACTTCGAGGCTTCTGATGATGAAGACACTTGAACTTGACTCCTGAAACATCTGAGCAGCTGAAAGTGATGAAATCTGTCTTCTGTCCTCGATCAGCCTGCATGTTGTGATTTCTTTCATTCATTAAAATCAGGTTCGAATAAGACAAATGTCACTATCTTGAACCAGGAGGTAGCCCCGCCCTAAAGCCTCCCCTGCTTCCTGGTCTCTGTTCCTCTAAATGGGACCATCATTTACTAAATGAACATCATGCTGTGTTGAAGAAGACTTGAAACTAGCGACCAGAAACTCATCAGGAAAGTGTTTACTGAGGGAATAAATCAGCTGACAAGCAGAAACATTTTCTCAGACTTCTTTCCAGGCAGCACTTCATTAACCCCCGAAGGGACGTTGCAACGGTTCACTTACAATATATTGTTAAAAAATCCAGCTGCAGCTGATGCCAGTCAGGCACGAGGAAGGTCCAATCAGATGTATATTCAGACAAACTACAAACGATGAATAGACCAAACAAGGCTTACAGGGTGCAGAGATGTCTGCTGCCCTGCAGGGGGCACTGTTGACTTCCAGTCCTTTTTACTGCTGAAGCAGCATCCGTCTGTCCATATTCACACAGAAGACTTGGTTGATCTCAAAAGTGAAGCCTATAACAAACTGTTGGTATTTTACTTCTTTTTATTTGGTTTAATGTCCTTCCCCTTTTCCTGGCCTGATGATGCTGAGTGTGAGCAGCAGGGGGCGCTGCAGGCTGCAGCTCAGGATCCTTTCAGTTACACAACAGTCAGGTCTTTATGTAACCCCGTCTGTCTGCATCAGCAGCGTGAGATGAGCCTGGTGAATAAAGTGTCAGAGCGCTACGAAGCCCCCGATTCTTTCTGCTGATCAATGATGTCACATGTGAGATTTGACTGCAGCGACACCAGAGGAACAGAGCAGTAACGTGCGTGTGGGCTCAGGTCACTTCCTGTTACATAACGGTGTAATCTGTGACTGGAAAGAGTCTGACCTGGACGCCTGTCAGCCGAAGGCTTAGTGATTTATGACACTCGGCGTCTGAACGGGACGTCCAGCAGGATCCGTCCACACAGCTGCTGACACAACTTTTTAACACGTAGCACTTGTGTGCAGACTCTCGAAGTCTAAATTATTAAAATCTAAATCTCATTACAATAAAGTTTACAGAATCCGTTCACAGCCACAGCGACTCAGAGGCAGTCTGAGAGAGGCGTTTACTTACGTGATGTAATGACTCATGGAAATGTTCATGATCACATCTGAGCATTTCCTGTACAGCGTTTGAAGGTGAGCTGAGGCTTCTGATTGGTTCTCCACCCGTCTGCCAGTCAAACAGCTGGAACCATTACATGTAGTAAGTTTCATTACTTTGATAAACTAATTAGATTTTAAAGACCTGTTCTGTTTAGAGAGTGACCAACACTGCTGCCACCACAAACCTTTATCCACTCTGCTTTTTCAGTAAAGTCACGACATTAAAGATGGCTGTTGGGGTCGTATGGATGAACACCTGTAGACACTACTCAGGGCAGAACAGGAAGTACTTGTATTTACAGTATTTGTTCTCCTTGGTCTCTGTGAACGAGTTATTAATGTTCCACGGGTTCAGACTTTTGCCGCTGTCTCAGTTGTGACGGTATGAAGTGTATTGGCGTCTGACGAACTGGACCCGCCCACCCCATGATGGAGACATTACGGTGGTTAAACGTGTTCTGCTCGTTTGCGTTCTCTCTGCGAGCGCCGGAGTAACTCTGCTTCCTGGTCTCCTCGTGCGTTCAGAGAAGATTCAGTCGGCTGGACGTTAATGTGAGAGATAAAGAGAAGAATGTTAATCATGTCCGTCTCTGCCGCTCTGTCAGCTCTGATCAGCTCTGCTGCTGAAACTCACTGAGAAGCTCAACGCTGCACAGAACCTTCACCCCAATATTACACACTCATTACAAATGCATCTATACACAGTATCTCACAAAGTGAGTCCTCCCCTCACATGTCTGTAAATATCTGATTCCATCTTTTCATGTGACAACACTGAAGAAATGAATGTAGTGAGCGTGCAGCTTGTGTAACAGTGTAAATCTGCTGTCCCCTCAAAATAACATCACACAGCTGTTAATGTCTCAAACGCTGGCAGCTAAAGTGAGTTTTCTGATGTGTTAAAGAAAAACAAAAGAGCTTTAAACACTATAAACATTAGACTTTTATTCTGAAAGGACACACACAAAAGGAACAGTCATTCACTTCGTGCTTACATCACTTCCTGCTTCAGCAGGACGCCATGACATCATCTTTACATTACACTTTACCATACAGCCTTACAGTAAAAAATGCTACTGCTAGCAGACAGCTAGCTCGCTGGCTAGGCAATTTAAATGCCATTTATCATATCCATTAAGTTAGCACAAGCTAATGCTGACTGGTGGCTAGCTACAATGTTGCGTTCAGGTCATGTCAGAATGAAGTCAGCAGGAAGTGCAATTCATCGGGTGGCCACGGTAAGTGGCTGACCTTACAGCAGAAACATGTTTAGAGTGTAAAGATCAGTTTTTCCTTCGTGACAACAGGTTTTATAACTAATTTAAATTATATTAAGCCTTATTGGGGCGTAGCCTCTTTGAGTGACAGGTGGGTTGCCAGCGCTGCTCCCCCCCCCCCCCCCCCCATCATCACCACAAGGCACCAGGTGTGTTTTCAGGTCTACAGCTGGTATTTACAATAAATCTGACGTGACCTGAAGGCAGCACGAGGCCTCCAGCAGCCGCTCATCAAACAGCTCAGTTCTGACACAGAAAACAATGCTGCAGGTCGACGACATGAACTCCCAGTTTCACTTTCCGTTTCCCTTCAGCCACTTCCTGTCACATGCCCCCCCCCCCCCCCCCACACACACACACACACACACACACACACACACAGGGTAAGAGCACTGGAAGTGAAGGCTTTTATGGCTACATGAGCTAACAGGAAGTGCAGGTTTACCTCTCCGTAACCAGGACAACAGGAGGAGACTAAAATCCTGGATCTCATTAAGTACCCGTTACCAGGGGAACACAAATACCTCTTCAGCAGATTCGTTAGCCACATGCTAACTAGAGTCTTTCAGGCCACCAGGACGAAAAACAAAGAACCTTTCAGACTTCTCTTACAGTCGTCTTCATGATGCATTCATGGTTCAGGAAATGGTAAGAGCAGGGACAACGTGGCGTCACTGTGTAAGCTGAAGGGACCCCCAGAACCCAAACACTGGACCAATAAAGTTCTGGTATTTTTTCTGATAGTCGCGTGTACTCTGGCTGGATTCTGGCTGATGCTAACTCCATTAAAACAGCACAAGTCTCCGACAGCTGTCCAAATAACCTTCAGAAACTCATCTGAGTGTAACTGGACACAGAAGTTAGCTCCTTAGCTTAGATTAGCTACTGTAGCTAACTGCAAATCTACTTCCTGGACAACCTGCCAAACCAGCTGCCTTCAAGATGTTCAAGATCTGCGTTCACCTGCGCTGGAGCGAAATCCGCTTAATAAATGAAACCGAGGCAGCGAGTGTAAGAAGTGGTTTCAACACATTCCTCAAAAACAGGGCTGGATTAAACCACCTACCAACAAAACAAACTGTGGGCCCCTGCCGGCCCCCTGTGTCTGTGGAATGTCTCCGTATTAGTCAGTGATTAGTTTGTCAAATGCCTCGCGTTCAGGTCATAACACCAGAAGTTCCCTATAATTCAGTTTATCATGTCTTCAGTAGTGGATACACATCTGCACAAATAACCCAGAGTGTAAACCTGGAGCCTTTGGGCCCCTGAGGGTCCGGGGCCCGGGGGAATGCCAATGTCCGCCTCTGTCAACGAATTAAACATTAAAGTCAGATTCTGGTGTCAGATATGAACTGGAGGTCTTCAGGGTACAAACATTTCTCCCGAACTTCTAAAGGACTTTTCAGTTGGGCTGAATTCAAATGCCCCCCCTCTGGACTTGCAGACTGAAGCCTGATTTATACTTCTGCGTCGAGTCGATGGCGTTCTGCAGCTAACCACTAAAACACTAGTTAAATCGTAAAATTGTGCTGACTTCTGCCGGCCGAGCCAGCCGACTTTCGGTTTAGCCCTGCCCTTATTTGAATAAGGGCAAAAAAGCTGCTGGACTGGCCGTCTGAAAACAGGGAGCACTTCCTGGAGGCCTGGAGGAAATGATGCTACCGAGCCGACCGGTCAGTTCTTTAGGTCCGCGACGCTGCAATGGGTAGTTACATTTTTGGGAAGATGCGCGTCAGGTCAACATGGTCAAACTATTTGAAATTCTACGATACTCGTGCACGTTTAGCTCAGTAGGTGATGTATGATCAATCCCAACATACGGCGTAATTTTGCATGCTCACAATAAAGCATGTGCTGCAGTGCGCATCCTGGCGTTTGGTCTGCACTCATAAACCCATGGATGCTAATTTTCATATCCCTGAGGAAATTCAGGGGAATCCAATCACACGTTTACTGACGGCTTTTTCAGAGGTGTGTCAAGCAGGCCAGAGACTCTGTTGAATGTCCTTCAGAACTTTTCAAAGTAAAAGCTCTCAAACTCGACATTAAGCATTGCTGCAAAAAACATTCTCGCGCTTTTATTTTGGAGGTACAATCACTTAGGAGGAAGTGATTATGTGAGTAACTGCAGTGGCCATCACTGAGATCTATTTCAGCCGCCATCAGTTTATTTTTTATTTTTCTGCGATCAAAGCAGTCTGGCCGCGGGCCAGATATTATTGCTGATGGGCCAGTTGTGGCCCGCGGGCCGCCTATTGCAGACCGTTGGTGTAGGCTACAGGGTACGCGTAGATTTGATAGTGAAGTATGAATCAGGCTCAAGGAATGCTGAGATCTTGACGCTATAATCCACCTCTGGAAGTCCGCAGAGAGTCCACTTGAGGACTCGAGTCTGCAAGTTCAGGGAAGTCCAGACAATTAGATTGAGCCCTGCTCAAGGCTCAGGCTAGGTTTTCATGCTAGGGCCTGGAAGTCAAAGATCCTTGAACTGAATCAAAGGTGAACTGCGACTGAAGGCAGTGAGGTTTAAAATGCAAACAGGATCCAACACTGTGTCACAACCTTAATCCAAAGTCAAGCGCAACAGGTTTTCGGTAGTTAGTCAACAGCTAAAATTCATAAAAGTGCAATTTTTCCTTTGTGGGACTGTTTTCAGGAGTCTTTTGAACACAGTGTTTGAGGACTTAAAGTCATCCTGAGAGGTTTCTGTTGAGAATGATGAATCCGCTTTCATGGTGAAAACGAAGGGGGACTGAAGAGCGGTCCTCACGTGAAAATGCAGGAAATGAGATCTCAAATCGCGGAGGACGCTGTCACGTCCTTGGACCTGAAAGTTTAGAAATCCTCCTTCAACCATTCTCGTGTTGCTGAGTTGTCAAAAACAGGACTTGGTTACTCAACTATGATGCTGAAGAACACGAAGACGTGCGATGTTTAATTCGTACTTTGGTTGCGTGCATTTAAAACTCTTGTGAAAAGCGTATGATGACTGGAGCCTTGTGGAGCCACACGGAGCTGAATGTTTGACAAATTATAATGAAGCCTTGTTTTGAAACACGTTTAAGGCCTTGAACCCCTTGTGGATCTTTGAGGTTTTAAGAAAGCACTTCTGAGTCTGTGTGAGACTTCAAAAGCCTTACAGGTCACCTCGTGGATCCTTTTGAAAGTTACCAAATCTTTGGATGCTTTAAAAAACGTCTTTCTGACTCCTGATTCTCTGAATATTTTTTTGCTTCTCTGTTTCGTCGTCATACTTGCATATTTAAACACGTCCGGCTCTCTGGCGCTTGGCAAAGCACCTCCAAATCCCTTTGGAACTTTTTAAATAGTTCCCATCGGGCCATCCCAGGTATTCAGCCAGGCCACCAGTGGCTGTGTTCCGGGCACAGCAGGACCAGATGTGAGCCGGGTCTGACTCTTAGAGTGCAGCAGGATTTGTTTGTTGGGGTGCCGATTTAGGCCACTGTTGGGCAGAGACCTTCTGACTACCTGATGTTGAATTGGCTGTTGTCCTTCCACCCTCAGGCCAGGCAGACTCATGTTAGGACAGCTAAAGTGACTCAGATGAAGAAGTGGTGTGTCCTGCCAACAGGTCTGGATCACCTCCGGGGGACATAATGTGGCAGTGCTCATGTGAGGGTCCTGTGAATCTCTTACATCTTGGGAACCAAATCACAGAATGCTACATACAAAAACATGTCCTGTGGTGGTCTCACCAGTAGGGGGCGCTGGTCTCCACACAGCCCCAGCTCTGCCACTCAGGGAAGATCCCCGCTGACGTCCTGGGACTTCCAAAGGGATCAAACTCCATATCTTCCCTCTTCTCTCCGCCGCTGTCTCTCTGAATCTCCGGCCCGGAGGGACTCTCGGCGAGCCAAGTCAGGCTGCCGTTTGGATCTGCCAACGACAGCTGGTAGTTGTTCCCGTGGTTGTTATCCCAGAAGGTTTGGTCTGGAGTCTGGTACTTAATGCAGAACTCCACTCTGTTGGAGGGTTGGAGAACCTCCGGTACTGAGACAGAGAAGGAGAAGGTGTCGGTGTCGGGGCAGCCGTAGACGTTGTTCAGGTACAGACATGCAACATCCTGGAAGGAGCGCCACGAGTCAAAGGTGATCCGGACTGAGACAGACTTGTCAAAGCATAGGTTTCGGACCTGAACAGTGCCTGAGAGCAGACGGTCCTGGACAGAGCAGGTCTCCAGACAAACCCGTTGGGCTTTGAGCCGGTTCCTCAGGTCCAGATAGTCTGCAGCTGGCGGGGTGAAGAGCAGAACCAGGCCTGAACCACAATCTGCAGTGTCTGGAAGAGGAACATAAGGGAAAGGGGTCAGTTTGTATATAAATACATTAATGTCGGGGTCCAAGAGCTTTCGCGTCAGATTGACTGGTAGATTTCAGATTACAGCCTTTGGTGCAGCTCCATCTTGGGTTAGTTCAGATTACAGAATCAATGAGACACCAGAGTCGCTCTGGTTCTGGTTGTTGACATCAGCATCAGGGGTCAAAGGTAGCAACCTATCCGAGACAGGGACAGGGTTGTCAGTAGGGCTGAAACGTTTCATCGAGAAAATCAAACAACTAAAAAGCACAGATGCTCCGTTTCATCCACATCACTACATACAGCTCACTGTTTCGCCGATTATTACTGTCGCACAACGCGCTCACGCTGTGGACAAGACAATAGGCTCAACCTAATGATTATTTTCATATTCGACTAATCTGTTAATTAATTATTGATTCGATTAGTCGACCAGTCCCGATTATTTTTGTCTCCCCCTAACCCTAATTAAACCATTTAAGTAGTTAAATATCTTTCAGGTGAATCACTGATCTCCAACACACAGACTAACAAGCTAACATTACCGTTAAGCTAACGAGGTTTACTAATCAGAATGAACACCAGTATCAGCGCCAGGGAAGAAGACGTCGTAGCCTCGACCTATAATTCACTGATTTACTTTAACTTTAAAACTTTTAACTGGTTAACAAAGATTTTTGCTTTGGAACTATATAAAATAAAAGCAAGTACTAAAACCACAACTGCACACTAACAATGTCTATTTAGATCAATAAAGCAACAGCCCCTTTCATACTGCTGGACTGCAGTTTAAAGTGCTTATAGGGTTGAAAAGTGGGGAATGTTCTGTAGGCTGCATCACGAGCCAGAAACATAAACCATTACTAACTTTTTGAAAGCTGGGTCTCCGACATCGCCAGCGCTGTGCTGCGGTGTTCGAGAGAGAGAGGGGAAGAGAATGCGTTGCGGCGCTGATCTGCAATCAAATACGATTTTAAATAGGCCTAGTAAAAAAATAAATACATTTTTTTTTAAATCGGTCAGCATGTCAGCGCTGATACTGTGGCGGGCCGCAACAAATAAAAGAACGTATAGGAAACACTTGTTGATTTACTCTTAAATGTTAAACCATTACTCAGATTGTAACGACAGAATAACAGCGGTACGAACAGTCAAGTTATCTCACAGTTGTGGCCGTTCCTCTGTTGTTGCTGCTGCTGCGGTCTGAGTAACTGCGACCAGGGCGCTCTGTGGGCGGGACCGGCCGGCTGCCGCCGCTAACCTCGCAGCCGCTTGTGGAGCCTCTCAACCCCGAAAACGTTTGAGCACATTTTCGATTCGCCATCAACTTTGGTGAAACTGCCAATATTCCGGTCTTACACAGTTGATTTCTGGACTCAAAACCACCCAAAAGTGTATTTAGTGATTAAATAGTGAACTTGTAAAAACAAAAAGCCATTCTGCTGTTTTTTCCGAACGTTATCGCTGCATGAAAGCTTCTTCTTCGTGAGCAGTCTTACAGTCATGGCCGACAGTGGAGGCAGTGCTGCCCCCAGCACTTCCTGTGGTGCACTGCAGTTAGAAATGAACCAGAAATGTTCCTAAAAGAAGACTGCGGTCTCTCCTGAAACAGCCTCTCAGTAACGACGCGTCCACAATGACATTTTTATAGTCAACGTTGTCGATTACGTCGACCAATCGTTGCAGCCCTAGAAGACAACATGATTCTACTATGTGACGCAAAAAACAGCAGTATTATTATTATTATAGTATAAGTTACAGTTCTGAGTTTTCTCGTCCAACATTTCCGCTTTTTGGCGGCGAAATGCATTCTGGGATATCTGGAAGTCCACACAAGTCACCACGATGCAGGCTCGGTGACACACAGTAACACGGTAACACATCCGGGTATTTGACTGTACTTGGCTAGAAGCGGACTTTTGAATTGGAACAGTACTTTGGCTGCGACTTATGACGTTTCACAAGAACGCAGACTGAGAAACATCCCCGGTTTACGCATCCAGTCCACTGAGCAGACCCCAAACAATAATAGCTGTCTGTGATTGGCTCCCGCCCAGTCAGGCTTAAAGTTCCTACAAGAGAGCCTGAGAGGACGGTGATCCGAAAGGTCGGTCTTGATCCACATCAGATCTGCTGCTGGATTTAGCGTCAAACTTCCCTCCATTGATCACGTTGAACAGTCAGAGAGTTTCTCTCCAGATTAAATCAAGTCTGTCATGTGACCACATCGCCACGTCAGAGAGGTTTGATTTGACTGTCAGCGTGAGCCAAGGACCAAACTTAGACTTTCGATCTGTCCCTACGGTGTCCTCCTGTAACAGCTGGCTCTCCTGCTCAGAGCTGCTTACAAAACTAAAGGTCTGGCAGATTTCACATTAGTCCGGCTTCTCACCGTTTAGGGATGGAGATCGTTCGTTTTTATTGATACTGATGCCCTTACTGAGACTTCTTAACGATCCCATTCTTTACTATTATTTAGTGACGTTATTTGGTGAGACCAGCCCCAGCGGGCCTGAGGCCGGCTGCACGGTATGAGGACAATATTCAATGTGCGATAACGTTATATATTGAGATGACATATTGAAGTGTGCATATTAACTGCCTGGTTGGTTTTATTTTAAATCCAGCTAAATGTTGTTTCTTGAGCAGCAACATTAATGTTTACAACAGCAAAGTAACTGTTTAGAAAGAACAACATCAGTCTGCATCAGCCCGTCCTCCTCTCTCCTGGCTGCAGGTAACGTTAGCAGGTAGGAGGAGGAGCGGCTGGTTTGTTTTTAAGACTACAGACCAGTCTGTGCTGCAGACACACATCTGGCTAATGCCAAGCTAGCGTTAGCTGTGCTTGTATAAAACACAGAGGATGAGATACTGAGGACAGAGATGATTAAATTAACCCTTTCTACATGTTTAAGGTGACCTTACAGACAGTGTGTGCGCGCGCAGTGCGTTTCAGATAAAATCAGATTTGACGCTCGAGACTTAACGTCACATCATGGGACCCGCGGGATCGATAACCTCTCACTGTTGGTTACAAAGAACACTCGTGATCTGATGCTCAGCCTTCTGGGTTTAAATGACTTGCTGATCTCTGATGTGGTCGGGACTTCATCTTCGCCCAGCTGTTTTCTCCGACTGTCTCCTGATGATCTTTTATTTTGAGGGTTTTAACTTGCTGAGAGTTTTTAGAAACGGATTTCTGTCACTGTCTTGGGCGGCCACACAGGGTCACGGTAGATCGGGTACTTAGAAATCCCCAAGGTATGACTTTCAGTACTGTTTGAGATATTTCTTAGAGGGCAGGGAAAGGTGAGGCAGACTCTGAGTCATCAGCTGTCCGTCCAGCTCTGGTCACTTTTCTCATGTCGCTGTTCTCTGGGAAAACAGCGGCCGTCAGATTGAAGTAGAGTTTGCTTCGGAGGCGGCGTGCTTTAGGCCACATATATTGACTGTTTTTATCAATATTTTGGAAGCTTTGTTATCTGGAACGTGGTCGTGTGGAGAGAAATAATGTTTTGGAGACCGCTCCCGATAAAAGTGAACATATAAACAGTAAATATGGCCAAAACGTGGAACATCGCCTGCTATATTTTTGAAAGATTGTGTTTCTTTTCATCAGATTTACAGTTACAGTTGTGTTCCAGGTGCATTATAATCTACCATATGATGGATTTGATGCTTTATTGCATTAAAATAGAGCTTTTTTACCAAACGAGGATGAAAATATCACGTTTTTTCTGTATTGCATCTCCGTGTAGTCTGTAATGGTAAAATAAATATTCTCATGGATTTATATCCCTTAGCTTCTTTCACCAGCATGATGCGTTGAGGAGATCTTACTGATTTATTTTGGGTTTGTTTTTCCTGCCAGGGTCCACGTGGTTGATCCCTCCGGCGCTCAGTGAGCGTCAGCGCTGCCTGCTGAAGGTCTGAACGGCCTCTGCTGCACGACGGAGGAGCCTTTCTTCAAAAGTGAGCTCCGTGTGACTTCGGCCGCAAACATGGAGGAGTTTTAAAGTTCCCCCAAACGCAGCTTAACAACGTGTTTAGTTAAAACAGGATGCATCACGTAACAAGCAACTCCGGCAAGAAAAACATGCATTTCACTGTTTCACTCATGATGTATTCAGATCATATTTTCTATAGTGGGATGTATTTGGTAGGAACATTTTCCACAAAAGACTCAAAATATGAACAATGACTCCATCGTATATCTGATGATTGTCCTTTCCAGGAATATGACGAGGCGTTGGGGTGGAAACCTCTGACAGACGCGGGAGAACACTTTAGAGGGGCGGCTGTGGCTCAGGAGGTGTGAAGAGGAACAAACCGCCTGATTAGCAGATCGTCTTTATTCTTGAGTCTGTTTAGGGAACTTGTGCTTAAATGTCGTTAATCTTTTGGCCTCTTTTCATTTTTAATTGTTTGAAATGTGCTTTATGAATAAAGGTTGACGCAGTGAACAGCACCTTGTTAACGCTCTCTCTCTGTCACCCTGAGCGACCACCCATCTGTTCTAGATTACGGCGCCGTATCGTGGCGAACGCCCTCAATGAGGCGGGCGACGCCACAGAAACTGCTGCACGCCATCTTCCCCGTGACAGCGCGATGACCCGCTTCACTTTCCTCCCTGTGACCTGCACACGTTCAGAATATTCTGCTAAGGACTAATGAATCACCTTTGTTTCCTCCCAGGTGCGGTCCGGCGGTGGCGCCCTCTATCTCCGTCAGGTGGAACTGCAGCTCTGTCAGCGCGTCGTCCTCGGCCTCGTTGAAGACGTGGACGGTGGCGAGCGCGAGTCCCCGAGAGTCTGCAAACACCACGCTCTTCTTCCTCGTCCTCCTCGGCCACGCCGGGCCGCCGCACGTCTCTACGCTCGCGCCCGTGGAGGTGGCGTTTGCCGTGGCCACGTCGTTGCCGAAGGCGTGGTGGCAGCGGCCGGAGGACAGACAGGGTCGCAGCGGCTCGCAGCGCTCGCACGCGGCGGCTGCTGACGGAGAGCAGCGGCTGTCGTGGTCAGTGAGGAAGGAGCGCAGAGGAGGAGAGCTGGCCAGGCAGATCCTCAGGGCCATGTCCACGGGCATGATGGGAGACGGACCCCCGGGGCGAGGGCTCAGCACCTGGAGGGCCCTGGGGAGAGAGACACGACAGGTAACGGCTCACCTGAGGTCTGCGTTCAGGAACATCACCATGGTAACCTGCGCTCCAGGTCACCTGTCACACGCTGCGCTCCGATTGGCTGTCAGGACTTTCACCGCAGCAGCTGCTTCTGACCTCTAAAAGCTACCAAATACAAAATACTCTGAGTACTGCAGTACTTTCAGTAGAGTGCAGTAGTTTCACTGTGATGGAGCAGCAGCGCAGATACACAGAAAGTATTTTACACAAAACAAGAGTAGAATTAAACAGCACATTACAAACCACGCAGTACAAGTACACACAGTTCCCTCAGTACTGCAGTACTGTCACAGTGATGTGGTTGTCTGTAGAGACATTAAGGTAACGCAGTATAAAACATGTTGTGCTGCTCTGAGGTCAGTTCTGACTGACAGGTGACAGACCGGAAGCTGCTGTGGCGCAGTTTCATAACGCAGCCGGACTCACCTGGTGCAGTTCATTGAAAGTTCCTGTCTCAGTAGAACCGCTCCAGTCCAGCACGAACCCGGACCGCGAGCTGGTTCCGTTTCTTCTGCTGCCGCTACTTTCTGATACTTTCACGCTGCAGCCATTTCAGCCGACAGGCCGCCGTGTCGCGCGCTCCGACACGCCCCCGACAGGGAGGGGGAGGTTCCTTGAACCGTCAGCTGCTCACTCTCTCAGCCAATCACAGAGGAGCCAAAACTAAGACGGCGCAGCCTAGCCGTGACGTACCAGCGGGGCGGAGCCTGTCCTCTAGAGGAGGGATTTTCGGCCCTGAGATCAGACTGACAGGAAGGTCCGTCCGAAGAAAAGTTTGTAGGAAATTTAAAACGTATAAAAACGACTTAACATGACAAAAGCTTTAAAGCTTCTCATGTTAACAGAAGATTCAATACAAGAAAAGCGTAAATAAATAATCTAATAACAGATACATCAGGAATTCTTCCAAAAGGACAGGAGGGTGGAGCAACGCCACCATCAGCAGGTCATTAAAAATGAACAGTCACAGTTCACTACTGTAACAGATAAAGTAAAGAAACTATAAAACTTAAATAATACATAAAAAAAAGTCTGGGATTTGTGGGTCACAGTGGTGAAATGTACTTTTACTCAAGTAGGGTACGTATTGTAATGGTACTTAAGTATTTTTATTTTATGGTACTTTACATTTCTACTCCACTACATTTTAGAAGCCAATATTGTACTTTTTACTTAAGCACATTTACATATACTTTCCCTTACCCTATGCTTTTCCTGTTTCCCATGCGGGTAAATCTGAATAAATGAGACTTTGTTCTCATTGTTTCTATAAAATGCACCGCCAGTAACGGGGACCGGCGTCTAACTGGTGCAACATTAAAGCAGATTCCCTAAATGCAGCTAAACACGTCTGCTTTCTGTTACAACAACAACTGTCTGATCGATCAATACATTCAGATTACCAGTACTAAAAAATAAAAGCTTTGTAATTATTTGCGGATGGTAGTCGCACAGCAGCAGCTGCAGAGAAGACTTGTAATGGATCCACAGCAGGTCAGAGAATCCTGTCAGACACCACTGAGGGCATAGAGACTTCATCATCCCAGGAGCACAGTGCCCTTTTAAGGTTCTGCTGTCAGAGTCTGGTTTTATGGTTCTGTTAGTTTTTAGAACATCTGATCATTGTAATCAGTCTCTCACCACCGGGCCGCTGTGTGACACGTCTCATCCACCTGTTGGAATCCATCCGGTCAGTGAGAAACGTCTGCTAAACCATCAGATAGAAATATGAAATAATAATAATTAATAAATCACATCGCATCTATTGTCATGACCCATCATTGTCAGTGTTGGGCAAGCTACTTGGAAAATGTAGTGAGCTAAGCTACAGCAACATGGCAAAAGTAGTTTACTACATCTAAGCTACTTTAAATTATATAAATTTATATATATATATGTTTATTAGGGCCGACTCTGAATAGTCAAAGATTTGGAGCCTGATTCGACTGTCAGTCTCACAGTCAAAGCTCTGCAGTGAAACAAGGATCACACCATTGTGGCGATATGGGGGTGCTCAACGTCTGATTTTACATAGAACGACCAGTTTTCTCCCAGTAAGTTAATATACAGCCTGTTACAATATACATTTCAACATTTAATGCTGTAAATAAAAAAATTAAAAAAGAAAATAAGCTTTTAATAAATGTCTTTAAAGTGCGTGAATAAATCCAGAATTGTAACCCTAACCCTCAAGGTAGCGCATGTGTAGGCGTAGTGTGCATGTGTGAGAGTGTGTAGTGGCAGAAGAGGAACTTGCTGTAGGGACGGAGCCTGAACTTCACCGGTGTTGTGCCGAGTTGTCCGCACCTCGCGGAAAGTTCGGATCATTTATCAACATTGATGAACCATACAAAAAACATTATGTTTTTAAATAGTACTTGAAGAAGACCCACGAAGAACCGCGACGCCCCTCAAAATAACACATCACACAGCCATTAATGTCTAAACCGCTGGCTACTAAAGTGAGGACACCCCTAAGAGAAAATGTCCTGGGGGCATGAGTGGAGTTCATACCTAAGTGTGAAATCCTGGAGGATTATGGGAAACTGAGTTCAATGGCTAGGTTTCCCAACAGACGTTCAGTTTAGGTAACACCATGTCTTTACACATGTAGTGTTATAATTACTGCGAGCAGCGCAGACTTTCCAGATCGTTTCATGTAGTTTCTTACAGTAACTTGTCTGAAGGCTGGAGCCCCTGACAACATGTAGGCTACATTTGTACTACTTTATCAATATTTCCCTGAATTCAGTCCAACAGTATTGTTGAAATAAAATGGAAATATCTGCAATGTTTCCATAATCTCAGGTTATGGTTTTTAATGATTAATGAACGCGTCGTTGTTTCTGCATTAAACTGCATCTGGTCTCAGAACACTCAGAGCACTTCTTCCCAGGTGGGATTGTTGAGAGTGATCAAACAGAAATTTGCAGCACAGCTAATGATAAAAACAGGTATCCAGTCAGTAGTAGTAATAATAATAATAATAATGTGTTTAATAGTTGGTCAGGTTAATAAGTTGTACAGACAGGTCTGTTCCAACGAGAACTGTGCTTCAACACTTTGGTTACATCATCTGCATAGAAACAAAATAAAAAACATAAGTGCTTATTGAAGTTGTGCAAAACAAAATAATACTGTCAAATATCGACAAACAGAAAACATCAAAACAACAACATCATCGTTAACACTGAGTATGGCATCTTCTTCGTTCTGTGGCTTCACAAACACATCACAGTTAGAACCTCTGTACCATGAAAATACTGAAGACCGGCTGCAGCTCACATCGTTCTGTTGCTCAGGAAACCTGCAGGACCAGAGGGGCGACAGAAACCTGCAGGACCAGCAGAAACCTGCGAGGGGCTACAGAAACCTGCAGGACCAGAGGGGCGACAGAAACCTGCAGGACCAGCAGAAACCTGCGAGGGGCGACAGAAACCTGCAGGACCAGCAGAAACCTGCGAGGGGCTACAGAAACCTGCAGGACCAGCAGAAACCTACGAGGGGCTACAGAAACCTGCAAGGGGTGCCAAAAACCTGCAGGACCAGCAGAAACCTACGAGGGGCGACAGAAACCTGCGAGGGGGATTAATATGTAGCTGCAGTACCAGAGGCTGCAGTTTCAGGATCGCAATCTTCAGACCAGAAATGCATTTGTAGGACACTTTAGTTCTTTGATACTGCCAGCTAGCTATGTTACTCTTGACAGCCCCGAAGCCAATTCTCCTAACCATCACAGGGTGATCATTATATGCACGATGACCGGTTAACCCTACAGCTAACAGCGTTAACATCCTTCGTGTTGCTGTGCATTACCACCACCAATCCACTAGATGCCGTTGTCTCAAAAGAACTGCGGCCCTAGAACTGTGGTCCCAGGACTGCAGGGGTCCTGAAAATGCAGCGTTATCATATTGGCGAGGGGTGACAATAACTTGCAGGACCAACAGAAACCTGCGAGGGCAGACAGAAACCTGCAGGACCAACAGAAACCTGCAGGGCAGACAGAAACCTGCAGGACCAACAGAAACCTGCAGGGCAGACAGAAACCTGCAGGACCAACAGAAACCTGCAGGACTAACACAAACCAGCAGGACCAACAGAAACCTGCGAGGGGCGACAGAAACCTGCAGGACCAACAGAAACCTGCAGGGCAGACAGAAACCTGCAGGACCAACAGAAACCTGCAGGACTAACACAAACCAGCAGGACCAACAGAAACCTGCGAGGGGCGACAGAAACCTGCAGGACCAACAGAACCTGCAGGACTAACACAAACCAGCAGGACCAACAGAAACCTGCAGCACTGACCGATACCTGCAAACCCGTTTGGAGGAATATGGCTTTAACACGACCAACAACAGAACAGAATCTAAACATCGTTACTGCACAAGTCAAGATTTGTGTTCGTTTGCTCAGCTCAACATGCTTCCTGAGCTTTCTTAGTTTAAAAATGTTGTGAAACTTCAGATATTTATTGTCTGTTCAGATGAAAACAGACGCAGTGGGTGTGGTATGTTAAGCTCCTCCTACTCTCCCTTCAGGTCATCATTGACATTTTAAAGATAAAAGCAGCTACAAACAGTCGACCTACGTGCTACTGCTACATGCTAATGATGCTAAAACACAGCCTACCTTAATACCTGAAAAGATCACAGCGGGATTTCTTTTTTCTGTTCTTTGGCAATTCATTTTTTACTCCTTCTGATCTATATTTTCAGAAGAAGCCAGAGGTCTGACAGCAGCTGCAACCACAACTCCTCCAGTATCCTCCTGCACATCTGACAGAACAACAAGGTTCAGATCCTGTGAGGAAACACGACAGTTCAGAAAAACATTTCCACTGGGACCTTTCAGGCTCTCTGCAGATGTCACATCGCAGCAAATTCAAAGGTCTCTCAAAGAAAGGAGAATAAATATAAACGCATGTCAACTGATCGGAGTGAGGGGAACTCTGACTGCAGGTTGTGCTCTTCAACTTAAACTTACAGCAAGTGAAAATATGGCTTCAACAGTGCAAACAGCCCCGATTCACTCCGGCATGATCCGACCCTGATACCCAGAACAACACAGTTCACTTCACTTGTGACTTCAGAAGGTCTTTATCATCAGAACATCTGTACATTAATAATAATAAGGTTATGAACCGACAGTGTGGCTCAAACCTCTCCTTCATATGAACTCTGAAGCTGCGCTCATCTTTGGATCAGAAAAATAAATTAATCTGGTTTGATTTAGACTTTTGGCACAGACTGGGGCTCATCCTCCATGCTGACCAGCAGGAAACATTGAGAACGGCATCCATCTTGTCTTTGAGTTAAACTCATCACTTCCCGCTGATGGACATATGTTCACCAACTTCCAAATCTCACATCACAATTATCTCATAAAGGTGAATTTATGGAATTTAAAGTTATTATTAGAGAAAACTGTGATGCTGAAAATAGAGACATGTCAACAATTTACAAGAAAATACGCAGATTATTTTTCTTTGGCTGGTTTCAGTCTGGTTTCCTGATGGAGTCTCTTCAGCTTCAGCGATCAGAGGAAGCCGTGAGGAGGTCAGAGGTCAAACTAGCAGCTGATTTGAGGTCAGTCTGCTGTAACAGAGTTGTAGTTGTTTGATACTCCTGGGACTGTTGAAGGAACCTTGAAGCAAAGCATTAAATCAGGGAATTAAGTAAAAAATATTTGTTGTTTGTTATTCTGAATGTGAGAAAGTTTTAGAAGTTGATATCAAATTAAAGAAGAAGAAAGTTGACTGATGAACAGACCTCCTCCTCCTCCTCCTCCTCCTACAGACAGATGTTGATCTGTTTGGCCAGCTCTCGGTCCAGGTCGTGGATCAAAGTGTCGAAGTCCTTTAGGCTGAGTCGACAGTTAAATGGAGCGTCGAAATCCAGGAACTCATCCACATACAGACCTCCTCCTTCTCCTCCTCCTGACGACCACGCCTCCTTCTTCTCCTCCTCTTCATCCCCGCTGCCTGAAACAGCAACAACAAAATGAAAACCTAGTTTTCTCTTTGTTTCAAACTGTATTGACTCGTCCACACCACCGGAACGAATAAACGTTTCTACTGTGCGGTGAGTACGATGTTTTCCAGTGACGTCAGGTGTGGTTGTCTTCGTCGACTGGGTCAAGAAATGGAAATACGTTTGACAAACCTTCCTGCTCATCTGTTTACCTCCGTCACTCTCACTTCCTGCCACCTCGTCATAATCAGCCTCCTGTCCGGACAGAAGGTCTCGTCCACAGACGCTCCAGTCTCCGGCGTACCGATTGATCGGTGGCGGACTCTCCAGCCGGGCCAGACCGCCTCGACCTCGACGTGACACCACCACCTCCTCTGGGTTCTGGGGCAGAGCCAATCGCAGCGCAGGTTTCCGATGCTGCTGCTGGAGCAGGGGGTTATGGGTGAGGGCTGGGGAGGGAGGCGGGGACACTTTGATGTGATCATCTGCTGGGACTCGATGGGTCGGCACTGAGGAACAAGACATGAACAGCAAAGTGACACCTTTTAAAGGTAAGTACGAGTACCTGAGTGTCAGTGTAAGTGGGTGGAGCTTGTGGATGTTGAGGTTACTTCCAGCTGGAGCTCCTCCGGTCTCACCTGGCCACAGCTGCAGCAGGTAGTGCAGCGCCTCGATGTGTCGTTTGAAATCCACCGCACTTGCTATTTCTTCACCATGACCGAATCCTTTCCCCACTCCTCTTCCTCCCCTCCCTGCACCTCCTCCCCCCCCCCTCCACGCTTCCTGGGTTGGGGTGAGGAGCACTGGGCCAAAGCAGACAGCGAGGTTCTGGTGTGTCATCCTGTTGGACGAGCTGAAGGACGCCACCAGGCTGAGGTGGTCTAGCAGGAGAGACAGGGTGGCCTGGAGAGAGAGACGGAAAACGTAAGTCAACCCTTCTCTCTGCTCTGAATCGGAACATGTGTAGAAATGTGGCAGAAGAAGAAGCTGCTTCGACATGAAAGTTTGCATTTAACCCTGTGTGACAGTGGGACCCTCTGAATGCTGTATTAGTGTACTGCAGTAGTACTCCAGTAGTAGTACTCTGTGTTACCCTCTCTGGATGGGGCAGACAGGACAGCAGCTCCACAGTGCTCTGGGCCATCTGAGGATCTGGGGTTGCAGGTGGGGAAGGTGGGGGTTGTAGGGTCATGGCCTCCCTGACTACCTGGTACAGAGTCCTGGTGATGAGCTGAGATGGCAGCTCCCGCAGGTAGTCCTTCAGTATACCTGAGAAAACACAGTTCTGAGTACAATCAGGAAAAGTACGAGTCAACGAGTAATCAAGGTCAAGTTCAAGTCCTGAGGATCGGGTTTAAGTCATGTATGATCGCGTTGCAGCTTCAGTCCGTCCCTGCACCAACACCTGCAGTGTTTGCAAGTTCCTACTTGTGTGACAAACTGTAAAGCTGATGATTCACCGGGCAACTTTTTGAGCAATGTTGCTGGGCAATGTTGCTAGTGGCAAGGCCGAGTATGTTTTGAACGGATCGCGGCGGGGCGGGTGGAGGAGTGCTGGGTGAAGGGGATTAGATTATTAATCTTTATTGCCAAGTAGTGTTTTACATCTAGGAGGAATTTGCTGTGGTGATGAGGTGTTGCTGGTAACATTGCCCAACAACATTGCTCTAAAGGTGCTCCGTGTATCATCAGTTTAAGAGTGAGAAGGTTAATCAGAACTTTCTGAGACACACTTTGCATTATTGATTAGGTCATCGAGACCTTCCTGACTGTGACGCAACTTGAACCTGATCTTGATGACTTAGAAAAGACCTTAGTGGCTGCGAAACGAGTCGCACTAAACCACACCTCCTCAGAGTTACGGTCAGATTTGAGTCAACCAGCTGTGTATTTACTGACCTGTAATGACGTTGATGTCAGGGTAGAGGTCCTCGCTGAGGCACACGGCTGAACTGTTCCTCTCAAACCAGTCCCTGAGCTCCTTCTTCACCGCAGCAGAACCACACAGTCTGTACAGACCCACCACCTGACAGACACACAGACAAGGTCTTCAGCACTAGTTAAGCAGTGGTTAGAGGTGGTCAAAGACAAAGTACACTGGAGGGATTAAGATAAATGGCATAACATGGACCACAACCAAGTGTGGGGCACCTCTACTAAGAAAACCCTGGTACTGCGACCAGGATTTACCAGATCTGGAATGCCAGATCTCTGCAGGGGTGGATGGCAGATTTACACACCGTAGCTATAAATAGATAGATACCTTCAGTCCTCTTCGTTCTATCTCTGCCACACATTTCTGGATCAGTAGAGGGACTGGGGATGCAGATCCTTCTTTCTCCACTAGATGGTGAAGTTCAACCCCAAACACATTAGAAGGCACTGATGTGTCAGTGCTGGGCTGCGGGGGGAAAGTAATACAATTACAAGAAGGATTAAATTAAATATGTTGGTTACAGTTGTGATGAGGTCTCCACAGCTCAGGGGCCTAATTTATAACAGTTACATATGCATAAAGTGGGGTCTGATCTATAAAAACAAATCTGACCGGAGAATGTGCACACCTGTAAGTGAACGCCCGTGCATGAGAACACTTTGGAGACAGGAAATTGATGCCACAGCTAGTGAACATTGAAATTAAATGTGAGAGGCCTCTAACAAATTTAATTTCACTTAGTTGTGGAGTACCACAGCTGTTGATGCCAGGATATGGCAGGTGGCAAGATTCCGGAAAGTCTGGTGGCCTTTCCCCAATAACAAGTGTGAATATACAGCTGACACACGAGAGTCCTTTTCTCTTCAACCACGTTAATAACTGGTGAAATGATCATCGTTTGTAGAAAAGATAACATCAAATAGCGTAAAAGAATTGGTCTCCATGGCAGTGTCTTCCTCCTCCGTGCCCCACACCAGCACAGACACACTCTGATGCTGGAATGCACTTCTTTTTGTCTCCACCTTAAGATCTGACCAGTTTTTTAATTTCACAATGAAGTCACTGCATTAACTGCAGCAGCAGCATGTTGCCACTCGCTGCAGTCTCTTGTTGTTTCCATGTTGATTCAGAGTAAAGAGCCGTCGATCTGCAATTTCTATGCATCAACATTCAGCAGGTGCTTTGCATTAACCATTTATGGCTGAATGTGGGCATGTAGAGGGCGAGACATGAGGCTGATCCACATGCACACATTTCCAGGTGGACAGTGATTTATAAAGGGAACATTGCCTGCAGCTGTGTACATGCACTTTTAGTAATGATCCCACACATTGTACACACATGCCATATCGTGCTGAGTCATGATTAAGAGTGGTTTGGTAGAGCTGTTGAAGTGTTGCGTTCACCACTTTAATTGGCAGTTCTAGTAGTTTCACTGTGTACCTGTGTGTCCCATTTTTCTTGCAGTGACAGTTTGACATAAAGAAGACCTCTGGGCTCCAACTTCACACAGAGCTGCTGACTTCGACTCCCTGAGAGAAAAGGATGGTCATTAATGTTTGAGCAGAATTTACGTTTACATTACATTTAAACAGAAATGGTGAATTAATAAAATTCTGAAGTGTAGTGAACCTTTAAAGAGTGGCGGGATGGAGACTCCACCCAGACAGCAGACTCGGTTTCTGGTTGGACCACCTGAAGTCTGACCCTGATCTGTCCCTGATTTAGACCCGCACACTGCTTGTGGATTGGCTGCAGACAGAAATACATAAAAAACTGATCACACAAAGGATTTCAAGAAGCTTTAGTTTGAGTTCAATTGCATGTATCAAATCTGAATCATTTCGAATCCCAGAGCACTTTTCAACATTTGTTTTTGACATAAGTACTTTGATCTTTAGCTAACAACATACAGTGTAGAAATACATAAGTAACAAATAAGTAACAGTAGAGACAACAACCAAAGGGTTCATTTTAGACACTATGGAACTATACTGAATAATCTGTTTTCTGCTTCCAGTGATGCTAACTGCTAACTGCTAACATCAATGTTTTCTAAATTGCTCTTTGCTAATCAAAAGCTGTGAGAAAAATCATGTGTTTGTGTCAACCTTGGAGAATCTTGGCATTTTACCAACCAGGACCCGGACCCAAAATGTAACCAGCTGAACCTTCCGCTAACAGTGCTGGAGCTAAACGTGTAAAGTTTTTCCTAAGGGTGGCGCTCGAGGAAAGCTTACAGGGTCATTGGATTGAGGAACAGAAATGAGATCAGGACAAACCTGTCATTACTGAGATACTCCGCAGGTTGTGATGATCTGGTTGAAATTGCAATAATAGCAGTAGTGCTGGCAGTTATAAGTCATAAGCCCCTTTTCCATTACCAGTACCAGCTCAACTTTCTGTCGCTGGCCTCTGTCCGGCGCACGCAATGATGATGCAGTGAATAGTGACGATTCTCTCCGACTTATCAGCATTCTGCTCTGTGGAACCTCGACGGAGGTGATACGAAGAAAAGTACCTGGAAGCAGGTACAGGTGCAACTTTTCCACAGTGGAAAACCAAAGGCAAAGGCGAGTCGAGGCGAGTCGAGCTGGTTCCATGCGGTGGAAAAGGGGCTATAGTTGCGGTGGTAGAATAAGTACCATTGATAACTAACTACTTTGCACGCAGCAGCAGTACCTGGTGTTAACACCACTATCCGAAGCTGCCGGGCTCTCTCCAGCTCCAGGTGGAAGGCGTGGTTTAATGAGAGGGCGGAGCCTCGCAGCGTCAGGAGGGCAGTCCTCGCTCTCGTCACCCCATCGATCTGGATGGCCAGGAAGACCTCCTTACTGTCCTCTGACCTGAGAGGCGAGACAGGGACAGAAAGGGAGTCACTTTTCAAAACTGAGCCATCATTACCCAACGTGTTTCAGCATCTTAACCAACAACAGGGGAGGCTTGTTGGTCTCTGGTGTCCTGAACATAACTGTGACAAGGAAAACGACAGTTCCACTGAAGATTACTGAGTTGTAAAGAGTTAGGAGCTATTTCAAACAGCTCTGCTTCCTGCAGTAAAACCACATTCATTTTTCTTATAGACAATGTTCAGTGACTCACAGTTGGAGCTCTTGGATTAGAATGAAACCCTCCTGGTCGAATCATCATTACAAAATATTAACGTAGTTGACTTCTCCACTCCTGAAGATTATATCGACACAGTCTTGGTAGAATGTGCCAACAATGTGCAAACAGTCAGAGCAACATCTATTTTCTTTATGCAGCCTCTTTTGAAAAGTTACTGTTACTAATAATACATTTTTCTATCATATTCAAGAAAGCTTCCAAACAGGAAGAACTAATCCTAGCCCTACAGCTGCCCAGAGACTGCAGTTAAAAACTGGCACCTTTGAACAGAAATGTCTGTTCCTGTAACTTTAAAATGTATAAACAAAGTAAACTGAAGTCACATTTCTACTTGTTATACATATCATCAATCATTTACTTCCAGGACCTCTGTGGGAAATTCAGTTAATAATCAACTGCAACCATTTAGCAAGTATTAACTTATATTAGCTGCTCTTAAGCTGATGATACACGGGGCAACTTTTTGAGCAATGTTGCTGGGCAATATTTGCTAGTGGCAAGTCCGACTATGTTTTGAACGGATAGTGATGGTGCTGGGTGGGTCGTGGAGTGGTGGGGGAAGGGGATTACGGTAATATTCTTTACTCATTACCATTGACGGCAACGTTGCCCTGCACGATTGCTCTAGAAGTTGCTCCGTGTATCACCAGCTTTAGCTAGTACCAGGTGTGGTGGTTATGCATTCCTACCTGCTGGTCTTCATCTCCTCCAGGCCCATCAGATGGACAGTCAGTAAACCCGTCACCCGCTGGCTGCATCGTTGTGGATCGGAGCCCACGTACAATCGGAAAGAGCTGACGTCGCATGCCGTTTCCTGGGAAGTTGTAAGGGGAAGGGCCGGTTGCCGTGGGAGCAGCTCGGGGGAGTCCCCATCACTAAGATAACCTAAAACGAAGGTTTACATTCTGGTTGTTTAACTGATGGGATCATACTGTGAGCAGGTTCATGCTTTGCTCCAGGACTCGTGAACGGGCTCAAACCTCTGGCCCAAGACATCCTCCAGAGGATTAAGACAACACCCACCAAGAAGAACCAGCTGCTGGAAGTCTAGATGGAAATTCTAAACTCTGTGCCTGTGTACGTGTAAGTTAATTATCCCAGTCTAATTTAAACAAATTTCTTTGTGTTTATATTAACCTATTAACCTGCATGTTTCACACGGGGAGAACATGGGGATGACCAAGGTTTGAATCCCAGACCTTCTTGCTGTGAGGCGAAAGTGTTAACCACTGCACCACCTTGTTAATTGACAAAAATCCAGCCCGTTTTCATCTCAGGGTGTCCAATACCAACGAATCAGAAAAAGTGACAAAACATAGTTAAAGGGTACTATTAGTGTCTGTGTGAGACACACCGGGTGCGTCTCTATGAGACGCTCAGGGACATCCTGTACTTTTGTGTTAAAGGTGTTGACAGCCCCTCGAAGCCCGTACCCTTACCATAACCATCAGAAATGTTATTACCTAAACCTAAGTCACTGACTTTATGCATGTAAACCCTACAGCTAACAGGTAGGGTTAGCAACGGGGACGTTTCATACAGACGCTGAAGGGTACCTTTAGCGTAAAATCCTTACCCTTTGTCACGCTCTCGAAAAGCGTCAGTTATGACGCATTGAGATGAGAATGTGTTGGATAAAACGTATTTTAAAACATTCTTACTTTACTCCCAAATACAGCTACTTCAGCAAGCTGCCAGAGTAGCCTCCATAGGGCCTGTCCCATGTGAGCAGATCAGCCAAAGTTATGCTCAAACTAAAAGAGTATGAATAATATAAAACTGAAAAATGAATTTCTAATCTGTTTTCCAAATATATAAATGTTTATGTCCCTCTAGGCATCGTTAGACCTGTTACAAACATGTTGACAGTTCACCTCCTTTACTGGCGGAGCGCCCTCTTGATGATCGTCGCAGCGGTCTGGTTGGAGGGGCGGAGCTATCCAGGTGATATCTGCTGATCACATTCTGGTTGGACAAGGCAGACGACGATGAGGTATTTTTACTGGCTGACTCATCCCCACCCCCTCTGCTGTCATTTCCCTGGCGAAGGGCACGAGACGAGGAGCGAAGGCTGAGTTTGCGGCGCAGTTCAGGAAGTTTCTTCATCTTTAGGGAGAGTTTCCTCACTGTACCAGGAGACCTCAGCCTGTCAATCACACTACCAGACACGCCCACTTTCTTTTGGGAGGCGGGGCTAGAGTCTGAAGGCTGGGAGTCTGAGGGAGAGAGAGACTTTTTCCTGAAACTGTTGGCCAACAGAGTGACCCAGGTAATTTCAATCAGATTAAGTGAAAACCTGGAACAGTGTGGTGTGGTATGTAAGAGAAACTGAACACAATATAAGAAGAAATGTAGAATCAGTAGGTGCAGTCATGTCTTCTTACCTGTGTTTTCTGTTGTGATGTCATCAGTGTGGTGGCTGACACTTGGATTGGCGCCCTCCAGTAGACAGTCACTGCTACGACTCTCTGCTGGCCCGACCCACACTCGTCCGAGCTCTGCTCTTTTATCTCCGGGAATCTTTGATGCTCCTCCGTCACCGCTCTCATCCCTCTTCCTCCATATCTCCTCCTCTCTGTGTGGACCTCCTGCATCCTCCTCCTCAGGGATCGGGTTGTACCAGATGTTGCTGCCGCTATCCTCCTGAAGCCTATAGGCCTCATCTGAAGCCTGGATCTTTCCTGAAGACAGCACCCAGGCTCGGCTGCTGCGATCCAGACTTTGCAGATACGCACGCTGGCCAGACTTGGTGCTGACAGAGGTAGCGGGCACGTCAGGGGGGCCCCCTGCTGGCTCGGGAGCTTCCTGGTGGACTGCCGTAGAACTGACAGGAATACAGGGGGTGCTGGTCATATCCCAGGCCAGACTGACACTCACCCTGTCGCCACACTGCTCTGTCTGGGAGCAGAACAAGAGGTGGGAGTCATACCAAAAGGAGGACTCAAACTATGAGGTGGAAAACATGAAGACATGGTCAAACTAAAAGGACACAACAAGAAGGAGGAGTCGAACTATGAGGTGGAAAACACAAAGACATGGTCAAACTAAAAGGACACAACAAGAAGGAGGAGTCGAACTACCAGGATTAGTACACGAAGACGCTGTCAAACTAAAAGGACAGAACAAAAAGGAGGAGTCAAACTACCAGGAGGAGTACACGAAGACATGGTCAAACTAAAAGGACAGAACAAGAAGGAGGAGTCAAACTACCAGGAGGAGTACACGAAGACATGGTCAAACTAAAAGGACAGAACAAGGAGGAGTCAAACTACCAGGATTAGTACACGAAGACGCTGTCAAACTAAAAGGACAGAACAAGAAGGAGGAGTCAAACTACCAGGAGGAGTACACGAAGACGCTGTCAAACTAAAAGGACAGAACAAGAAGGAGGAGTCAAACTACCAGGAGGAGTACACGAAGACGCTGTCAAACTAAAAGGACAGAACAAGAAGGAGGAGTCAAACTACCAGGAGGAGTACACGAAGACATGGTCAAACTAAAAGGACAGAACAAGAAGGAGGAGTCAAACTACCAGGAGGAGTACACGAAGACATGGTCAAACTAAAAGGACAGAACAAGAAGGAGGAGTCAAACTACCAGGAGGAGTACATGAAGACATGGTCAAACTAAAAGGACAGAACAAGAAGGAAGAGTCAAACTACCAGGAGGAGTACACGAAGACGCTGTCAAACTAAAAGGACAGAACAAGAAGGAAGAGTCAAACTACCAGGAGGAGTACACGAAGACGCTGTCAAACTAAAAGGACAGAACAAGAAGGAGGAGTCAAACTACCAGGAGGAGTACACGAAGACATGTCAAACTAAAAGGACAGAACAAGAAGGAGGAGTCAAACTACCAGGAGGAGTACACGAAGACATGGTCAAACTAAAAGGACAGAACAAGAAGGAGGAGTCAAACTACCAGGAGGAGTACATGAAGACATGGTCAAACTAAAAGGACAGAACAAGGAGGGGTCAAACTACCAGGAGCAGGATAAGGAGGGGAGAACATGTAGAAATACTGGTCAAACTTCCAGAACAAGAACAAGAATTCAGTCTTCACTGGCCTGAAACACATTTACATGAAATAAATGAATTTTAATCACAGGGAATTAAAGAACCATATTGTACCTTATCCTGTACTAGTCTCTGACTCCAGGCCTGCCCAGATGCATCTTGGGATGTCCCTGATGGTCGTTCCCGGTCAGAGGGTCTGGGGGCAGAACCTGAGGGCAGGACGCTGGGCGGTGCCACGGAGCCCTGCCGTGCCCACGACTGTTTCTTAGCAACTGTGATGTGGTTATGTGGGGGTGAGGGGGGGTCAGGGTCTGCTGCTGGTGGAGGTCTTGTTGTCGTCATCGGTGGTGATGATGATGACGATGAAGGCGTCTGGAGCACAGTGTCGTTCTTTACTGGAACATCTGCAGAGTACACACACACAGCTGCTATTAGCATTCTCATGGTTGGATTAAATCCTGCGTGTGGTGTGAAGAAACTTGAGGAGGGAGAGAGAAGGAATTCAGTGGTGAGTTACTTGTCTTGTGGGTCTTTGCAGCTGTCTCACTCTTTTGGTTCCTATGTGGCAGTTCGTTAAAAACAAAACTACAGCATGTGAGTGCTTCCTTCGTGACCGGAGAACACATCAATGTATTTACTGACCTAGATCATGTCCATCAGTTTTCAGTCAACACAAACACCTTGGAACAGAAAAAAACTAAACTACAACCAACCAACCACTGAGCCGTAAACACACATGCTCACATCGGTGAACTCGAAATCTGTTTAAACAAGTGAAAAAGCCAGAACCTTATCAGGTTACTGACTTCTGAGTGGTGTTGTTGGTGACTGACCAGTGCAGATCTCCTCAGCTTCCACCTGAGCAGCCTCCACAGTCTGTGTCTGTAGGTTTGATCGGAAATGTGCTGTGAATGAACAGGATATGTTACTGCTTCCCTGCCCAGCAGCCTCGGCTTTAAACTTACTGGGTTTGACTCGCGTTCCTGGCTGAGGCGATACAAAGTGATGTTCTCTGTGCTGTGTTTATGAAACCACAGAGTGTCACAGCACACATTCCCATATATTCACATATCGACGCCTGATCAAGTGCCCTTGGCATTGCTTTTTAACGTCCTGGGTACTCTTTACTGTCGTTTTTGGACATTTAGGGTTAAAGATGGCAAGAATAAAAATGCAACGTCCGGTTAAGACTTTCAGAATAAAAGTACTTCTTAATATTGCAAAACAATGCAAAGTTAATGGCAAGTTGTGAAACGTCATAGTTTGGTTAGGTTTAGGAAAAGACCAGGGTTTGGGTTAAAGTAACTACGTGACTTAAAAACATTTGACCTTTTATTTCAAGAGGCAAACGAACAACGGTCTCCTGGGTGCAAGTCCGATATCAGGCCCACCTTGCACCCCACCACGTCCTTACTCTGACTTTGCTGTTAAATATGCTTCACCTGCCTTACAGGGCTTCCCTCAGAGCGTTACAAACCGACAGCAAGAGGTATTGACCAGGCATTTATATGTGACGACTGAGAACGGGTCGGACAGTACAGATGGGGGTTTAGCTCATGAAGCATCAGTCTGGACTCTGGTCCGAGATGTCAGCCTGTCCTGCTGCACACGCTGGTCATTATTGATCAGCTGTAATCCCATCAACTGTTACTGCTGAAACACACTGGAAACTTTAAAGCAGCAATTATAACCAGATTGACTGTCTCACATCCTGAACATCTGGATTTATGTCTTCTAGCTCTCTGCTTCCTGTGTGTGTGTCCTCGTGATACACAGCGTGCAGACTGTCTGCCTGAGCTGCATGAATAAACCCTCTGTGTGTTTGTGCTTTAGTGAATCTGATGACGCTGTTAGCTGATTTAATATCACACAGGTGGTGATTTTAGATAATCCTGCTCTCTGATTGGCTGGAGTCTGTTTTGGTGTTACATGTGTCACCTGATGAAGGGGAGTCCAGTGTTCTCTCTGTGTTAGCTCTGAAGTGGAAATATCTGGCTGTGTAGCTGCTGAACGCTGCACTGTGTTTACTAGCTGTTCTCTGAGTCTGTCTGCAGGTCGTGGTCTGTGGCTACTCCCTGAAACTCAAACTGCTGTGATTGGCTACAGGTCCAGACAGGAAGTGATACTCTCCAGAGGTCGACCTCCACTTCCTGTCATCTGAATGAAGCTAAAGAGGAGCTGACTGTGAGTGTTTGTGTGTGATGATAATAATAAATCATCTGTTATTTTTTTAGAAACCTGAGAAAAGAGAAGGGGGGGTGAATAAACAGCTGTGACTCTGCAGAGGTCAATGAACTCTGTGTTTAAGGCCAAACACACTGCTGTCTATTCACTATTCACTAGTCTTAAAATACACAGAAACACACAAAGACTGCAGTCAGCAACACACACACACACACAGCATGATCCACAGACAAGGCGAGCTTTAAGAGTCGATGGCGTCCTGAACAGTTTGTGTTTCATACTGAGTGTGTGTGTCTTGAATCTTCACTCAGTCCAACTTACTGTAACATCACATCATCAGGGAGAGATAAACAGGAAGTAACCACACACACAAACACACACAGGTCTAATGACAGGAAGTGGTCAGCTGACCCAGTCAGTCTGCAGGAAGCTGAACATTAAACCTTCCAGATTACAGACGGTCTGTGACTGAGCAGCTCTGAGAAACGTGGTGAAATATGTAAAAGCTTAAAAAACAGTTCAGCGTTTCATTCTGTCTATGGAAGGACAGAAACACATGGAGGGGAATTAAACTCTTTCTACAAATCAGTCTGCAGGCATTTACAATCTATCCGGATTGATTTTGCAAAATCCCACAAAATCTGGATCCGAGTCACATTTGGAGCTGGTTTGAAATGCGATTCCAGTCGGGTTTCACAGGTGCGCCTCAGTATGAACGCTCAAATCAGATTCCAGCGCTTCACACAGCGACGTCGTAAGATCCAGAGTGATGGAGAGCGTCAGAACGGTGGATCAGCACTCCTGGGTCACTGAGTTTGTCTGCTGCGACGGAGGAGTTCTGAGTGGACGTGTTGGTTAGAGCTGCCGTGCCCTATAAAAACAAACCAATTTTTATTTTGCTGTTCTCGTGAAGCATTGCCTGATGTGAACCGTGCCTCGAACAAAAGACCTCTCAGAAGACCTCAGATTAAGAACTTGTTGACTTGCATGAAGCTGGAAAGGGTTACAGAAGTATCTCTAAAAGTCCTGATGTCCATCACTCCACTTTAAGACAAACTGTCTATAAATGGAGAAAGTTCAGCACTGTGGCTGCTCTCCATAGGAGACGCCGTCCTGCAAAGATGACTGCACGAGCACAAAACAGAATGATCAATGAGGTTAAGAAGGATCTTAGAGTGTCACAGAAATATCTGGAACATGCTAACATTTCTGTTGACGACTCTATGATATGTAAAAAAACAAGAATAGAGTTCATGGTAGAGGAAGCCTCTGTTGTCCAAAAAATCATTGCTGCATGTCTGAAGTTTGCAAAAGAGGAAGGAAAAAGGCACAGCACACCAACATCAAAACCTCATCCCAACTGTGAGGTATGGTGGAGGGGGCATCATCACCGCCAGTTGAAACTTAAGGTTGGTGATGCCGCAGGACAATGACCCAAAGCACAGAAGTAAATCAACAACAGAATGGCTTCAGCAGAAGAAAATACACCTTCTTGAGTGGCCTAGTCAGAGTCCTGACCTCGGCCCGACTGAGGTGAACTGATCTGTAAAGAGGAATGGTCCAAAATTCCTCCTGACCGTTGTTCAGGTCTGATCTGCAGGAAATGTTTGTTTGACGTTATTGCTGCCGAAGGAGGGTCAACCGGTGATTAAATCCAAGGACTCATTTTCCACCCTGCACTGTTTGTTCAATAAAAACATGAAAACATATAATTGCTTGCGTGGAGTTAGTTTAAGCAGACTGCGTTTGTCTGTTGTGACACAGATGAAGATCAGATCACATTTTATTACCAATTTCTGCAGAAATCCAGGTGACACGCTTGAAATGGTACATCTACTGTTTAAATGTTAGCCTAGCTTTGCACAAAGACTGGTAGCACGGGGAACTGTTAGTCTGCATACAGCTGGACAGTGTGATGCTGATAAAGGACAGCCAGGCCTGCAGCCAGGCCAGAGACTCGGTACCAGCAGAGACTCGGTACTCAGCAGTGATTTGGTACCAGCAGACTTGGTACCAGCAGAAACTCTGTACTCAGCAGAGGCTCAGTACTCAGCAGAGACTTGGTACCAGCAGAGACTCTGTACTCAGCAGAGATTTGGTACCAACAGAGACTCTGTACTCAGCAGAGACTCTGTACTCAGCAGAGACTTGGTACCAGCAGAGACTCTGTACTCAGCAGAGACTCTGTACTCAGCAGAGGCTCTGTACTCAGCAGTGACTTGGTACCAGCAGAGGCTCAGTACTCAGCAGAGATTTGGTACCAACAGAGACTCTGTACTCAGCAGAGACTCTGTACTCAGCAGTGACTTGGTACCAGCAGACTTGGTATCAGCAGAGACTCTGTACTCAGCAGAGGCTCAGTACTCAGCAGAAACTTGGTACCAGCAGTGACTTGGTACCAGCAGACTTGTACCAGCAGAGACTCTGTACTCAGCAGAGGCTCAGTACTCAGCAGAGACTTGGTACTCAGCAGTGACTTGGTACTCAGCAGAGACTCTGTACTCAGCAGAGACTCTGTACTTCAGCAGAGACTTGGTACCAGCAGAGACTCTGTACTCAGCAGAGGCTCAGTACTCAGCAGTGACTTGGTACTCAGCAGAGACTTGGTACTCAGCAGTGACTTGGTACTCAGCAGTGACTTGGTACTCAGCAGTGACTTGGTACTCAGCAGAGACTCTGTACTCAGCAGAGACTCTGTACTTCAGCAGTGACTTGGTACTCAGCAGTGACTTGGTACTCAGCAGAGACTCTGTACTCAGCAGAGATTTGGTACCAGCAGAGACTCTGTACTCAGCAGTGACTCTGTACTCAGCAGTGACTTGGTACTCAGCAGTGACTCTGTACTCAGCAGTGACTTGGTACTCAGCAGAGATTTGGTACCAGCAGAGACTCTGTACTCAGCAGTGACTCGGTACTCAGCAGTGACTTGGTACTCAGCAGTGACTTGGTACTCAGCAGTGACTTGGTACTCAGCAGTGACTTGGTACTCAGCAGAGACTCTGTACTGCAGTGACTTGGTACTCAGCAGAGATTTGGTACCAGCAGAGACTCTGTACTCAGCAGTGACTTGGTACTCAGCAGTGACTTGGTACTCAGCAGAGACTCTGTACTCAGCAGAGACTCTGTACTTCAGCAGAGACCTGGTACCAGCAGAGACTCTGTACTCAGCAGAGACTCTGTACTTAGCAGAGGCTCTGTACTCAGCAGAGGCTCAGTACTCAGCAGAGACTTGGTACTTCAGCAGAGACCTGGTACCAGCAGAGACTCTGTACTCAGCAGAGACTCTGTACTCAGCAGAGACTCTGTACTCAGCAGAGGCTCTGTACTCAGCAGAGGCTCAGTACTCAGCAGAGACTTGGTACCAGCAGTGACTTGGTACCAGCAGACTTGTACCAGCAGAGACTCTGTACTCAGCAGAGACTCTGTACTCAGCAGAGACTTGGTACTCAGCAGTGACTTGGTACTCAGCAGAGACTTGGTACTCAGCAGTGACTTGGTACTCAGCAGAGACTCTGTACTCAGCAGAGACTCTGTACTCAGCAGAGGCTCAGTACTCAGCAGAGACTTGGTACCAGCAGTGACTTGGTACCAGCAGACTTGTACCAGCAGAGACTCTGTACTCAGCAGAGACTCTGTACTCAGCAGAGGCTCGGTACTCAGCAGAGGCTCGGTACTCAGCAGAGACTCTGTACTCAGCAGAGATTTGGTACCAACAGAGACTCTGTACTCAGCAGGGACTTGGTACCAGCAGAGACTCTGTACTCAGCAGTGACTCTGTACTCAGCAGTGACTTGGTACTCAGCAGAGACTCTGTACTCAGCAGAGGCTCAGTACTCAGCAGAGATTTGGTACCAACAGAGACTCTGTACTCAGCAGGGACTTGGTACCAGCAGAGACTCTGTACTCAGCAGTGACTCTGTACTCAGCAGTGACTCGGTACTCAGCAGAGACTCTGTACTCAGCAGAGACTCTGTACTCAGCAGAGGCTCAGTACTCAGCAGAGATTTGGTACCAACAGAGACTCTGTACTCAGCAGAGATTTCGTACCAGCAGAGACTCTGTACTCAGCAGTGACTCTGTACTCAGCAGTGACTCAGTACTCAGCAGTGACTTGGTACTCAGCAGTGACTTGGTACTCAGCAGTGACTTGGTACTCAGCAGTGACTTGGTACTCAGCAGAGATTTGGTACCAGCAGAGACTCTGTACTCAGCAGAGACTCTGTACTCAGCAGTGACTCAGTACTCAGCAGTGACTTGGTACTCAGCAGTGACTTGGTACTCAGCAGTGACTTGGTACTCAGCAGTGACTTGGTACTCAGCAGAGACTCTGTACTGCAGTGACTTGGTACTCAGCAGAGATTTGGTACCAGCAGAGACTCTGTACTCAGCAGTGACTTGGTACTCAGCAGTGACTTGGTACTCAGCAGAGACTCTGTACTCAGCAGAGACTCTGTACTCAGCAGTGACTTGGTACTCAGCAGAGACTCTGTACTCAGCAGAGACTCTGTACTCAGCAGAGACTCTGTACTCAGCAGAGACTTGGTACCAGCAGTGACTTGGTACCAGCAGACTTGTACCAGCAGAGACTCTGTACCAGCAGAGACTCTGTACTCAGCAGAGACTCTGTACTCAGCAGAGACTTGGTACTCAGCAGTGACTTGGTACTCAGCAGAGACTTGGTACTCAGCAGAGACTCTGTACTCAGCAGAGACTCTGTACTCAGCAGTGACTCGGTACTCAGCAGTGACTCGGTACTCAGCAGTGACTCGGTACTCAGCAGTGACTCGGTACTCAGCAGAGACTCTGTACTCAGCAGAGACTCTGTACTCAGCAGAGACTCGGTACTTCAGCAGTGACTTGGTACTCAGCAGAGACTCTGTACTCAGCAGAGACTCTGTACTCAGCAGAGACTCGGTACTTCAGCAGTGACTTGGTACTCAGCAGAGACTCTGTACTCAGCAGTGACTTGGTACCAGCAGAGACTCAGTAGTGACATCACAGCGTACATCACAGCTCTGCAGGCTGTTCATTGGTTGTGTGTCTGCTGTTAGAAAACGATGTCATAGACGTACATAAAGATATCTGCTCACGTGCAGCACATACATACATGTGTTCTTTATAGATCATTTATACTCAAATATTAACGAAAAATTCAAATGTTCTGCCTAGAACCCAGTACCATGTTCCCTCAACACTAGTACAGAGAACATGACCGTGTCTCTGAGAAGGAACACAAAGAGTTACAAACTGAAGAGAAAAGTTTCAGACTAGTAAAGGAAACGTATGAACCTGAATCTGGAGAACAGACCTGATCTGCCTGAGACGTCTGATCACAGATGAGACTGATCGGCCTGTGAGAGACGTGTGCTCACTACAGCTCAGTGAACAGGACGTCCTGAGCAGCGCTCACTAACACGGACTCTGTTTAGCCTCTGCAGCTGCTCACCGCTCAGTTTGGGGTCCGTCTTCCTCCTGGATCTGTCTTTGCCTCTCAGCCTGGAGAAGGTTCTCTTCAGCAGAGGCTCGGCCATAGTGGTCCCCCCTCCTCCTCCTCCTCCTCCTCCTCCTCGGTCCTCCTCGGTCCTCCTGGACGGGGAGAATCCAGCAGGAGAAGAGGGGTCAGCGCTCTTTCATCACGTCCATGTCTCCGACTCCTCGTTCACTTTGACTCTGAGAGCTGCAGAACAGGAAATGAATTCCACACATTCTTTCCCAAACTCCCCCTCCTCCTCCTCCCCCGGTCCCTCCTCCCACTCTCCTCCCTCCACATTGAGAGAGAGAGGACTCATGGGAAATGTAGTCCTGAGACAACTGAATGTTCTGTTTTATTTCTTTAATTCAGTTTTGAAGAGGAAGTTAACTTCAAGTCAAACTAAACTTTGTGTAATGACATATTTCCTGTGTCTGGTGTCTCATACGGGACACAGTGTCTCGTCGATCTCAGACACTTTGTTTTTCATTACTTTAGTTGTCGTGAATCATTGAAGGTGTTGTTATTATTATTACTTACTATCATTATTCCTGTCGTCTCCCTTCTGGCAGACGGAGCAACACAAACACATGAGGTACGCCTACAGGTGAGCTCGCCGCTGCACACAGAAACAGTTCTCAGTAATTACTGATCAGGCTGCACCGCCTGCTCCAAATATTTTACAAATGCAGCCGTAACACGACATTCCTTTTTTCTCTGCAGCATCAGGAACTTTTCCTGGACGTCTTAACGTTTTTCAGCTTTTGAGTTTTGTTAGTTCAGTTTTATTTTGTTAAATCCAGCATTGTGTGTTCATGTGGGCTTTACTTCCTGTTTTATTTTGTTAAATCCGTGCTGTGTTTTTATTTTGTAGTGTTCTGTCTCTTTGCTTTGATTGGCTGAGTGTTTCCACCTGTGTCTGCTCTGTCTGCAGGTCTGCGTTTGGTCTCGTGTCTCTTCTGCTTCAGGTTTTGTGGACTTTCGATTGTTGCCTTGTTCCTGTTTTGGATCTCCGTGTGCTCCATGAACTGGCTGCTTCACCTTTAGTCTGGGACCAATTCTTCTTTTGTTTCATGGTGATGATCACTGAGAAGACTAGTTCCTCTACTCCTGTGTCTGCACTTTGAAATGATAACAGTATTAGCATGACTGCGTAGAAAACACACGAAATCTGACACGCCCACCAAACGGGAGAAAACATACCTCGAAGCCCGTTGTTCCAAAGAAACATGTCGTTCAATCAGAAAACACTTGATGGTCCCCCGTGTCCGAACAGGATTGGGTATAAAAGCCTTGGTGTTTGCGGCACCTTCTGCTTGGAACCTTCTTCAGAACTCGTTGAAACTGACTGACAACTCTGAAGGATCTGGAGCAGGTGAACATTGGTCAGTGTTGCTGTTTATAAAGTTGTATTCTGCCTATATGTACTGTATGTGTACCTGATGTCTTTTATATGTTGGAAACTGTCCTTTATGTTCTTTCATGCTGCCTCTTGGCCTGCTCTCTCTTGCAAAAGAGATTTTAATCTCAATGACACTCACCTGATTAAATAAAGGTAAAATCAAATAAAAATATTTTCTGTGACTGTTGTCAGTGAAATGAACCAGTTTGAATTGATCCAGTAAAAAACTGATGTTTACAACTCGTGCAGGTCACATGATCAGCTGGTTTCACCACTGCAGAAGGGTGAGGAGTGATTTGCTGATGAAGATTTTCAGAGAAACAAGTGAAGAGGAGGAAGCAGCTTCATCATGTCTCAGTTTGTCCACCAGATGGAGACAAACACCAGGAAACCCTCAACACTGCAGGAGGAAAATAAAACAAACCATTCTGTTTGGTAAATGGAATTGGCAGCTTTATTAATAGTTTATGCATATTTAGTCATTTGGTTGGTATAAAGCTGTAAAGTACAAAAGACCAACAGGTGAGTAGTACATGTAGTATTTTTTACTTTTAACATTATTATAATTGATTATCAATCATTATTTTATTTATATTATTCATGTTTTATATTTTTATTCTATTTCAGCACGCGGAGCTGAGAGAAGAAGAAGATGAAGAAGAGGAGAGAGAAAGGTTTGTCCTGAAAGGCGACATGAGGTTTCCATCCAGCAGGGGGCGCAACGCCTCCACGCTTCTGTCTTTCTTTTCATTGGCTCATTTCCTGCTCTGTAAACATCTGAAGAACAGTTTGGTTCTACTGTTTAAACATGACCAGCTGATTATTTGAAGGTATAATCAATAACAAAGTTTAAAGAAACAGCTCAGCGAGTGATTTTTCCTCCTCTGATCACTTCTTTTAGTTCTGTCTCGTCCTGCGGTCTGTGAAGGCCTGACGGCGGCGTCCTGAACAGACGATCAGAGGACACGCCGCGATTGGACATCTGGAGCCGCCACTCAAACCTGCATTCATTAACCTCCTCTGTTAATTAATTAGTGACACGTCAGGTTCAATTAGGAGCAATTAACGATGCGGAATGATGTTAATCGACTCTGATCACGTCGCCTGTCAGACCTGACCGGGGGCAGTGCGGCCTGTCAGACGAGCACGAGGGCCTCGGAGAATCAGCATTCATGATTTCACTTTAAATCTTTAATTACTTTTTCTCATTAATACAATCAATCAATAATAAAATCTGGTGTTTCATTAAAAAAGTGAGACTGAAACTTTGTTCTTCTTGTTCTCACCTGATGTTTTCTCAGGCAGAAACATAAAGAGAGAATCCACAAAGAAGAAACTCAACGATTTCCCCTCGTCCGGTGGAAACAGGAAATGACTTCAGACTGAAACAGCCTGCACTGCAGTGAACGCAGCGTGTCGAGTTCATTGTCTCCAGTTTCTGCCTGTTTCACTCTGCTGGTTGGACGTCAGGGCTCAGCTCACGAGGAGTGACGATGTTGGTGTTATCACCAGAAGAGACCAGAACATATTTGAACACTATTTTAAAGAAATATTGGGGGTCTGAGGCTCTGAGGATCTGGGGGGTCTGGGGGTCTGAGGATCTGGGGGGTCTGGGGGTCTGAGGGTCTGGGGGTCTGAGGCTCTGGGGGTCTGAGGCTCTGGGGGTCTGGGAGTCTGTGGCTCTGGGGGTCTGAGGCTCTGAGGGTCTGAGGCTCTGAGGATCTGGGGGGTCTGGGGGTCTGGGGGTCTGAGGGTCTGAGGGTCTCTGGCTCTGTGGGTCTGAGCAATAGACAGGTGGATTTTCTGCATCCTGTGTTAGCTTGTGGTGCCAAATCTAAATCTAAAACGGTTTTTAGCTGAAGTTGCTTTTTTGTTTCTTCTGTATTTAAATTAAATTCTTTAAAAAATTCTTCTTTTTGTGCAAAACATTTTCATTTATTGGTTAATATTTCTGCAAGATGGCGACAGATGCTTTCACAAGCGTGATGCGTTCGCTGTCTTGTTGCCCAGCATGATGCGTTCGCTGTCTTGTTGCCCTGCGTGATGCGTTCGCTGTCTTGTTGCCCTGCGTGATGCGTTCGCTGTCTTGTTGCCCTGCGTGATGCGTTCGCTGTCTTGTTGCCCTGCGTGATGCGTTCATTACAGAAAAGATGATTTTGTGTCGTTTTTATAAACAATGAAATGAAAGAAGAAAACTAAAACAGAGACGACTGAAGAAACAGAAGAGTTATTAATTAATGACTCGTAGTTTATGAAATAAAATCACACTGTCATGTAGCAACGTTTTTATTTACAGAATATTTATCCTACAAATAGAAATCATTTCCTTCAGTGACGCTCGGTGTCCCTCCGCTCTTTATTCTGCAGAGTCTCATGTTGGACAGACTGTAAAGAACGGCAGACATTAAATCTGATGTTTAATCTCTAGAATATAGAGACATATCCTAGAGATTAAATCTATAAATATATATCACATGTGTGTGAATCTCCTCACATATGAACTGTAAAGAGGAATCTCTGGTCCGACTCTCTCTGTTTCCTCTTGGTGGCGCTCTTTCCTCGCTCGCCCATCTCTCTGCTGGGATGGAGGGAATTCCCTGAACTGGGACGACTGGAAATCCCTCGGCAGCACACGCACACTCACAGGCTGAATCTGAAAGTGTTTCTGTGTTTGCAGCTGAAGGTCGAGCGCTTTGTTTCCTCTCATTTTATTTCCATTTTTGTGGCTCCTCGTCTGTTTCCCTGCAGCCGCACTCCAGTCAGACAAAAGAGTCAAATAAAAATAAAACACAGAGGAGACGAGGACAAAACGGTGAAATGCAGAAAAACAGCAGGATCAAAGCAGATGAAGGAGGTAAAATCTAAAAGAATAAAATGTGACAGAGGACTGATCAGCAGCCTGTCAGGCAGCGGCCAATGACACTCAGCCATCAGTTTGATTGGCAGCTGAGACAAACAGGATCGGATCAGCCCGTCATGATAAATCTGCTGACTTCACTTTTTAAAAGAGTTCAACCAGACTTCACCAGAAATAAAGCTGATTTAATCGGACTGATTTCTAACGTGTGGGATTTAAAACTTAGTGATGACGGGAGGTCACACTGATTAACAAACTGCTTTATTAATCATGGCGAGGATTTACATCTGATTTCTGACGGGATTCTTCTCCAGCCTGATTTACTTCAGATCTGACTGAGGTCACTTGTTGTGATTTGACTGATTTCTAACCTGAACTGAACGATAAACATTTATGGAACTTGGCTGGTTTTGTTCCTGCTGTGCGGTTCGGGCTCAAGGTGACCCAGCTTTGCGTCTCTATAAAGACCACCGAGCTGAGGTCTGATTCCCCGGCTCGTTGCTGACGTCGGACCGGATCAGTTTACTACACTGAAGTAAAAATCAGAGGGATCATAAGATCAGACATGAGTGAGTTGAGTAACGTGGAAACAACACGGTGCAGATTTAAAATGTTAGGGAGGATCAGGCTGCTCGGATTAAACACAACACAGGAGGTCCAGAATCAGAGGGTTCAATGGGACATGGTGGTGTAGCTGATGGAGGAGTTCAGATGACTGGGTTTACTCTACGACTCAAACCAAACACATCTCCGTCGGCCAATCACGGTGTTCTGTCAGCCGGCGTTTCACTGCGAGTCCTCAGGTCCTCGCTGTAGCAGCGAGCTGGCGTCCGAGTGCACCCTGATCTCCGCCCGGCTGATTCCATCCCTCCACGCCCGCCTTCCGGCCACAGGAAACGTTTCTGCAGCTTCAGGCCGCTCCGCACTCTCCGGCCTCCGTCGCCGCCTCACAGGTGGAAACATCCTCGGCTCAAAGAATCATCCGTCGAAAGTGCAGATCCCGGGGTCAGGGTCTGGGACTATCCGCCGGCGAGCCCCTGGTAGCTTTCACAGCTTCGGTGACGTGATACGCTCCGTCTATCCTGAAAGAAGACCAGGCCTGATCCCTATTTCGGCGTTGACTGAGTCCTAAATACAGAAAGAACATCTGTCCCGGCAGCCGTTCGATTCCCAGTCACTCTGAACTGGTCGTGCTGGTCCAAGGTTTCCTTTATTCGGGTCATTACAGTTTTAAGTTCTGAGGCGCTTTGTTCAAATGGGAACGTTGTTTTCATTTTCCCAGCATCCACCTGTCCAACGGGGAATCAATCGAAGGGCCCCTGCCACCTGATAAGTAATTTGGGGCTCCTTGTCTGCTGGTGCAACTTGTTAGTCCCGTTTGTCGGTTGCTGAAGGGCTGTTCAAGCTCCAGGTCCTGAGCTGCTCTTGTGGACTCTCAGGTCCAGGACGTACTGGACTTCATTTCTGCTTGGGCTCGGACCTTCGTCCCAGCTTTCTCTAAGCAGGTCCAGCACCCCAACGTGGTTTCCTGCCAAATAGCAGTTCTAAGGGAGAAAGTCCGGTCGAGGCCTGCGGTTGGTTAACCAACTCCCATCCAGGTAGACGCACGCCAGCCATGTACGTCTCCACGAAAGCAGGGCCAATAAAATCGGGACGTTATCTGGTCCACCCGTTGGGTTATGTGGTTAACGAGCTTCTGAACGAGCTTCTGAAATGACAGGTGAGGTGATGTGGTTCTGGGTCAGGATCTCGAGCTGTTTTAAATAACGGGTGTGAGATCACGTCGAGTCAGTGTCACTGATCCAGCATCAGACTCCTCAGAGCCTCCGTCCACATCAGGAAAACTCCCCAACAGTCCTTCAGAAGAACTGAAGAAAGCTCTGGGAGACAGGGAGCGGGGCCCTCTCAGGGACGGGCCCTCTCGGGAGTAGGAGCCACCTGGAAACAGGACAGAGGTCCGATCTGGTGATTCAGGTTTCTCCTGTGTTCTACACACACGCTGACGGACTGCGTGTTTCTCTCTGTTTAAAGCTTCTGAAGTTTAAACTGACTGAATGTTTTTTACTGAGTCAGCCTTGTGCGTGCGCGTGCATGTGTGCATGCATGTGTGCGCGCGTGCACGTGCGTGACAGCTGGCCCATCTGACTTTGCCGTGACATCTGGGAAACCCGCATGTGTGCCGCCGTGAACGCCGGTTGATGTCGCTATTTAAATGCAAATGTGTGTGTGTGTGTGTGTGTGTGTGTGTGTGTGTGTGTGCGTGCGTGTGTGTGCGCGCACACACACACACACAAAAGGAAACACTTCACACACAATGAAGACGGGGAGGTTTAACACACACACTCTGCAGCGCTGCGGCTCGTCTGTAAATCAGAAGATAAACTGCAGGAGAAACGACATTAATTCAATTAAAAATGATGTTTGGTCATTTTGTTATCAGTTATTTTTTATTTAAGATATTTAATTTACATTTAATAATCAATAATGTGGCCTCTTTTGTTCGACATCACTCTGCTGTTAATTTACAGGTTTAAGGTTTTAAATTCAGCAGTGAACAGTGAAATAAAGAGAGATTTATTTCACCTTCAACGTTTGAGAAAAGAGATCTTTATTACCAAATGTACAATTTTAAACTAAATTAAACTAATAAACAGAAAAGAGGATAAAATAAATGTCACATATTGTGAGATTGTTTCTGACAAACATCTAATTTATTGCATTAAATGGTTTTAAGGTGGAATAAATGCAGATTTGTTCCTTCATCAAGTGAAATAAATCTGAATTATAATTTAGACTAAATGTTCGACTTATTCAGAAGCTCCTTGGGAAAACAGACGATTTAAAGGCTGTTGCAAAAATAAAGGACAGAAAGAGGACAAAAGTAAAATAATCAGGTGAAATAATAAAAAGGTGAAAAACAAAGGAGAGCATAATTGATCAGGTGCGTCAGGTTGATCGATCACCTGCTGCCGACGGATCGGGTTTTAAGGAGGACGCTGACTGTAACTGAGTTTGTCTTCATGTAAATGAGATCAAATGTGAAACAGCGTTCAGTCAGAGACCGAAGTCAGTTTGAAGCCTTTTAAAGCTGCTCGAGCACCAAAACCACACTGACTGATTTTCTAATTCATCTGAGTTTTTTCCTGCTTTTCTTTTCAGCACCTTTTCTTTCTTTTTAAATGAACGTCTATAACAACAAAAGCATTTTCCATAAATTTACATTTATAAATATACTGTAATAAATAATATGCACTGTGGACTTAATATGTATGTAAAATATAAAACATTTGCCCTGTTTACTGAAAATTTAAGATTTGGAGATACAAGGTTTCACTTGGATGGAGATGAAGAAAGAAAAACTGAAAATACAATAAACAACAATAAAAACGTTAATTAAATAATTAAGAAGTAAAATATTTTTCATCACTTCAAATAAAATTATTTTACTGAATCCAGAAGAGCCGAGAGACCGAGGAGGAGGAGGAGGAGGAGGAGGAGGAGGATCGTTGTTTACCCCCCCCCCCCCCCCCGCAGGTCTGGGATTAGTCCCGAAAAGACAGCCCCCCCCCCCCCCCCCCCCACACACACACACAGCTCAGATATTTGTCCATTTAAAAACAATCACCACCTTTTTACTATTATTATTATTATTATTATTATTATTGTGAGAATGAATTATTCCAGTAATAATAATAATAATAATAATTTCTATTAGTATAATAATAATAATTAGTGTTGTTGTCATTGGTCAGTTTCTGCAGCTGTGACAGTTTATTTTTATTAGTTTTTAAAAATGAGGAAATGAGAATAAAAAGTCTGGAGGACGTTCACTCACCTCCTCCTCCTCCTCCTCCTCCTCTGCTCCTTTTGTTCTTCCCTTTCGTCCTTTTTTCTTCTCTCCATCTTTTTCTCTCAGTTTGAATTTTCTAGCTGGAAAGAAACGAATCGTCTTGATTTCCTTTCTCCTCCTCGTCTCTCCTTTTTTTCCTCCTCCTGGAAACATAAATCCTCTTTTCTCCTCTCCTCCTCTCTCTCTTTATTCCTCGGCCCGGGCTCGGTCCTCCCCTCGGAGCCTCGGAGGCCTTCGTCCCCAGAAGACAGGAGCGCTGTTACTCTGAAAACCCTGTCTCACTTCCTGTCAGTCCGTCAAGCAGAACTCATCGTACGAGCGGAGACGTCTTCGTCATCTTCCTCATTTCCTGCTGCCGACTCACCTTTTGGAGAAGAAAGAACCGAGTTGAGGCTGAGCTCAGCGGAGCGACGGACTTTGTTTGGCAGGATGTTCGTGAAGGTTCAGCTCGGAGTCAAGGCCGGATCCTCGATTGTGGATAAACCGCCGCTCAACAGGGGAGGAGGTCTGAGACGCTGGCCTCAGGTCGTTCCAGGAGCCCTAACCAACCAGCGGCGTCCATCACCTTGGTGACGACCCCACAGAGGTTAAACAGCTGGGACTCCCTGCAGCCAATCAGATCTGAAGAAGCCTCTTCCTCAAAACGTCTTCGAGTGTCTTCAGCTGAGTCCAGCTGTCCTTCATTTTAACCTCTTTGTTTCGTTCGTCCAAGTTTCAGTTTGTCTGCAAACCTTCGGCGCCGTCCCGACGTCTTCTGCTCAGACTGGAGTCAGAGACGGCGCCCCCTGCTGTTTCAGGAGCTGCAGCGTCAAATGTTTTCAGGGTTTTTACAGCGTTCGTTTTCCTTCCTACGACGTGGACAGTGAGTCGCTGAGCGTCACGTGGCGGACACGTCTCCAAAGCTTCAGACGGGAGACACGTCTCAGCAGGCGCCTTCACTTTCACCAGTTTATGAAAGTTTGGCTAAAATTTAATTGTGTTTGTGTGAAAGTGAACTGGGGACACGAGGACACGAGTGGGACGGGATCCCTCACTGGCTTCCCATCAGCACCACGTACTGCGCCTTTAAATCTTTAAACAGAGTCAGAACAGACCAAACCTGGAATGAAACCAGTTCAGAGGGGGAGGGGGGGGAGGGGGGTGTAAATGACTGCACAAGGGCACTCTCTCTCTCTGGTTGGTCGGTTCGAGCGCCCGCCTCCTCCCCCTCCTCCCTCTCGCTCTCTCTCTTTCTTCTTCTTCTCTCTCTCCTCACACACACACGCACACACTCTCTCACCGCTCCTGTCCTTATATGGTCAGGCCCCGCCCCCTGCCCGTGATGTCGTCAGCAGCTTGGAGGAAGACCCGTGGGGTTTTTGGGTTCTGGCGTCCAGTCCTGTGGGGCCGCAGGGCTGAGAGTTTCTCCTCTGCTCCTCATCCCTCCATCAGCGGCCTGCGTCTCCTCCTCTCTCCTCCTCTCTTTGGGGAAAAGAAAAAAGACACTTTGCTCGCGCTCGATTTGCCGTCCGGACTCGTCTCTGTTCTTCCCCTCGTTCTCTCTGAGGATTTTATTTTCCTTTTTTCTCCTCCTACTCCTTCCTTTCTTTCAACGTGACGGCCAACGCTGAGAGTTTTAAAAATCTCTTTAAATTAAAACTCTTCTTCGTTTTCTTCCAGAGTGAAGTTGAATTAAATCTAAAAACCAGATGAAAAGTTGAATAAACTCCCGGCTCATCTTCGTCGTCCTCTTCCTCCTCGCCGCCGCCGGCCTTTGGACTTCCACAAAACGTCGTCCCTCCAGAAGATCCAGCCTCCGTCTGTCCCGCAGAGCTGCTGATTTTTCTTCTTCTTCTTGGTTTGTCCACGTCTTGCGTCGCTCTCGTGGTCGTGCAGCGGTGACGGTCGCAGCGTCGGGGCCCCGGAGATGTTCGGGATCCAGGACAACCTGCCCCGCGGGGCCACGGCCAGCATGAAGGAGGAGCCGCTGGCTGTTCGCTCCTGGATGCACTCGGCCGGCGTGGTGGACGCCAACACGGCCGCTCAGAGGTAAACTCACCGCCGCCCCAGAGGGATTCTGGGAGCTGTAGTCCCAGCGGACACACGGCCGCTCAGCAGGAACATTTAGATCAGGAGGCTTTAATGTTCCTGATGTTTCTGCAGCAGCGTCCAGGTCAGGAGGAGCTTTAACTTCCTCACACATTCAGCCTGCAGTTTTTCCTCTGATCAGGTTTAACATTTCGGGTTTTCTCTGCAGCTGAATTTGGATAAAAAGCAAAGAGAGGTTTCTGATATTAAATATGAAGAAATGATCAAATGTGTTTTTCAGAGTGAAATTTAAATTTTCTCAGATCAGAAAAATATCTTCTGTTCTTCCTGCAGCTGAAAGAAAAATGATCTTTATTTATGTGAGGCTGTCTGTGCTCAGGACGCAGCTCCGGGCTGAGCGCCGCCGACTCATCTAAACCTTATATTTCTCTCTCAGATCACCTTCTGATCTTTTTGGACCAGTTCATTTTAAAGTTTAGCTCGTAATAAGTAAAAAAATAAAATCAGAATTTAAAACCTGTTCCAGGTCCGAAGCGTCAGAAACTCTGTTTCACAAAGATCAATATTTACATTTATTGATAATTATGCAGATGATTTAATAATAATCAGTTATTAAACAGCTGATGTTCAAACTAAATGAATTCTCTTAATAATAATAATAATAATAATAATAATGTTTCATCTTTTAATTTTATTCTGCCGTCTGAATAAAAGCAGCTGTCGGTGCGCGTTGATGTCGGTCGAGCTGCAGATGATGTTTAATATTAGTCATTAATATTCTAATAAAGCAGCGATGTGAGCATGATGATCAGGAGACAGCTGCAGATTTAATATTGATTTTTAAAATGTTCTTTAAGCGTCTCTGTGAGCTGAAGCTCAACATTTATTGAATGAAAGCTGATAGTTACAAGCAGCTGAGACACCAGGAAACTTTATTCTGCACATTTTAAACCTTTTTGAAATTATTTGTTTGATTCATATGAACACAAAGCAGCTGTGAAAAATAATAAGAATAATAATGACGTGTCATTTTTAATCCACATAAATTTAACATTTGAATGCAATAAAGAATAAAAACAGTTCCTGAGAGATGAGAAATGTTCAGCCTGGAGACAAAGTGATGTTTCAACATTTGAACAGAAAAATTCCAGAAAGTGAATGTTTGAAATGAGAATCTGGATCTCAGCAGATAATCTGAGTTTGTTTCTTACTGACGAGTAAAACAAACAGATTTAATCTGAGCAGAATAAAATCGGTCTGTCCGAGCGTCTGAAGATGGATCCTTCGTTAACACGAGTAAAGTTATTATTTGTTCTGTTTCACACATCATAAATTCTGCAGCTGAACGTGCTGTCGGCTGGAAGCTTCACTCTTTTTGTCTTGTTGTCAGAATGAAGACAGAATAAACTCACACCGCAGAAGCTGAGTGTTTTATTGTAATGAGAGAGAAGGTTGCAGCGGGGTCACGATGCCGCTTGACTCGACTGAATATTTATGGAGCTCCGCGGCAGCAGATTCACATTTTAATATTCCTGCAGTGTGAAACATGTTAACATGATTCATTCACCTGGAGGTTAAAGCCGCAGAGTTTTATCAATATTTAGCTGTTAATTAACATCATGTGATGAAAAGAAACTCTTTATTATTATTAAACATGTCAGAGATTTACTGATGCTGGACCTGCATGGAGCTCTTCTTCTGAGGAGCGCTTCATTTCAACGCCCCTTCAGGTCTCTTGCTTTTTCATTTTTGACCATGCCGTCTCTGTAATGAACAATTAATTGTTAACCCACCTGCAGAAATAAAGGTAAAATAAAATCAAATCTTATGTCTGTAGATTTAAATTAAAGTTTCATCCCTGAAAATGCTTCAGTCACTGAACTGGCTGTCGTCAGGTGGAAACCTTGTAACTGCAGACATGAGGGAAACTCTGCACTGAAATGTTTTCAGATGTTTTACCGTGTCAGGAAGCGCCGCGCCAGACACTGGCGTGGTGGGCGGAGTCACAGTCAGCGCTGATTGAACGCTGCCCACGTCAAAATGCTACAAAACTGTCATTTGGGAAGGCCGGCGGCGTGTTAGGGCCAGATATGTAAAATAAGACAGAGACGGGGGGGGGTCCGAGGGTCCGAGAAAAAACGCTGAATTTCTGAGATTAAAGTTTAGGAGATGTGTTTTTTCAGTGCGGCCGAGAGAAGAGCTTTCAGAGCGGGAGGCCAACACGTTCTCACCCTCATCGCATAACATACGGATGCGTGGTCAACACCCGTTAGCATCATAGTTCAGCGTGCTGAGGGAAACCCTGTAGCGCCGTATTTCAAGGCTACAGAAACCAAACTCTCAGTCAGGAGGCCGGTGTGTGTTTCCTGTGTGAAACAAAAAGTCAACGTTGAAAGTTTTTATGTAAGTTACAAATGTAACGTGACTTAACTTACGTGAGTTAAGAAACGTAAGCAATGTTGTTATTTTAACTCAAACCAGGATCGCTTCCTAAACCTTACCAAACTGTGACGCTTCACAATGTTTACCACTAGTTTTATTTTGAAAATCTTACGGACATTGCATTTTTTTTGTTTTGCTAACTTGACCACGGAGCCCTACAGGTCAAAACTAATAGACGAAACAAAGGTTACGCAGGGCGTTAAAAAGTGACGCCAAGGGGTCCGACCAAGCGTCCGTATGCGACGAGCCGGGATGAGAAAGTGTACGAAGGAAACTTTAGAGACGACTGCAGCGTACAGGTGACATGTTTTCACCTGTACCTGCGTCTCTGTCTCACTTCACATCCAGTGAATTCACATCACTGCTGGCTGTGACTTAAATGTTCTGACGCTCTCTGTAACTCTGAAACATTGATCCTGGATTTAATCTTTTTGCCTACAATCAGTTGAATGTTAAGGTATTTTGTCATCACGTCACTAACCCCTCCCCTAAATCACATCACCCTGCTGTCTCCTCATATGTCTGACCTGTCTGTCTCTCAGCGGGGTGGGGTTAGCCCGAGCTCACTTTGAGAAGCAGCCTCCGTCCAACCTGAGGAAGTCCAACTTCTTCCACTTCGTGCTGGCGCTGTACGACCGGCAGGGCCAGCCGGTGGAGATCGAACGCACCACCTACGTCGACTTTGTGGAGAAAGAAAAGGTGAGAGACAGGGAGGGAGTAGCCGGGACACAAACCAAACACACCTCACTGCCATCACCAACACATTCTCCCAATGCACAATACATATACACAGAGTAGAAATCAAACACACCTATGATGGCCTGCTTTGCCCCGCCCCTGCTCACGCATTTTTAGAAAATCAGTCCAACACAGAAAATCAGGGACAACCAGGAATAGAAAACAAACTCACAGGTCTGAGAAATAAAAGTTAGAACCCAAACCCCCCCAGAGGTCACACAGGTCACGTGCTGTGAAAAGGTCCGGGTGGAGCAGAAGTAGAGACCGAGCGCACCCATCAGCTTGTCCGTGTGTGTGCAGGAGCCGGGCGGAGAGAAGACCAACAACGGGATCCACTACAAGCTGCAGCTGCTCTACAGCAACGGTGGGGACGCTTGTTTTACTGCACAGCTCAGCCTGAGTGGAGGCTGTTCAATAGTACTAATGATAATGTGACTGTGTGTGCAGGAGTGAGGACGGAGCAGGACCTGTACGTGCGGCTGATCGACTCCATGACCAAACAGGTGAGAGTGCTGATCATCAGGCTCACTGACAGGAGCTCAGTCAGACATCATGTCTGAAAACGTTTCCGGGTTCATGGACGCGTTTCTCGGCGTGAACAGGCTGAAATATTTCGCATATATATCCAGCATGTCTCTCTGTGTCCTCTAATATTCTACCAAAGCCAGACCGAGCACATCTTAACTATTTAAAGGCTCATATAAACAGTATATATATACATATATATGATATATAGTACATATGTAATAGGGTGGGAACTGATATTATCACGATTTGTCACAATACGATTTTATTGCGATTTTAAACATATTGCGATATATTGCAATTTTTTACCTTTTTCCAACTTCAAATTGTGTCTCCAAAGGAAAACTCTTTTTCTAGTGGACTGAAAAGCAATTCATTTTATCATTATAGTATGTACAATTTATCTAATAAAAGATCGATACTTGACCTCCGTGTATTGATGCAATATTGCCACAGAAAATATCGCGATACTCTGTGCTGTACTCTGCTGTATCGACCCACCTCTAATATATATATATATATATATATATATGTGTATATATATGTATATGTGTGTGTGTGTATATATAAACTGTAGCCCATCAGAGCAGCTCATTAAGACCTATAATCACATCAACCTCTTGTGGTCGTAGTAATTAAGACGGGAGCAAAGGAGGAAGTCAGCTGACCTGGTCTAAAGAAGTTCCTGACCCGTGTGAAACCCGAAGTCAACAGTGACTTCTTTTAGTTAAGTAAATGTTGAGCAGTGTCAGTGCCCACTCTGGAAGTAGAATCTACTACGGTGTGATGTGTTTCTACTTCCTGTGCTGATAACGACAACATGAAGGCCACGTTGTGGTGTTCCTGGCTCCCTGTCAGACTGTTTCAGTGAAAATGAAAGTCTCTCTCTACTGGGCGTGAGAATCCACAGGCAACAGAGAGAGAAGTTGGACCATCTGTTAGCTGCAGTGGTCTGTTGGTTCAGGTGTGGAGAGTGTGGGTGGAGCTGCAGACCTGACTGTCTGACTGTTACTGACGCTGTTGATGATCTGTCTGAAACATGCCGAGGCCTTTACACTCCAGAGTCCAGCAGCGCCACATTTAGAAACTGAGCTGGGTTCACTTTGAACAGCTGCTTCTTCTTTCAGCGTCCGAGCCTCACTTAATCCTCTCATGCTTAAGTTGGTCTTAACATGACCTTGGATCCTAAACCACTTTGGTTAAGGGGACAGGTCCGTCTCTGAGGCTGCCTCCCACCACCCCTTCCTCCTCCACTGTTTAAACACACTCACTAGCCTCTGGCTGTGCTAAGCTAACCAGCTCAGGTGTTTCCCTGGAGTCTCCCTGTGTGGTCACTGTGTGTGCAGAAACTATAGAAATCAGGATGAGTTGAGTGAAGTTCAGGAAACGATGTTTTGGTTCATCACGTCCCGTCTTGTGCTTCAGTTCAGCGTCGACTTTAATATATTCAACGTTTAACCACAAAGACCTGAAATTCTTCCTGATGCTGTGGAGAATCAGACTGTAGGAGACAGGACGTGCTTCTCTACAGTTCCTGCTCTCCAGTGGAGGAACTCTTTACATTTGCCTCCATGATCTTTCCTCTGGCGCCACCAGCAGTGTTGGGAGTAACGTGTACTTAAAGTAACTCAGTTACAGTAATATACTGCTGTCTGGTGTAACGCAGTAATATAACACATGACTAATAAGTGCTGGTAACATTCCACAGTCAGCTCTCTCTCTGCTGCACAATGCCTCTCATGGAAATCAGCTGCAGTGGAAGCGTTTAATTCTAACGAGTCATTCAATTAGTGCGTCTCTAACGAGCGTGCCCGTCAGGCGTCGTTTGCGTGGTGTCATCCGGCCTTTGTGAAAAAGGCTTTTCCTGCGTTTGGTTCCAGCTGTTCCATGTTGAATGTCTGCCGGCTGTAATAAAACATTCAGAGGATCAAATGTTTGCACTCAGCCTGCTCGCTCCGCACGCGCTCAGTTCGCTCCACTAATAGCTAATAATGAGTCCTGACTGAGCCAATCAGACGGGCCTTTAATTGAGTCGTTTCTGCTGCCGACAGCCAAGACATTCCCTCCTGCAGCAGGTTTCATGTGTGACAGGTGTGTTCACCTGGACTCGTCTCACCTGTGTGTGTTTCAGGCCATCATCTATGAAGGTCAGGACAAGAATCCAGAGATGTGCCGAGTTCTGCTGACACATGAGATCATGTGCAGGTGAGAACATTAACCTGTCCTGGAGAGGACTACCTGCTGGACCCACCATGCTTAAACTGATTTTTCTGAACACAAACCAGGGACAATCAGGTCCTGCTCAGATACACCTGAAGACCAGGTCTGACTGGGACCCTTCCATACATCATCAGACTCTCACACCTGGCCCTCAGTTCATTTAAACCAGGTATGACTCACCTCAGGTCTAGCTGTGACGGTCATCTGACAGCGTACTCAAACCTGGTCAACATACACCTGAGGACCAGGTTTGACCATGGCTGACCTAATTAGACTGTCAAACCTCGTCATCGTGGTCATCAGGTGACTTTCGTTCACCTTAACCAAAACTTTTAGACTTGCTATTCCAAATACACTAGGTCCAGGTGTGACCCTACCCGATTAGATAGTCCTGAGGACTGTCACACCTGGTCCCGATAGACTCGAGGACTGTCACACCTGGTCCTAATAGACTCGAGGACTGTCACACCTGGTCCTAATAGACTTGAGGACTGTCACACCTGGTCCTAATAGACTCAAGGACTGTCACACCTGGTCCTAATAGACTCGAGGACTGTCACACCTGGTCCTAATAGACTCGAGGACTGTCACACCTGGTCCTAATAGACTCAAAGACTGTAACACCTGGTCCTAATAGACTTGACAACTGTCACACCTTCTCCTGATTGACTCCAGGACTGTCACACCTGGTCCTAATAGACTCCAAGACTGTCACACCTGGTCCTAATAGACTTGACAACTGTCACACCTGGTCCTGATAGACTCCAGGACTGTCACACCTGGTCCTGATAGACTCCAGGACTGTCACACCTGGTCCTAATAGACTCGAGGACTGTCACACCTGGTCCTAATAGACTTGACAACTGTCACACCTGGTCCTGATAGACTCCAGGACTGTCACACCTGGTTCTAATAGACTCGAAGACTGTCACACCTGGTCCTAATAGACTCGAGGACTGTCACACCTGGTCCTAATAGACTTGACAACTGTCACACCTGGTCCTAATAGACTCCAAGACTGTCACACCTGGTTCTAATAGACTCGAAGACTGTCACACCTGGTCCTAATAGACTCGAGGACTGTCACACCTGGTCCTAATAGACTTGACAACTGTCACACCTGGTCCTAATAGACTTGACAACTGTCACACCTGGTCCTGATAGACTCCAGGACTGTCACACCTGGTCCTAATAGACTCGAGGACTGTCACACCTGGTCCTAATAGACTCCAAGACTGTCACACCTGGTCCTAATAGACTTGACAACTGTCACACCTGGTCCTAATAGACCCGAGGACTGTCACACCTGGTTCTAATAGACCCAAGGACTGTCACACCTGAGTAGCCTGTGTAGATCCCTACCCTGAACTACTGCATGTACTGTAGTACCTGTAGTACCTGTACTGTGTAAAAGAGGTGCAGTCGTGTTTTTCAGAGCAAAGTGAATGAAGACCCTGTGACAGTTTTTATTATTCTGTCTTTGTCTCTGTCAGCCGCTGCTGCGATAAGAAGAGCTGTGGAAACAGAAACGAGACGCCGTCGGACCCTGTCATCATCGACAGGTAACAGATACTGCACACCTGACACACACACACACACACAGTGTTATCATGCAGTGTGAGTTGATGCTGCTGAGTGGATTTCATGCTCTCTTTCACACACGTTATTTTAACAGCGACATGTTTCTCCAGCCCGGCGTGTGTGTGTTATTATATTTCAGACCTGATGTATAAATTTGTGTGTTTATAATTCACATCAACGTGTCGGAGTGTTTCTGTGCTGATAGCGTCCCAAGACATGCTGCCGCTCTGTTCACCAACACAAGCAGAATCCTTCAGTGTCCCAAGGTCAACTGTCCTGAACACAGCATGTTTTTAATAAGACAAAGAATTCATTAGAAAGGAAGAAGGTCATGACCTCACATCACCACCTTCATTCATGGACTCTGGTCTGTGGGTTTGTGGGTCATTGTTTTGGTTAAAGACTGGAGCTGGTCTTTGATGCTGGAGGACCCTACAGGATCTGGTCTGATGGTGAAGGCAATCAGAAGTCAGGACAGGAGAACATTAGCTGCAGCTCAGGCTGGATTCTGCTGCTGGACTTAAAAAACAGGGATCATCCAGAAATATCAGCGTTCACAGAGAGGCTGAGCTGAACTGGTCCAGGGGAGGCAGCTACTTCCCTCCCCCCTCTCTTCTCTCCCATGAGGAATCATACGCTCTCCTCTCCTCTTCTCACCTCCCCCTCCTCCTCTCCTCTCGTCCTCCCCCTGAGTATTAATCTTATTCCTCCCTCCCCCCTTTTCCCTCTGTCTCTCTTCTCCGAGGCTGTGGAGGGAGGAGGGGGAGTAAAAGCAGGGGAGGGATGGAGGGATGGATGTGACTGCTGCAGCCTTTTGAAAAGAGAAGTGGTGATATTACAGCGGCTCTTTTTCTCCCCCCTGCCTGCTGAAATGCATGATGGGAAGGTCTCCTGTGTTTCGGCGTCGTCCAGTGAACAGGAAACATGTCAGGGTCAGACTCTGCTGCTGAGAGCACAAACACTTTCATCCAGACTCTCAGACGGGCTTTTTATTCTGCAGCATCAGACCAGTTTATTAAACCCACTTTATCTGTTTACAGCGGAGAAATACCACAGAGAGAGAGTACATCTGATTTAAATAATACTACAGTAATGCTAACAGATCCTAGTACTCTGAGGGGAAGGTTCTCAGGTCCAGTAAACAGACAATGGTATAGAGAAGAAGGTTCTGAGGTCCACTTAAAATACACCGGTACTGAGAGGAAGGTTCTGAGGTCCAGTTAAAAGACACCGATACCGAGAGGAAGGTTCTCAGGTCCACTTAAAAGAAAAGAAACCAATACAGAGAGGAAGGTTTTGATGTCCAGTTAACAGACACTGGTACAGAGAAGAATGTTCTGAGGTTGAGTTAAAAGACACCGATACCGAGAGGAAGGTTCTGAGGTCCACTTAAAAGACAAGGGTACAGAGAGGAAGGGTCTGAGGTCCAGTTAATAGACACTGGTACTGAGAGGAAGGGTCTGAGGTCCAGTTAACGGAAGGTTCTGAGGTCCAGTTAACAGACACTGGTACAGAGAAGAAGGTTCTGAGGTCCAGTTAAAAGACACCGGGACTCAGAAAGGAAGGTTCTGAGGTCCAGTTAATGGAAGGTTCTGAGTTCCAGTTAAAAGACAAGGATACAGAGAGGAAGGTTCTGAGGTCCAGTTAACCAACACCGATACAGAAAGGAAGGTTCTGAGGTCCAGTTAACCAACACCGATACCGAGAGGAAGGTTCTGAGGTCCAGTTAAAAGACACCGGGACTCAGAAAGGAAGGTTCTGAGGTCCAGTTAAAAGACACCGATACCGAGAGGAAGGTTCTGAGGTCCAGTTAATGGAAGTTCTGAGTTCCAGTTAAAAGACAAGGATACAGAGAGGAAGGTTCTGAGGTCCAGTTAACCAACACCGATACAGAAAGGAAGGTTCTGAGGTCCAGTTAACCAACACCGATACAGAAAGTAAGGTCTGAGGTCCAGTTAACCAACACCGATACAGAGAGGAAGGTTCTGAGGTCCAGTTAACGGAAGGTTCTGAGGTCCAGTTAAAAGACACAGATACAGAGAGGAAGGTTCTGAGGTCCAGTTAACCAACACCGATACAGAGAGGAAGGTTCTGTGGTCCAGTTAACGGAAGGTTCTGAGGTCCAGTTAAAAGACACAGATACAGAGAGGAAGGTTCTGAGGTCCAGTTAATAGAAATCCGTACTCAAAGAGGAAAGTTCTGATCCAGAGTACAGAGTAAGGACAGATGTTTCTTTACAGTCTTAAAATACAGAACATGTCTTTGTTCTGCTCTGTCAGATTTCTTTTGGATGATTCATGTTCAGTTCGTGTAGGTCCAGAAGTCAGAGGTCCAGAGGACGGATGGAAAGTTCAGGGCTTGACCGGAGTCCACGTCCCGTTTACTAGCAATGGTTAATGTTGGTCTCCAAGTCGTTACTAGTTAGTTTCATTAATCAATCATATATGATTAATGTGAAATATTCTGGTTGATTCTGTCCTTTCCAGCTCTCCACATGATCGCTACTCTTTACTAGTACTATTTATTCATTACACTTACTCTACATATTTTAATATTTAATATTTCCTTCACCGACCTGTCCAGGGTGTACCCCGCCTTTTGCCCGATGTCAGCTGGGATTGGCTCCAGCCCCCCGCGACGCAGGATAAGCGGTTGACGATGGATGGATGGATCCTTCACATTATTCGTTGACTTTTAATCCACCGCAAGAGCTGTGTGGTCTTTGTTTTGTTGTTTGTTGGCTTTTCATTGGTCTGAATCACACTTTGGTAACCTTGTTGCTATATAAATAAAGTGGACTGGATCAGCATGTTGAGTTTGGAGGACCTGGTGTTTCCAAATCTCAGCTAGGAGCCGAGATCCATGAAGCTCTTCATCAGGACACGATGTTGAAGTAAGCCAGTTGAATACTGTTCTGTCAGTATATACATTTATTAAACACTTGCTGATGCAAATTAGCTGAACATACACAGGACTCTATCATCTGCAAACATGCTAACATGCTAACAGGCACCAGTCGTTGACACTTTTTTAAACGCGAGTCTCAGTCAGTTTTTCTCTTTTTATGTCTCTGTAGCTTTCAGCCTTTTATCCAGCGTAGCGTCTTTATCAGCGGCTGTACGTGCTGTTTTATTCCTTCCCTCGCGGCCTCCTGGAGGGCCCCGTCCCGCAGGTTGAGCCTCGCTGGTCCTTTGTTCTGTGTAAAGACAGAAGCCTTTGAGGGTCAGTGGTGAGAGCGTTTGAACGTGATGATCCTGAATCATCTCTTCTGTCTTTAAACCCTCGAAATCCCTCGCAGGTGAGATTTTCGTCTTCCAGCTGCCTGTTTAGCTGATGATGATGATGGTGACCAGCTCTCATCTTTTCACATCTCGCTCTGAATAGCAGATGTGAGAATTTTTCGGGGGCACAATCTCCTGTCTGCGAGCGTCTCTGGTGTCTGCAGCGTGGGATTATGGGAGGACGACGTGCTGTCAATCATTTAGCGGGCGTAGGTGATTTCCCTCTCATGCTGCAGGTTGGTTTTGGATGGAATCTCATTACTGGCCGCGTTTCAGGGTGACTGACAGCAGAATAATGTTTGGGGCCCCCAGAGGGCCCCCGGCCGGCTAAATGTTAAATGTATGAATGCATGGGAGTCAATGGAGAGATGAAGTGTAGCTGAATATTTTTTCTTCCTGGGAAACAGAATGAGGAGTGTGACCCTGAACACACCGCGGCTGCTGTTTCTCTGCTCAGACACAAAGAACAGTTTACAGGACGACTTCACGTCATCTGTCACCTCAACACGCTGCTGCAACAACAGAGACTGCGTTAGTGAGTCAGCTGATCAATTAGAAAACTGATCACTGATCAAAGTCAGCATGCTGTTGTTAGGATGTGATCATTCACTTTTATTTGATCCAAATAAACATGTTCAGTCTGAATATTTTATTCATCAATCGAGATCATCCTTATTATAAATCATTTATGTATTTATAAATAAATTCAGCCTTCTCACAGCAAACTGGATTATTAATCAATAATGAATGATCTCCTTGGTCACCCCCACCTACATGGCCTCCCCGGTCTCTCTGGTCTCCCTGTCCTAACATTATATTACATTAACTCATTTAGCTGACGCTTTTTATCCAAAGCGACTTACAATTGCTATACGTGTCAGAGGTTGCACGCCTCTGGAGCAACGAGGGGTTAAGTGTCTTGCTCAGGGACACAGTGGTGGATGGATCACAGTGGGGGATTGAACCTGGGTCTCTCACACCGAAGGCAGGCATCTTATCCATTGCGCCATCACCGCCCCCAACATTGTTGTTTTAAACTGACGATCCTGGTTCCTATATGTTTTGAAGCACTCTCAGTCTGCGAGACCATCCAGGAGCTGGTTTAGACTTGGTTTTAAGGATCAGGATAGAATCAGGTTTAGACTGGGGTCAGGGTCCAGGAAACGCATTATGTCAGTGAGGGTCCTCACAAGGACAGAAGTACAAGGATGAGTGTGAGTGTTAGAGGTGATTTATTGATCGTCTTGTTCATCATTAGACATCAGACGCTCTGATGGAGGAGACACACACTGACTACAACCAAATCTCTCCTCTCCTCTTTAACCTCACAGTCTGATCCTCCTCCTCCTCCTTCACTCAGAGCGTCCTCTTTATTTTCTTCTATCCTCGCTCCTATTTCTCCCTTTAACTCCGTCACTTTTAATGAGGAGAGAAGGAGCAATGAACAAATAGGCCGACAGATTCAGACGAAGGAAGGAAGGAAGGAAGGAAGGAATGAAGGAATGAAGGCTGAAGTGAATCTCCTCCCTGTAATTGGTATTTAACAGGTGTTTCCTTCCCGTGTGTGTGTGTGTGTGTGTATTGATCGTCAGTAAGCGTTGCCGGGGGCGACGGATCGTTATTGATTTACGATTTTTAAAAGAACAAAGGTGTGTGTGTGTTTTTCTTTACACACACTGTTTCAGGAAGCAGCTTTACGTTGCATCAGACGGCCTAATTACCTGCAGAGGCCTCTCTCTCTCTCTCTCTCTCTCTCTCTCTCTCTCTCAGGTTGATTGACAGCTGTGTGTTTGTTGTTTGTTTATTGTTGTTTCCTTTAACGAGCTCCTAACGAGGCATCTGTTAACGAGCTGATTGAACAAGCTGTGTTTAACCTCCTCTGATGATGTCATTGGCGTTACCTTCAGCTCAGGTGTTTGTTTCCTCAGAGGAGCCTGCTCCTCCTCCTCTGCTCTTCCTCCTCCTCTCCTCCTCCTCTGCTCTTCCTCCTCCTCTCCTCCTCACCTGCTCTTCCTCTCCTCATCCTCCTCTGCTCTTCCTCCTCCTTTCCTCTGCTCCTCCTCCTCCTCTGCTCGTCCTCTCCACCTTCCTCTCCTCCTCCTCTCCTCTGCTCCTCCTCTCCACCTTCCTCTCCTCCTCCTCTGCTCCTCCTCTCCCCTGCTCTTCCTCCTCCTCTTCTCTTCCTCCACCTCCTCCTCTCCTCCTCCTCTCCTCTGCTCTTCCTCTCCTCCTCCTCCTCCCCTCCTCCTCTCCTCTGCTCTTCCTCCTCCTCTTCTCTTCCTCCACCTCCTCCTCTCCTCCTCCTCTCCCCCGCTCTTCCTCCTCCTCCTCCTCTCCTCCTCCTCTCCCCCGCTCTTCCTCCTCCTCTTCTCTTCCTCCACCTCCTCCTCTCCTCCTCCTCTCCTCTGCTCTTCCTCTCCTCCTCCTCCTCCTCTCCTCTGCTCTTCCTCTCCTCCTCCTCCCCTCCTCCTCTCCTCTGCTCTTCCTCCTCCTCTTCTCTTCCTCCACCTCCTCCTCTCCTCCTCCTCTCCCCCGCTCTTCCTCCTCCTCCTCCTCTCCTCCTCCTCTCCCCCGCTCTTCCTCCTCCTCTTCTCTTCCTCCACCTCCTCCTCTCCTCCTCCTCTCCTCTGCTCTTCCTCTCCTCCTCCTCCTCCTCTCCTCTGCTCTTCCTCCTCCTCTTCTCTTCCTCCACATCCTCCTCTCCTCCTCCTCTCCTCCTCCTCTCCCCTGCTCTTCCTCCTCCTCTTCTCTTCCTCCACCTCCTCCTCTCCTCCTCCTCCTCTGCTCTTCCTCTCCTCCTCCTCTCCTCCTCTTCTCCTCCTCCTCTCCTCTGCTCTTCCTCTCCTCCTCCTCTCCTCCTCCTCTCCTCTGCTCTTCCCTCCTCCTCCTCTCCTCCTCCTCTCTCTTCTCCCTCCTCCTCTCCTCTGCTCTTCCTCTCCTCCTCCTCCTCTCCTCTGCTCTTCCTCTCCTCCTCCTCTCCCCTGCTCTTCCTCCTCCTCTTCTCTTCCTCCACCTCCTCCTCTCCTCCTCCTCTCCTCTGCTCTTCCTCTCCTCCTCCTCTCCTCCTCCTCTCCCCTGCTCTTCCTCCTCCTCTTCTCTTCCTCCACCTCCTCCTCCTCTCCTCCTCCTCTCCTCTGCTCTTCCTCTCCTCCTCCTCTCCTCTGCTCTTCCTCTCCTCCTCCTCTCCTCCTCCTCTCCCCTGCTCTTCCTCCTCCTCTTCTCTTCCTCCACCTCCTCCTCCTCTCCTCCTCCTCTCCTCTGCTCTTCCTCTCCTCCTCCTCTCCTCTGCTCTTCCTCTCCTCCTCCTCTCCTCCTCCTCTCCTCCTCCTCTCCTCTGCTCTTCCTCTCCTCCTCCTCTCCTCCTCCTCTCCTCTGCTCTTCCTCTCCTCCTCCTCCACCTCTTCACTTCTTTATCTGCAGAAAATTAAACTCTGACATGTTTTAATGTTCTTTTCTTCTTCTTTCCTGCTTCTGTCCATCAGCTGAGTCTTAACGAGAAGAGACTTTGAAAATGAGAATGTGTCTTAACAAGGAGGACTTAACGAGAGCGGCCTTTAATAAGAAGGAACTCCCAGAGTAAGACACTGGAGCAGCGTGTGATTGGTCAGGGCCTCAGGCTGTAAAATGAAACCTCAGCAGCTCAGCTGGATGAGCAGGGCTAAATTAAACATGTAAATTGGGTTAATTTAATATGCAAATGAGCTCCAAAGACTTGATGGAGAAAGCAGAAAGCAAACACTTCCTGTTCGGTGGAAGGGTTTCCTGTCTGTCAGCTGGTGATTGGCCTGGCGAGCTCTTTAACGTGCGGAGTTCACCTGTGGAGGTTCCTCGGGGTTCTATCGTCGTTCTTAAAGGTGACTCGCTCACACGCACGCCGTCCTGCTGCAGTGACACGTTCAGACTCCTTAGTCAGTGTTTGTTGATTTGTAAGAAACTAGCTGCTCGTTAGAATTGATCTGGTGATGATCTATATTTCCCATGTTCCTGGCTTCCTGTCTGCGCCTCGCAGCTACCGTTGGTTCCGCACACACACCAATAATCAATAATGATGAAATATAATTATTGACTAGTTAGAAAGTGAAACTGTGTCTGGATACGTCACCTGGATATTAATGAGTTTGCGCTTGGTGTTTTTAATCTGTTCTTTTTGTCCTCATTAAGATCCGATCTCTGTCCTCCAAACCTGCAGCCCCAGACTCCCTTTAAAAATCACAGAGTTTCGTGAGTTGTTGCGTCAAGAGAAACTTTATAAACTTTGTGAAACGCTGTCTGCGACAAAATCGTTATTTGTTCCCTCCTGTACGTTCAGATGTAACACATCAAGTTCTTCCTCTGTTTGTGTTAAATATAGAGTCAGTTTGTCCTGATGAGCTGCAGCTCGCAGTCAGCTGCTCAGTTCGATCTGACTGTATTTACCTGTTGGTCTCTGACAGGACGGATTTCAACTTTCTGTTGCTGCTTCATTAAAGATGTATTTTTGATGAAGGATTCATTTTATGTCTCAAACAACCTCAAGCTAAATTAAAGCTGAGAGCTGAATACAAGGCCTTCAGTCATCAGTCTGTACAGCTGATTATTAGATTATTCAGCCTTTAAGTGCAGCCCTACTAGCCTTGTTAGCATTCAGTGTCTGAGTCTGAAAAACACAAAGACTTTAACAGCAGTCCGACTCTTAATTAGCTCCTCTTCCTCCTCCTCCTCCTCTTCACTGATGAAGAACAGAAGAAGAGGAGGAGGAGTTGTCTGTTTTCATTTACTGTAATGTGAAGAGAGAGAGAGATGACTCCTCATTATCTCATTTAATTATCTCCTCCTCCTCCTCTCTTTACATCACAGAGGCTGGAAATCCAGGACAAGATTCTCCAGGCCTGGAAACACCTGTGTGTGTGTGTGTGTGTGTGTGTGTGTGTGTGTGTTACTGTGTGTGTGTGTGTGTGTGTGTTACTGTGTGTGTGTGTGAGTGTGTGTGTGTGTGTGTGTTACTGTGTGTGTGTGTGTGTGTGTGTGTGCGTGTGTGTGAGCAGCAGTGATTGACAGCTGACATTAAGTTGTTTAGTAGTAAAATGTCAGAGTCTGAATTTCCCCATCGCTCAGTTTGACCCTGTGTGTCTGCCGTAGGAGGAGGAGGTGGAGCGGACGCTTTAATCTGAATCATAAAGACCAAACGTTGATACAATGATGACATCATTAATCATTATTATTATTTATATGTTTGATTAGTCGTGAGAGTTCATCGACGTACCTGTCGGCTCACCTGAGGTTAGTGAAGTCACGGCTGCAATGCGCAATGGAACTTCTTTCCACTGAAGAAATAGTTCCTATAAAAACATTTTGGTGGACCAACCATCGGCCAGCAAATCAGAACAAACAACCTTCTTGCTGCCAATCAGAACAACCAACCATCGGCCAGCCAATCGGAACAACCAACTATCTGCCAGCTAATCAGAACAACCAACTATCTGCCAGCCAATCAGAACAACCAACCATCGGCCAGCCAATCAGAACAACCAACCATCGGCCAGCCAATCAGAACAACCAACCATCGGCCAGCCAATCAGAACAACCAACCATCGGCTAGCCAATCGGAACAACCAACTATCTGCCAGCTAATCAGAACAACCAACTATCTGCCAGCCAATCAGAACAACCAACTATCGGCCAGCCAATCAGAACAACCAACTATCTGCCAGCTAATCGGAACAACTAACCATCGGCCAGCCAATCAGAACAACTAACCATCGGCCAGCCAATCAGAACAACTAACCATCGGCCAGCCAATCAGAACAACTAACCATCGGCCAGCCAATCAGAACAACCAACTATCTGCCAGCCAATCAGAACAACTAACCATCGGCCAGCCAATCGGAACAACTAACCATCGGCCAGCCAATCAGAACAACTAACCATCGGCCAGCCAATCAGAACAACAAACCATCGGCCAGCCAATCAGAACAACTAACCATCGGCCAGCCAATCGGAACAACAAACCATCGGCCAGCCAATCGGAACAACTAACCATCGGCCAGCCAATCAGAACAACCAACTATCGGCCAGCCAATCAGAACAACCAACCATCAGCCAGCCAATCAGAACAACCAACCATCGGCCAGCCAATCAGAACAACTAACCATCTGGTCCTGGTTGGTCCTCCTCAACCTCCTGATGACATCACAGTGATGTCATTAGACTACACATGTGTAACATTCAGGCTCACTATATAATGGACAGTGAGCTCGCCATTTTGTAGTACTGTCTGAATGAATAATGAGAATTATTATACCCTATGTAGCCCACTCAGTGTATCCCAGATTTTTTTGAAAGGTAATAGGGCGGCTCAGGAGGAAGAGCAGGTTGCCCATTAATTGGAAGGTTGGCGGTTCAATCCCCGGCTCCTCCAGGTGGAGAAGCGGTTTGAGTGGTCGCAAAGATTAGAAAGGCAGATACAAATACGGAGCGTTTACATTTAGTGTACAACCGATGGTCACTAACCAGCCCTATATACCATCATGCATTGCGCTGATAGAAAAAACAGTCCACCAAGTGATTATCCCACGGCAATAATGTAATTAACGGCGCCGAAATAATGATCGTAGTACAGTCCGACAGTGTTGTTTGCAGGTGAGCTCACTGTATAGTCCTCTACATACAGCTCCCTACGTAGGCGGACACAGCCACAGTCTGTGTAGACTTTGAAAGACGTGGCTGTTACCAGATGGACTCCAGTGACGTCCAGATGCATTATGGGAAATGTAGGATCCAGTGTTTCTGTACTTAGTCAGGATATCTCCACCCCTGCTGGTTTACCTCTCTCTCTCATAAAGCAGTCTGTCTCTCACACCAGCAGCTACAAAGAACACCTGATCTGAAAACAGCTGGGACACATCTGCACTGTATTTTAAATCTCCTCGACCCCGACTGTTCACTACTGTCTGTGTGTGTGTTGTTTAACAGCTGGTACTCTGTTCTTCAGCCTGTGATGCCATCTGACACACACACACACACATTCCATGACTTTTCAAAAGTATGCAAAATCACACATTTTGTCTCCGGCTATAAAAAGGCAATCAGGGTGTGTGAGAGAGAGAGAGTCATAATAGCTGTTAATTAGCTCCATGTTCAAACCAGCCGTGGATGCTAATTAGCAGAAAACCTGTCCAGCATTTGGTGTTAATTAGAACGACAGGCCCAAACACATCTGACCACACACACACACACACACACACACACACACACACACACACACAGCTGTCATGTTCAATTCAGTCTCTTCAAACTAAATTCAACTCAGTATACAATCAAGGACACAAAACTTTATTAGCATTCACAAAACCTGTGACAGTACACATGTACTGTGACAGTAGATGTTTTAGTTAGTAGTTTCTATAAACCAGGTGTCAGTATCTTTGATTAATATCAGAGTCATATTTAAAGTAAATGCATCCGATGATGAAACAACTGTTGGACCTCCAGAAGACTGACAACATGTTTTAGGGATCTTAGCTGTACATCTGAAGGCCAGCAGGTAGACTGAGACTCTGTCCGTGGTTTAATGAATTTTTTATGCGGGAATTTAGTTGTTTAAACTCCAAATATGTGGTTGATTTCTCAAGAGAGAGCTGATTTTAAAAATTGCTGCGACGTTTTCGGAGATGTGAGGTCCCGCCCACTAACGGGTCAGGCCGTCATCAAGTCCGCTGCTGTTCCAATTGCTGAATGACTGACTGCGTGCTCCCGTTCCTGGGAGTTTGTACTCCAGAGCTGAACTTGCCAAGTCCGAGCTTTAAAGTACAGAAGTCCGAACTTGGCGAACTCGGTTCTGAGAAACAGCCTGAGACTCTGTCCATGGTGATGAAGTTCAGTAATTTCATGTAGGATTATCACTATGAACATGCTAAGAACACGGAGAGAAGCATGCTGAGGAGACACTGCTGGCTGACAGCTTCTCTGGTCTCCAATTACAGCAGAGGTCAAAGGTCGAGACGAAAGGACTCATCATGCTGATCATGAACCGATCAACGCTGTGTGTGTGTGTGTGTGTGCATGAATTAAACATGCAGCTCAGCCGGCTGTGAACACGGAGCGGACTAATGGAGCAGGACAGACAGGATGAGGGTCTAAGGTTTCTCTCATGATTCATTATCAAACAGAAATGTTGGACTTTAACGTCTTAAAGTGCGTTTAGCCTCTCAGTGTGTGTGTTCTCGTATTGCGGTCTGTGAGGACCAGCCATCATAGTGAGGACATTATGGTCTCATGACCCCAAAGGGCTCTTCAGACCAGGTTTTAAGGTTCAGGTTAAAATCAGGATCAGGTTAGGACCTGCATTATGCCAGCATAGAAAGATAAAAGAGACACTCCTCGCTTTCTTCCTCGTCTGTTCTGTAAGCCAAGGCCTTTTGGGCTTTGCCAACTATTCTGACAAGTTTATTCTCAGATCTGCATCTTTAGATCAGGCAGGACGGTGGAAAGTTAAAACTCTCAACATTAGTTTTGTACACTATTTCTAAAATCTGTTGACACCGAGGCCACTGAGGTTTTTTAGGTAAAGTCACTGTGAGCATCTCCTCAAAATATCCTCACAGCAGCTCACCTGGAGTCCAGGACTGGACCAAGATGTTTAACATTTTGGCCATCAAGTGAATCTCATCAGATCTTGTTTTGGGTTCCTGGCAAGATCCCTAACTTAGGGTTCCTGAACTGGGATTCCTGACTTGGGGTTCCTGGCTTGTGCTTTCTGGCTTATGGTTCCTGACTTAGGTTTCCTGACTTAGGTTTCCTGACTTGTGGTTCCTGACTTAGATTTCCTGACTTGGGGTTCCTGACTTAGATTTTCTGACTTGGGGTTCCTGGCTTGTGCTTTCTGGCTTATGGTTCCTGACTTAGGTTTCCTGACTTAGGTTTCCTGACTTGTGGTTGCTGGCTTAGGGTTCCTCACTTAGGTTTCCTGACTTGTGGTTCCTGACTTAGATTTCCTGACTTGGGGTTCCTGACTTAGATTTTCTGACTTGGGGTTCCTGGCTTAGTGTTACAGACTTGGGGTTCTTGACTTGGGGTTCCTGACTTGTGGTTCCTTACTTAGATTTCCTGACTTGGGGTTCCTGGCTTAGTGTTACAGACTTGTGGTTCTTGACTTGGGATTCCTGACTTAGGGTTTCTGACTTAGATTTCCTGACTTGGGGTTCCTGGCTTAGTGTTACAGACTTGTGGTTCTTGACTTGGGGTTCCTGACTTAGGGTTGACTTAGATTTCCTGGCTTGTGGTTCCTGGCTTAGATTTTCTGACTTGGGGTTCCTGGCTTAGTGTTACAGACTTGTGGTTCTTGACTTGTGGTTCTTGACTTAGGGTTCTTGACTTAGATTTCCTGACTTGGGGTTCCTGGCTTATGGTTCCTGATTTAGATTTCCTGAACTTATGGCTCCTGACTTAGATTTCCTGACTTGTGGTTCCTGACTTAGATTTCCTGACTTGTGGTTCCTGACTTAGATTTCCTGACTTGGGGTTCCTCACTTAGTCAGTCAGGACGCTTCTATAACAGCTGAAGTCCGGTTCTAAGATAGGACCGGGTTCCTTCCCTGGAAGGAACAGAAACATGTTTCTGTGGTCTGAGGTGAGGCAGGGTTTGGGACGTGGGGCCCCTGAGGCCCCTGGACATGTTCTGAATTGAACATTTATGAGTAATGTATTGTTATTGATTCTGGAGTGTGTCTGATTGGCCTCTCCTTCTTTCAGGTTTTCCTCCTCCGTCAGCTGGTTAATCAGTGAACTCACTGCTGCTAATTGGCAGTTGTCATTAATCATCTCCGACGCTCTGACTGCTCTTCAGAGGTGTTCGTTAGCAGCAGAACTCATTTACATATTAAACACAGTTGTTTTGCTTTAACGGAGATCGTTTGTTCACGTTGTCTTTGTGAGTTTCTGCTGTAAACCAGGTAACACGTCGCTGTACAGGACCGGGCTGTAGGGAGGTTCAGACCTGGTTCAGACCCAGTTCTAATATTCAGCGTAGAATCAGGTTCAGGTTCACACACAGGTCTGCAGAGATGTACCTGGGGTGATTTTACTGGCTGAATTCTTCTGTTCTGCACACGATCCATAACATTACTGTTAACTGGGGATTCATTTCAATATGGCTGCTGCTCCCCTTCATCCTCCCTAAACATAAACCATTCCTCAGCACACACACTCTCCCTGTGTCAGTGCATTACTGTCAGTATAATTCCTCCTCACACTGCGACTACATTTTCTACCTCATAGAGCACATTAACTCCAGCGCAGTGTGTGTGTTTCTGAGTGTGTGTGTGTTTTCAGTGACAGTGTGTGTGACTTCCATTCTTCCTGGAGATAAATTTGCGATGCGTCCTAATTTCCTGCTCGTAAATATGAGCAGTAATAGAGTGTGTGTGTGTGTGTGTGTGTGTGTCGGGGTCTTCCCTGCTTATCACATAACAAATTGAAAGCTTAATCTGTCCTGCGTGTAGATTTACGACCTCGCTCGCTCGCTTGCTCGCTCTCCATTCAGAGGAGAAAAGAGATAGGACGAGATGGAAGGAGGGAGGAAACAAGGGAGGAGAGGAGGAGATAAGGAGGAAGGAGGTGAGGAGGAGCATGGAGATAAGTTGAGTCTGTGCGTCTGAAGATAACGTGACGATCAGCTGAGACTGCTGATGCTGGGTGGTTACCATGGCGATAAGACTCCGTGTGAGAGAGATCAGCTGATCGGCGGTCAGAGGTCACGCGCTCACACTGAGGCTATCTTCAGACAAACATCAGAGAGACTTCATCCACTCAGAGAGCAGCTTCCTGCTGCCGCCGCCGCTGCCGCCAGCACGCAGAAGAAGAACACTAAATACAACACTAATAACTATAATGATGAGGATGCCACATTTGCTTTATGAGGACAAAATGAAACTAAGCTGAGCTGAAGGTCTGAACCTGAAGTGAACCTGAGCACGACGGCAGCACCTGGACAGGAAACACCTGAAACATCATCACAACTAACAAGTTCAGTTAGAATGTTTGTGTTATGGATTTTATTTGAATATCTCTAACATGCTGATCTTCCAGAAAAGGCTGATTTGTTTACAGAGCATCTGTTCAGACTGGATGTGTGTGTTTGGTGTCAGCACTTTGTCCTTCTGCGGGCTCATTAGAGACGAGCAGCAAGGAATGCTGGGTAATCAATACTGCCGAGACCCTCAGAGACCGAACGCATCGCCTGAGAGAGATTTCCTTTTTGTCCTTCTGTGTGTGTTTACAACCCGTTACCATGGAAACCACTGTGATGTTGTGGTAGTGTACGTGTCGCACGGCTTCAGCTCCCCCCCCCCCCCCGACACACCACACACACGCACACACTTCTTAAAAAAGTCTAGACAAATCAAATGAGGTTCTGCTGCAACAACAGAACCACACATGTAGGTCTGCAATCTGGGGTGGGGGGGCGTACTCTGTCCTTTGTCTCCTTCGTCCTCCCTCTCTCCTGGGAGAACGAGTGCTCAGATTACATCCCGTGTACTGACACATACATGTTAACCAACACACACACAGTCTCTCCTTCTTTAAAAGCCACCTTTGAGCTGCTCATTCACACATCGAGTGCTGGCTGACCATCCGGGACGACCCGCTCGGCCTCCTGAGCCACAGCCATGTAAATATTTGTTCCATAATGTTCTAAAACGTGAACAGAACAGTATTAAACTCAAACTGGAGAGGAGATGGTGTGATTCAGTAGAAAGCTCCAGAACAGATGGACCTGGTGGTGAGATCAGGTTTGGGCTAGAGCCAACACGGTGTCGTCTGTGTTTACCTTCTGCTAGTCTGGCTTTAGTTTCTGTCTGGGAGTCTGACACATTATTCACTCAGAGCAGCGGGTTTAGTGTGAAGGATGAGCTCGAGGCTGAGGGAGGGAATTTTAGACACGCTGGTGATGTTTCTGGCTCTCATTGGCTGCAGGTTTCTGATCAGGGAGCCTCTGATCCAGTCAGCGACCTTCAGATTCTGTCTGTAAACGCCTCACACTACGGGATCATTCAGGCTGATAATCTGTTCCGACCAGTCTCTGCTTTGGAAGGCCCCCGTGATTGTTACGAGGACGAATCGGTCCCTAAAATCGTCCCAGTTATCATCTAGTGTGCGGCGAGCATTAGGGAATGACAGCAGAAAGAACTCAGTGTTCTCATGTGTAGAACGTTGTGTCATCTGCATATAGACGCATGAAACAACAGAATGAGATCTAGAACAGAACCCTGAGGAACCTCATTTATTCATGATCCCTCAGTCAGTCCTGCTGCCAGTACCGAGATCATATTATCAGATAATCGATATTTTCCTTTTGTCAAGTCAAGTCACTTTGGGAAGTTCACATCGGTGCTGTTACTGACCCGTGTGATAGATGCAGAGTAAGTGATCATTACCGTGTCCTGTCTTTGTGTGTGTGCAGGTTCTTCCTGAAGTTCTTCCTGAAGTGTAACCAGAATTGTCTGAAAAACGCTGGAAACCCACGAGACATGAGGAGGTTCCAGGTAACACACACACATACACACGCATCTAAAAAGATGAATTCATTTCCCTAAAGGGCAGGACATGGCTTTGGATGACCTGCTGCACCCATAATGCATTTCAGCAGGGCGGCCCGAGGCTTATTGCTTTGCAGATATAATATGAGAGGTCGTTAGGGAACCGTCTATCTGCCTGTCCGTCTCACTGTCCTGCTTTATTTTCATATACATGTCAACTGTTCTGTGTTCGAGCTGCTTTAAGCGTTTCTAATAAACACTCATTTATATTCCTACCTAAATCTTATATAACATTTATTGTTTTATTTTATATTATTTAGTATTTATTTATAATAAAATAGGATAGCATCTGAGTTTCCTGGAAAACAGAGACGTGGCTCTTCAATCAGGAAAAAACAAAATCAGAATTTAACCAAGAATAAAATTAAGAATAACAAATTCATATTCACTTCAGTTTAAACGTCAACACAATTAACTTTATTGATGACTCCAACCAGCACCACAGCATGAACTTTAGTTACTTTCCCCCTTTAGTTTAGTTACTGTCATTTAAAGCCGACAGATTAAATTCATACCAAAGTCAGTTCAGTTTACATCTTTCCAGGAAAACAAAATGTTACCTGGCGTTCGTGTTCAGAGTGAAACAAAGAGAGGATGGCGAGTCTTTCAGATAATAAGAATGAAGAACGCCACGCTGTGTTCTGCTGCCGCAGCTGCTGTGTCATTCACTTCTTATAAAATTATGTAATTGAATGTTTGTCAGTAGAGGCTGATCACAGGAAGCTCGGCGTTCATCTCGTTCGTGATTACATGGCAGGTCATCATGTGGCGGGGCTGACTCTGGGTTTCCTGTCTCACTGTGAAGCCATTAACCCCGAGTGTCTAAATAATACTGGGAGAGATTAACTGACTGCTGAGATAAAAGACACTTCAAATCAAACGCACCCTCCACAGCGAGCGCTCCTCTCGTCTCGAGGAGCTTCATTCATCAACCAATTAACAGCAAGGAGCAGCCGACAGCCCATCAGCGACAACCAGTCTGTGATTGATCCTCTAACTATTGATCAGCCGTGTTATCCTATTACGGAGAGGAGAGGAGGAAACAAGAGAGAGAGAGAGGAGGAAACAAGAGAGAGAGGAGAGGAGGAATCAAGAGAGGAGAGCAGAGGGGAAACAAGAGAGGAGAGGAGGAAACAAGAGAGGAGAGCAGAGGTGGCAACAAGAGGAAAGAAGGAAACCAGAGAGGACAGCAGAGGAGGAAACAAGAGAGGAGAGGAGGAAACCAGAGAGGACAGCAGAGGAGGAAACAAGAGAGGAGAGGAGGAATCAAGAGAGTGGAGCAGAGAAGGAAACCAGAGGAGGAGAGGGAAATAAAGGAGAGGAGAACAATGTGGAGATAAAGAGAGGAGGATTTAAAGATGTGAGAGGAAAACAGAGAAGACATGTTGCTGAAGGAGGCTGTCCAGCCTCACAGTTTCCATATGTCTGCTGTCACACAGTAACACAGCCTACCCCCCCCCCCCTCTCCACGCTGCACTGGGCGAGCTGACAGGATGTTAAGTCCAGTTAAACCTGGAGAGCAGGAGGAGGGAGACGGGGCGAGCAAGCTGCAGACAGCATGTGGAGAGAGAGAGAAGAGAGGTGAGGTCAGGTGAGAGACCAATCAGAGGGAGAGACAGGTGAAGTCAGGTGAAGCCTCCGGACTTGTCAGCGGTAGTCGTAGCGACAGCAGGATGAAGGATGTGCTGGTTTGTCACCGTGGCGACAGAGATGACACCTCTCCTCTCTCTCTGTGCGACCTTCTGCACCGGCGCCACGGCCACCGGCCGGGGATGATGAATGGCCACGGCGGAGAGGGGCTGTGACGTCACACAGGGGGCGGGGCCACACGTTTTCTCAGATTGATGAATCATCATTTAAATGTTTCTCCTTTATTTATGATATAGAAGAATTTTCATCAATTACAATTTTTCACAAGATGTTTTTTGTATCCGGATTCTATTCGTTTATCGGCTGGTTTTAGGAGCGTTTCGTTTGTAGAGCAGGTCACCTGAAATCACTGCAGTCCAGTTCATAGCAGCGATTTTAAATTTGCCAAAATTTGTGATCTGATTTAGAAAATACTTCTGACATTTGACATTTCAGTACAGTTGCTCCTCAGAGCTGTGCGGATCCAGTTCTCATGGTTCTAGTTGGAAGTTCCGTCTCCCCATCTGTACAAACAAAAGATCTACATGTTGAATTTTACAGAAAACATTTGTGTTACTGAGAGGATAACGTGCACTTTGTCTTACACAATGCATGCTGGGAACAGTTACTATATTACTTTCACTACCCCCGGACGGCCTGATCATCAGCTGATTGCAGAAATGAATCCACTGGAACAACAATGAACCTGAGGAGTCAGCACACTGAAACACGGCAGAGTCTCAGAGCAGATATTCATGATTTAACTAAAGAAAAACAAAGCAAGTTTCTCTTTTTAACCAACAGCATCTTCATAACAGCAGCAAGCAGTAAGTTTTTACAGAACATGTTTCTTAGCCCCACTGGCTGAAATAAAGAAATAAAGCACATTTATCTGAGCAGTATTCAGAGTTTCTACAGAACATCAAATGTTGCTTAACGCCACTCTCTCCCGACGGGTGCATCATCTCTGGCAGTAGCTCCTGCTGGTCAGTTTCTTTCTATAAGTTTCATGTCGCTGTGCTGCTTCAGCACATGCTTCAGTAAATACATGTAGAATTGCTGGTGGTTGAAAGCTTTTTGCTGGTCGCGCAAAGTTTAGACTGTGACACAGTAATGGTAATACTCCTAGCTGTTATAAATAAAGTTCTGTTTGTCAGTTATAATAAAGTTCTGTCCGTCGGTTATAAATAAAGTTTTCTGTGTGTTGGCAGGTGGTGGTTTCTACAACAGTAAACGTAGACGGCCATGTCCTTGCCGTCTCCGACAACATGTTCGTACACAACAACTCCAAACATGGCCGCCGAGCCCGGAGACTGGACCCATCTGAAGGTACGCAGGTTTTTATGTCAGAACCAATCAGCAGCTGGTAAAACTCTGACTGCAAGCTTGGCGGACTCCTTCCACACATGCGCAGTAGATCAGTTGGTGGTGTCATCGGCTTACCTGTCAGAAAACACGCACAGAGCCTACCTGTCTGATGACAATTGTTCCGTTAAGCGGGCCCTCGCGTACTCGTGGACACAGAAAGTATAATCCTAGCTTAAGTCTGAATAACAAAAAAGTTTCTCTCTCTCCCTCCCTCCCCATCTCTCTCTCTGTGTCTCTCTGTGTCTCTCGGTGTCTCTCGTCCAGCAGCCACTCCCTGTATTAAAGCCATCAGTCCCAGTGAGGGCTGGACGACGGGGGGAGCGACCGTCATCCTGATCGGAGACAACTTCTTTGACGGTCTGCAGGTGGTCTTCGGCACCATGCTGGTGTGGAGCGAGGTAACGCAGCTGATCAGTAATCGGTACAGCCTTCCAGTGTGCTTCTCTCTGTAGAGACCACGTCCACCTGAGACCTGTCCCCCTGTCTGTCTCTCCAGCTGATCACCCCTCATGCCATCCGGGTCCAGACCCCTCCCCGTCACATCCCCGGGGTCGTCGAGGTCACGCTGTCCTACAAGTCCAAACAGTTCTGTAAAGGAGCGCCGGGTCGGTTCGTCTACACAGGTAAATCCCAGCAGCCAATCCCCACGCTCCATCAGCCTTTTCAGCCAATGAGAAGAGAGAAGGATAAGTTCATTAGCGGGACTCGAAACTACACTATACTCCTACTGAATACTCTAAACTACTCCTACTGAGTACTACTCCTGCCGTTAATGACTCGCGTCTAAATGAACCCGTCTTTCTCGGTTTGTTGACACTTCTTCCTTCCGTCCTGACACTTTCCCTCTTCATCTTTGCCTCCCTCCTTCTTTCTCTATTCTTTCTTTGTGGAGCACATCAGTGGAGGTGTTTCATTTCACACCGCCGTCGGAGTAATTACACACATTTAAATCCCATTAACCCTCAATCCCGCCGGTGGACCGCCGCCTTAATGACCTTTGAGCGGTGTGAAGCGCGCACACACACACACACACACACACACACTCGTACGTGATGTCATCGGTCACATGACCTTCAGTTTCATCCAGCAGATGCTTTCACACCTCAGTGGTTCAGAGTGGCTCGTCCTGCACACCTCCACCCTGCACCACACCGCTCCCAGCATGCGTTGCGGTGCTACTTCTATACAGAGAGGAAGGTGAAATAAATTAGGACTGATACGCTAACACGGTTAGCATTTACAGGATGCACCTGCACCAACCAGAGCCAGTAGTAACACCTGAACACACCCAAACATGTACGATGCTCTGGATAAGAAATACTATAACGATACTAAAATGACAATTAATAGTGCTAACTAGCTTTTAGTTCTAGTGAAGACATGTGGAAGGTGACAGAGTCGGACTGTGTGAAACAGGGTTTGGTCCATGGCGCATGTGAACTTTACACAGGTATAAATCCAAGAAAACAAATGTCCAGCAGGGAAATCCAGGAATCACAGAAACAAGCAGGAACCGACCAGGATGCAGCAGAGAGGGAGTAAACAGGTGAAACACACAATGAACTACAGACAGCGACAACTTCAAAGTAAAGCAGGACATAAAGCTCGAGACAGCACACGAGGACGACTTTCAGAGAGCATGGAGCAGGAGTCTAAACCAGCACAGCACCAAAACCCAAACCAGGACAGCCAGGACTGTGGGGGTACGTTGGAACCCCAGCAAGTCCTGCATTCAAAGAATTTATAATCAGCAACATGTACTTAATGTACCAATAGTAAAAGTAGACTTTCTTTATTATTATTACCTGTGTACAAATCATTAACAATGCCTAAACTAAAGGCAGTACAGAGTACAGAGTTCCCTCTGAGATGTAGAAGTACAAAACCAAATAATCAAGTCAAGTAAAAGTACCTCACGATTGTAATTAAGCGCAACCGTTTAGTAAAATAACTTTCCATTGCTTAGAGTCTAGTCTAATCAGCACTGATCTCTACGGCTGCACTTGAACGCATCGTACTGGGAAGGTTTCTTTGTACGTTTCAGAAAGATGAGAAAAACACAGTGATCAGTCAAATACGTACGCTCACCACTTTATCGTTGTGTACCTGCTGTATACCCGTTGTGTACCTTCTGTATACCTGTTGTGTACAAGTTGTGTCCCTGTTGTGTACCTGCTGTGTACCCGTTGTGTACCTTCTGTATACCTGTTGTGTACAAGTTGTGTACCTGTTGTGTACCTGCTGTATACCCGTTGTGTACCTTCTGTATACCTGTTGTGTACAAGTTGTGTCCCTGTTGTGTACCTGCTGTGTACCCGTTGTGTACCTTCTGTATACCTGTTGTGTACAAGTTGTGTACCTGTTGTGTACCTGCTGTGTACCCGTTGTGTACCTTCTGTATACCTGTTGTGTACAAGTTGTGTACCTGTTGTGTACCTGCTGCGTACCCGTTGTGTACCTGCTGCGTACCCGTTGTGTACCTGCTGCGTACCCGTTGTGTACCTGCTGCGTACCCGTTGTGTACCTGCTGCGTACCCGTTGTGTACCTGCTGCGTACCTGCTGTGTACCTGCTGCGTACCTGCTGCGTACCCGTTGTGTACCTGCTGCGTACCCGTTGTGTACCTGCTGCGTACCCGTTGTGTACCTGCTGCGTACCCGTTGTGTACCTGCTGCGTACCCGTTGTGTACCCGCTGCGTACCTGCTGCGTACCCGTTGTGTACCTGCTGCGTACCCGTTGTGTACCTGCTGCGTACCTGCTGCGTACCCGTTGTATACCTGTTGTGTACAAGTTGTGTACCTGTTGTGTACCTGCTGTGTACCCGTTGTGTACCTGCTGCGTACCCGTTGTGTACCTGCTGCGTACCCGTTGTGTACCCGCTGCGTACCTGCTGCGTACCCGTTGTGTACCTGCTGCGTACCCGTTGTGTACCTGCTGCGTACCTGCTGTGTACCTGCTGCGTACCTGCTGCGTACCCGTTGTGTACCTGCTGCGTACCTGCTGTGTACCTGCTGCGTACCTGCTGCGTACCCATTGTGTACCTGCTGCGTACCCGTTGTGTACCTGCTGCGTACCTGTTGTGTACTTGTTGTGTACGTGCTGTGTACCCGTTGTGTACCTGCTGCGTACCCGTTGTGTACCCGCTGCGTACCTGCTGCGTACCCGTTGTGTACCTGCTGCGTACCCGTTGTGTACCTGCTGCGTACCCGTTGTGTACCTGTTATACACCCGCTGTGCACCCGTTGTGCACCTGCTGGCAGATAAAATGTGTTGTTCTCATGCAGACAGACAGGAAATTTCAATGAGCATTGATTGCAAAGTATTGATCATTCCTGTCGGACCCGCCCTCAGATTTGATTTCCTCACCACACACTCACGCCGCTGTAAGCAGTTTCCTGAGTTTGATCTGCCTCCTCTGTTTTGAATGAAACAAAATAAGGCCTGTTTCAGTAAAACATTTCACTGATTCACTCATGTACTGAACCACTTTACTAAAGTACTATTTCGTGGTATTTGTACTTTATTTTATTTCCTTTTTATGCTACTTTCTTTTTGTGCTGTACTACATGTATTTGATACTTTGCAGATTCGGATTACTAATACAGAATATAATCAATGAATAAATTATGATGAATTATTACAGGTTAAAGATAAAACTTTATTGATTCTCAGGAGGAAGTTCACAAGCTGCAGCATTAAAGTGATGAACACACATTAATTCATCAACATAAATTATAATATATATTATTATGAAATGGTCCTTTCAGCAGAATGAGTACTTTTACTGTTGGTATTTTACATGCATATACTTTTGTACTATATGTCAAATTTTGAATGCATGCAAATAAAATCATAAAATGTTCTTCAATAAAACTGTTAAAAACACCCAAAGAAGCTTTAGATAAATTAAAATGACAGTTTAGGTTCTACTTACAAATATAAATAGAGACAGAGAATACTACAGTTCCCACTGACCTCAACTTTTGCTGTTGTGAATTTAGTTGTGTTAAAAACGCTGCACCACAGCTGCGTTCTGCAGAACTGATCTACAATCCAAAAGAAAATTTATCTGAAATGGTCCAGAGATGATAAAGTATGTAACTGGAGTCACTGCCGACTCAGCTGCTCCATTAACTCCTGATGTAAACTGACAAACTAACAATCACTTAAACCCATGCTGGGTACCACGGCGATGCACAGTCAGCTTATTGATTGGATCGTTACACAGCCTGGCGGTCTGATTAGAGTCCTTCATCACAGCCAATCGACCAATCAGATAAAGACTTCAGAGGAAGTTACTGACAGCTGAGACTTATAACAATATCTATTAGATACAGGAGTTACAAATATGTCAACTTCCAAATCTATAGTGAAGAAGATTTACCGATCAATAACACGCATATAATGCTGCTGTCATTAATATGTCTGATATGAACAGTTTCCAGAATAAAACATCAAACCTTTCAGGATGAATTTTAGAAACATGATACAAATGTAGAAAATGTCAATTTGACTCCAAACATGGAGTCTATCAGTTAGTGAAAGATGTAAGCAGGGTTTTTCAAACATCAATGCCTTCATGGGGCCCAAAGTAAACGACACAAAAAGCCTATGGAATAAACCTTTAAGGACAAAATCAAAGACACTGAAGAGCGATTTAACTTTAATCCATAAATAACGTTAACAGGAGAAAAGACAGACAGACGGCAGGTTAAACAGACACACAGGTGATAATAAACTGTCTCACAGTCAACAACACAAGGTCACACACACACAGCAGGCTGCAGATAACACAGACATCTGGAGAGCTCACACACTCTTATAACTGCTGCTTGTTACGCCCTGTGAGCCTTCAAGGACTGAACACACACACACACACACACACTGTTGTGATGTATAGGAGAGCCAGTCTAAAGCTTGTTAAAGGCAGCTGAACCAAGACGGGATTATGATTCATGCACTTCACACACACACTCCTCTCTGTGCTCGGCTGCGTTCACTGACGCTCTGATTTATCACCTCCCTACCAGTTTAAACTGTAAATGATGTTAGAGGAGAGAAGAAGACGTGTGTCGGACCAATCCCGGATCGGAGTGCTGGCTCACCACACAAACTGTTTCTGATTGGTGTTTCTGTTTCTGTTTAGTCAGCAGGACGAGTCAGAGGGACTGTTGTTGTTGCAAAGCAACGTGACTCTGATGATGTTCAACCTGCCAGTCAGAGTTTCTGTTGGTGGCAACAGCTGTTATGTGTCTTCGTTGATGACCTGAATGATTGTTTGTTAGTGCACAGTAAACTAGTCCACAGTGAACTGGTCCATAGAAAAATAGTCCAGAGTGAACTAGTGCACCGTAAACTAGTGTACAGTGAACTAATGAACAATGAACTAGTCCACAGTGAACTAGTGCACCGTAGAGCAGTGCACAGTCGACCAGTGCACCGTCGAGTAGTGCACAGTGAACTAGTCCACAGTAAACTAGTGAACAGTAGACTAGTGCACAGTACACTAGTGAACCGTAAACTAGTCCACAGTGAACTAGTCCACAGTAAACTAGTGTACAGTAGACTAGTGTACAATGAACTAGTCCACACCATCGAGTAGTGCACAGTGAACTAGTCCACAGTAAACTAGTGTACAGTAGACTAGTGTACAGTAGACTAGTGAACCGTAAACTAGTCCACAGTGAACTAGTCCACAGTAAACTAGTGAACAGTAGACTAGTGCACAGTAGACTAGTGAACCGTAAACTTCTCCACAGTGAACTTGTCCACAGTAAACTAGTGAACAGTAGACTAGTGTACAGTAGACTAGTGAACCGTAAACTAGTCCACAGTGAACTAGTCCACAATAAACTAGTGTACAGTAGACTAGTGTACAGTAGACTAGTGAACCGTAAACTAGTCCACAGTGAACTAGTCCACAGTAAACTAGTGTACAGTAGACTAGTGTACAGTAGACTAGTGAACCGTAAACTTCTCCACAGTGAACTTGTCCACAGTAAACTAGTGTACAGTAGACTAGTGAACCGTGAACTACTCTACAGTAGACTAGTGAACTGTAAACTTCTCCACAGTGAACTAGTCCACAGTAAACTAGTGTACAGTAGACTAGTGTACAGTAGACTAGTGAACCGTAAACTAGTCCACAGTGAACTAGTCCACAGTAAACCAGTGTACAGTAGACTAGTGTACAGTAGACTAGTGAACCGTAAACTTCTCCACAGTGAACTTGTCCACAGTAAACTAGTGTACAGTAGACTAGTGAACCGTGAACTACTCTACAGTAGACTAGTGAACCGTAAACTTCTCCACAGTGAACTAGTCCACAGTAAACTAGTGTACAGTAGACTAGTGCACAGTAGACTAGTGAACCGTAAACTAGTGTACAGTGAACTAATGAACAATGAACTAGTCCACAGTGAACTAGTGCACCGTAGAGCAGTGCACAGTCGACCAGTGCACCGTCGAGTAGTGCACAGTGAACTAGTCCACAGTAAACTAGTGAACAGTAGACTAGTGCACAGTACACTAGTGAACCGTAAACTAGTCCACAGTGAACTAGTCCACAGTAAACTAGTGTACAGTAGACTAGTGTACAATGAACTAGTCCACACCATCGAGTAGTGCACAGTGAACTAGTCCACAGTAAACTAGTGTACAGTAGACTAGTGTACAGTAGACTAGTGAACCGTAAACTAGTCCACAGTGAACTAGTCCACAATAAACTAGTGTACAGTAGACTAGTGTACAGTAGACTAGTGAACCGTAAACTAGTCCACAGTGAACTAGTCCACAGTAAACTAGTGTACAGTAGACTAGTGTACAGTAGACTAGTGAACCGTAAACTTCTCCACAGTGAACTTGTCCACAGTAAACTAGTGTACAGTAGACTAGTGAACCGTGAACTACTCTACAGTAGACTAGTGAAACGTAAACTTCTCCACAGTGAACTAGTCCACAGTAAACTAGTGTACAGTAGACTAGTGTACAGTAGACTAGTGAACCGTAAACTAGTCCACAGTGAACTAGTCCACAGTAAACTAGTGTACAGTAGACTAGTGTACAGTAGACTAGTGAACCGTAAACTTCTCCACAGTGAACTTGTCCACAGTAAACTAGTGTACAGTAGACTAGTGAACCGTGAACTACTCTACAGTAGACTAGTGAACCGTAAACTTCTCCACAGTGAACTAGTCCACAGTAAACTAGTGTACAGTAGACTAGTGCACAGTAGACTAGTGAACCGTAAACTTCTCCACAGTGAACGAGTCCACAGTGAACTAGTCCACAGTAAACTAGTGTACCGTAGACTAGTGCACAGTAGACTAGTGAACCGTAAACTTCTCCACAGTGAACTTGTCCACAGTAAACTAGTGTACAGTAGACTAGTGAACCGTGAACTACTCTACAGTAGACTAGTGAACCGTAAACTTCTCCACAGTGAACTAGTCCACAGTAAACTAGTGTACAGTAGACTAGTGCACAGTAGACTAGTGAACCGTAAACTTCTCCACAGTGAACGAGTCCACAGTGAACTAGTCCACAGTAAACTAGTGTACCGTAGACTAGTGCACAGTAGACTAGTGAACCGTAAACTTCTCCACAGTGAACTAGTCCACAGTGAACTAGTGGAGAGTAGACTAGTGAACCGTGAACTACTCTACAGTAGACTAGTGCACAGTAGACTAGCGAACCGTAAACTAGTGCACTGTAGAGTAGTGAACCTTAACTTGTCCACTGTTCACTAGCGTCAGTCTTTCTGTTGGGCCACAGAGGACGAAAGCCTGAGTTCTCTCACAAGTTGTACCGATGGTGAGGCGCTACTGTAAGGTCGATGTGGTTTATAAGATAACAGGTCCGACAGGCCGGACCAGCGTGTTTCACTACGTAACGGCTGAAAGTGACCACAAAAATAAAGTAATGTGCAGATTTTCAAATCAACAAATGTCGACGTGGAGGTGATGTCACGGTGACGTCACGGTGATCCGCTCTAGAGAAGACTGAGGATTTCTAACGTCTCGTGTTGTGAAAATAGTTTTCTAACAGCTGATCCGTTTTACTTTTTCTTCTCAGCTTTAAATGAACCCACCATAGATTACGGCTTCCAGAGGTTACAGAAGGTCATTCCTCGCCACCCCGGAGACCCAGAGAGACTGCCCAAGGTACCACACACAGTATCACACACAGTGACACACTCACTCACACTCACTCAGACAAACCATTGCTTTATACAAACACAGACAGAATAACTGATTATTGTTGGTGTTTTTTCCATCAGTCTGTGTTCTGGTTGGCTGCTCAGATTCCTGATAATCATCAGCTGCATCTCCTGATTCTACTGCGCGCGTGTGTGTGTGTTGACACACATTGACTCTTAGTCTTTAACTGAAACACACACACTCTTTTACACACTTGTGTATTTTTATTAACAAACACGAAGACATCTTCTATGGAGGCGTTTGCAATTTACAGTTACAGTTTTATCTTAAACATTTCTTTCTGGATCAATATTTTATATTTTGTGTGAACAGAAGCTGTAAGATTTCTAGGTTTCGTTTATCCCATAGAACAATATTTCAGAGTAGGGGTTTCCAAACTGGGGTCGGGACGCCCCGAGGGGTCATCAGAGAAGTGTAAATGGTTAAAATGTGAGACTATAACAGAATAATAGAGCAGAAGAAACATGCTTCTGTTTCACTCTGTCATGTTGTTTTTTCAGATTTCTTTCTTGATCTTTTTGTTTGTGGATTTCCAGTTTTACATCTTCAGGTCCTGAAACATTCATAAATAAAACAAAATGACGGTGAAAATAAAGCTTTTGGTTGAACTGGCAGACAGAAGACAGAACCCACATGAACTCTGATAGTGGGATCCAGCAAGTCTATCATAACGCTTCAGACACAGCGAGCGCCAATCAGCCACAACACTCTGTGATTGGTTGGTTGTGTGGAGGTGGGCTTGATCTTTTTCCGTCCTACACACTATTTTGCTGAGCTCGACACTGCGAACGTCTGCAGGAGAGAACATGGGGCGAGTTATCGAGACATCAAAGGGTTCGCTACCTGCTGCTAAGCTAAAACTACAAAACCTCCTCTTCTGGGTCAGTGAGCCAACATGAGAATCAGACGAGGAGGATTTCTGTTTTCTGTCTCCTGACATGCTGTTAGCTCCGTAATGAAAACCACATCCCACCACGTCTTTAATAATTCAGCTGTAATGGTTTTATTCAATTACCCACACTGCCTTGTGCTCAGCGTGCAGCAGAGCGACTGCCGACCACAGAAACTCTAATAACTGGAAGTAATCCTTAATGCTTCTGATGTTAGAATCCAGCAGACATCTGAACTGGGTTTACTGATCCATGAATGAGTGTGTTTACATCTACACTGGTGTCACAGTTCTGAACAGATTTCAGATCACTCCGAGCTCTGAACAATCTGTCCAACATACGACAGCCGTGACCAGATTCTGTGTAAGAATCAGGTCTCAGTGATCCTGTAAACCAAATAAAGCCCCTGAGATGGTTTTTGTTCAGAGACACGCAGCGATTCCAATGTTTGGATAAGAGCGTTCAGTCCTGAATTTCTTTGTGCTGAGGGCCCGTTACACCGGATTCACTGGCTCCTCCCGCCTACACCTTCGTTAAAAGGTCAATCAATGACCAATCACAGACCTGACACAGCGGCTGACTCCAGATCTGTTTCAGAGTCAGTTTCTATGTAAATGAACCGAAACGACATTCATCGTTGTTAGCTAACACACACACACACACACACAGGAAAGAGCATTAAATTCTACAAACACACACATACAAGAGATGATTTGATTGAATAACAGGTAAACCAGTGTATTTGGACGGCCTGTGTGCGTGTGTGTGTGTGTGTGCGTGTGTGTGTTTAAAGCCCATTGGCAAACAGGGAGGTTGAAACAACCAAATCAGGTAATCAGCAAGTGCAGCCATGTGGCAAGAAAGGAGATTGGCACACACACACACACACACACACAGGATTGTCGTCTTTCTCTTATCAGATTTATAAAAAGAAATAACTTCTGTGATTTTGCTGTTTTGGTCGTGACTTCACGTGTTTCTGTTGCTCTCAGAGGCAGGAAGTCATTTTATAATAATTAATAAACTCACCGTCAGCTTCAGCTTTGCCTCCATTTTGTCTGACGGTCTTTTAAAGAGGTCATGTTCAGGTTGATAGTTTTATTTAGGGGTTGGACCAGAACAGGTTTACATTATTTCCTTTTCTAAAAACACCTTATGTTTGTCAGGCTGCTCATTGCTGCAGCTCCTCTTTTCACCCTGTGAACGCTCGGTTTTAGCTACAGAGTGAAGTAACGTCCTGGCAGCTCAGTGTGTTTCTCCACACCAGCCGGCAGGCAGCATCATGCTGCGTGTTACAGAGTGACGAAGAGAGTTTACTGAAGGAAAGACTGGACTACAATCCAGCTGTGTTCAGTTCAGAAGCAGGGTTTTCTGTGGGAGACAGGAGCTTTTTCACTTTGCAAACCTGTTGCATGCACAAAAAGATTTATAACACAGTAAAGGAGAGGGGAAAAGCCAAAAAGCAGAATATGACTCTTTAAGGAGCTGGTCAGAGCAGAAACTCTGTTTCATCTGAGCAGCTGGTCGGTCGGTGACTGTCAGAGGAAGACACACAGACCCTCGCCAGGGATCGAGGAAGTGGCGGAGGAACTTCAAGCCGAACTGCGTTGTGTTGTTGTTGCTTCTGTCCTCTGCTGTTTATCATGGTGCCTCTCCATGAGAAACCTGTTAAGCAAGGATTATACTTTCTGCGTCGCAAGTATGCGAGGGGCCACTAGGGTCCGTGTTACAAAAAAATCGTCATCAAAGGGGTTACACATAGGATCTGTGCAGACGTCCGTGCAACCGATCTACTGCACATGTGTAGAAAGAGTCCGCCAAGCTGACTCCAAAAAGAAGTATAAACAGAAGTAGTTAGTTCTGAAGAAGAACTGAAGAAGTCTCTTGGATGAGGGACCTCAACCTTCGCTGGATGCAAAACTGCATTAGGTTACTCATTACAACAAAAAAGTAATCAGAGTACTCTAATGAGTAACGCCTCACCCAACACTGCTCCTTCCAACTGGCCACTCAGGAAGTCATCACAGCGTGCTGCGCCAATATTTCATTGAGCTCCTGAAGCTCCCGCCGTGGCGAGCCAGTCAATCACTGCCGTCTGAAAGGGTTTACCCCGAAACCCGAAATGCCTCAGGTGCTCGTGGACCTTATATGTATCTGATTGGCTGCTGCAGCACCTTGCTGAGAGATATCACGTAGCTGTCCAGTAACATCGTGCCTGGTTCGACCTTTTGCTGATGACATTGTGTTTTTTTTCTGTCAATGAATTGACTGAGAGGCTGAGGTCTGAACACACCCCTTTCCCTCCCAGCAGGTTCGACCATCAGACCGGACTAGGACTAAGCCCCCCCCCCCCTTATTTATTTATTCAGACTTTTTTCATCTTATTGTGATTAGTCATGATGTCACGATTATTAGGTTCACTTCCTAGCTGTTGGATCTGACTGATCAGAGAGCGTGTGTGTTCATTTTAATGTGTGCGCGTGTGTGTGTGCGTGTGTGTGAGTTTGTGTGTGAGTGTGTGTGTGTGTGTGTGTGTGTGTGAGTGCGTGCGTGTGTGTCTGTGGGCTTAAAGAATAATTGGTTTCCTCCTCAGCGATGACATTCCCACCTCCGGCTGGATTGCTGTGTAACCTTGTTAATGTGTGTGAGTGTGAGAGGTGCTTGTCATCTTGCTGCCTAACAGTGAAACACTTGTAATAATAAGGCTTTCATTTGTCTCTATAAACACAGGCTGTGTGTGTGTGTGTGTGTGTGTGTGTGTGTGTGTGTGTGTGTGTGTGTGTGTGTGTGTGTGTGTGTGTGTGTGAATAAATCTCATGCTGTGACACACTTGAATGTTGCTTGACATAAACGAGCAGATTAGAGCCGATCGGAGGCTGAAAGCTACTTCAGTGAAATGACTTCCTCTCACTGTGAGTCTGATAGAGAGTCGGAGAGAAAAGAAATGAAGATAGAAGGAGAGGATGGAAGGAAAGGAAACAGGGAAAGGGAAGGAAAGGGATATGAAGAAAAAGGAAGAAAAGGAAAGCTGTCTGTCTGGGACAGAGTTTATTTTCTTTATTTCTCATTCTGGTCACTGTTTATTGATCACACAAAGAAAATGTTTGAACAGAGTGATGGAGGGATGAACAGAGTGATGAACAGAGTGATGGAGGGATAAAAGGGTGATGGAGGGATGAACAGAGTGATGGACAGAGTGATGGAGGGATGAACAGAGTGATGAACAGAGTGATGGAGGGATAAAAGGGTGATGGAGGGATGAACAGAGTGATGGACAGAGTGATGGAGGGATGGACAGAGTGATGAACAGAGTGATGAACAGAGTGATGGACAGAGTGATGGAGGGATGAACAGAGTGATGGAGGGATAAAAGGGTGATGGAGGGATGAACAGAGTGATGGACAGAGTGATGGAGGGATAAAAGGGTGATGGAGGGATGAACAGAGTGATGGACAGAGTGATGGAGGGATGGACAGAGTGATGAACAGAGTGATGAACAGAGTGATGAACAGAGTGATGGACAGAGTGATGGAGGGATGAACAGAGTGATGGAGGGATAAAAGGGTGATGGAGGGATGAACAGAGTGATGGACAGAGTGATGGAGGGATGGACAGATATGGAGGGATGGACAGAGTGATGAACAGAGTGATGGAGGGATGAACAGAGTGATGGACAGAGTGATGGAGGGATGGACAGATATGGAGGGATGGACAGATATGGAGGGATGGACAGAGTGATGGAGGGATGAACAGAGTGATGGACAGAGTGATGGAGGGATGAACAGATATGGAGGAATGGACAGAGTGATGAACAGAGTGATGGAGGGATGAACAGATATGGAGGAATGGACAGAGTGATGAACAGAGTGATGGAGGGATGAACAGATATGGAGGAATGGATAGAGTGATGGAGGGATGAACAGATATGGAGGAATGGACAGAGTGATGGACAGAGTGATGGAGGGATGAACAGATATGGAGGAATGGATAGAGTGATGGAGGGATGAACAGATATGGAGGAATGGACAGAGTGATGGACAGAGTGATGGAGGGATGGACAGATATGGAGGGATGGACAGAGTGATGGACAGAGTGATGGACAGATATGGAGGGATGGACCGATATGGAGGGATGGACAGAGTGATGAACAGAGTGATGGAGGGATGAACAGAGTGATGGACAGAGTGATGGAGGGATGAACAGAGTGATGGAGGGATGAACAGATATGGAGGAATGGACAGATATGGAGGAATGGATAGAGTGATGGACAGAGTGATGGACAGATATGGAGGGATGGACCGATATGGAGGGATGGACAGAGTGATGAACAGAGTGATGGAGGGATGAACAGAGTGATGGACAGAGTGATGGAGGGATGAACAGATATGGAGGAATGGACAGATATGGAGGAATGGATAGAGTGATGGAGGAATGGACAGAGTGATGGAGGAATGGACAGAGTGATGAACAGAGTGATGGAGGGATGAACAGATATGGAGGAATGGACAGAGTGATGGAGGGATGAACAGATATGGAGGAATGGACAGAGTGATGGAGGGATGAACAGATATGGAGGAATGGACAGAGTGATGAACAGAGTGATGGAGGAATGGACAGATATGGAGGAATGGACAGAGTGATGAACAGAGTGATGGAGGGATGAACAGATATGGAGGAATGGACAGAGTGATGAACAGAGTGATGGAGGGATGAACAGATATGGAGGAATGGACAGAGTGATGAACAGAGTGATGGAGGGATGAACAGATATGGAGGAATGGATAGAGTGATGGAGGGATGAACAGATATGGAGGAATGGACAGAGTGATGAACAGAGTGATGGAGGGATGAACAGATATGGAGGAATGGATAGAGTGATGGACGGATGAACAGATATGGAGGAATGGACAGAGTGATGGAGGGATGAACAGATATGGAGGAATGGACAGAGTGATGGAGGGATGAACAGATATGGAGGAATGGACAGAGTGATGGAGGGATGAACAGATATGGAGGAATGGACAGAGTGATGGAGTGATGAACAGAGTGATGACAGAGTGATGGAGTGATGAACAGAGTGATGACAGAGTGATGGAGGGATGGACAGAGTGATGGACAGAGTGATGGAGGGATGAACAGAGTGATGGAGTGATGAACAGAGTGATGGAGGAATGGACAGATATGGAGGAATGGACAGAGTGATGGAGTGATGGACAGAGTGATGACAGAGTGATGGAGTGATGGACAGAGTGATGACAGAGTGATGGAGGGATGAACAGAGTGATGACAGAGTGATGGAGTGATGAACAGAGTGATGGAGGGATGAACAGAGTGATGACAGAGTGATGGAGTGATGGACAGAGTGATGGAGGGATGAACAGAGTGATGGACAGAGTGATGGAGGGATGAACAGAGTGATGACAGAGTGATGGAGGGATGGACAGATATGGAGGGATGGACAGAGTGATGAACAGAGTGATGGAGGGATGGACAGAGTGATGGAGGGATGGACAGAGTGATGGACAGAGTGATGGAGGGATGGACAGATATGGAGGAATGGACAGAGTGATGGAGGGATGAACAGATATGGAGGAATGGACAGAGTGATGAACAGAGTGATGGAGGGATGAACAGATATGGAGGAATGGACAGAGTGATGGAGGGATGAACAGATATGGAGGAATGGACAGAGTGATGGACAGAGTGATGGAGGGATGAACAGATATGGAGGAATGGATAGAGTGATGGACAGAGTGATGGACAGAGTGATGGAGGGATGAACAGATATGGAGGAATGGACAGAGTGATGGACAGAGTGATGGAGGGATGAACAGATATGGAGGAATGGACAGAGTGATGGACAGAGTGATGGACAGAGTGATGGAGGGATGAACAGAGTGATGGACAGAGTGATGGAGGGATGGACAGATATGGAGGAATGGACAGAGTGATGGAGGGATGAACAGATATGGAGGAATGGACAGAGTGATGAACAGAGTGATGGAGGGATGAACAGATATGGAGGAATGGACAGAGTGATGGACAGAGTGATGGAGGGATGAACAGATATGGAGGAATGGACAGAGTGATGGACAGAGTGATGGAGGGATGGACAGATATGGAGGAATGGACAGAGTGATGGAGGGATGAACAGAGTGATGGAGGGATGGACAGATATGGAGGAATGGACAGAGTGATGGACAGAGTGATGGAGGGATGGACAGATATGGAGGGATGAACAGATATGGAGGGATGAACAGAGTGATGGACAGAGTGATGGACAGAGTGATGGAGGGATGGACAGATATGGAGGAATGGATAGAGTGATGGACAGAGTGATGGAGGGATGGACAGAGTGATGGAGGGATGGACAGAGTGATGGAGGGATGGACAGATATGGAGGAATGGACAGAGTGATGGACAGAGTGATGGAGGGATGGACAGAGTGATGGAGGGATGAACAGAGTGATGGAGGGATGAACAGATATGGAGGAATGGACAGAGTGATGAACAGAGTGATGGAGGGATGGACAGATATGGAGGAATGGACAGAGTGATGGAGGGATGAACAGAGTGATGGAGGGATGGACAGAGTGATGGAGGGATGGACAGAGTGATGGAGGGATGAACAGAGTGATGGAGGAATGAACAGAGTGATGGAGGGATGAACAGAGTGATGGAGGGATGAACAGAGTGATGGAGGGATGAACAGAGTGATGGAGGAATGGACAGAGTGATGGAGGGATGAACAGAGTGATGGAGGGATGAACAGAGTGATGGAGGGATGGACAGAGTGATGGAGGGATGAACAGATATGGAGGAATGGACAGAGTGATGAACAGAGTGATGGAGGGATGGACAGATATGGAGGAATGGACAGAGTGATGGAGGGATGAACAGAGTGATGGAGGGATGGACAGATATGGAGGAATGGACAGAGTGATGGACAGAGTGATGGAGGATGGACAGATATGGAGGGATGAACAGAGTGATGGAGTGATGAACAGAGTGATGGAGGATGGACAGAGTGATGGAGGGATGGACAGATATGAGGAATGGACAGAGTGATGGACAGAGTGATGGAGGGATGGACAGAGTGATGGAGGGATGAACAGAGTGATGGAGGGATGAACAGAGTGATGGAGGGATGAACAGATATGGAGGAATGGACAGAGTGATGGACAGAGTGATGGAGGGATGGACAGATATGGAGGAATGGACAGAGTGATGAACAGAGTGATGGAGGGATGGACAGATATGGAGGAATGGACAGAGTGATGGACAGAGTGATGGAGGGATGGACAGAGTGATGGAGGGATGAACAGAGTGATGGAGGGATGAACAGATATGGAGGAATGGACAGAGTGATGAACAGAGTGATGGAGGGATGGACAGATATGGAGGAATGGACAGAGTGATGGAGGGATGGACAGATATGGAGGAATGGATAGAGTGATGGACAGAGTGATGGAGGGATGGACAGAGTGATGGAGGGATGGACAGAGTGATGGAGGGATGGACAGATATGGAGGAATGGACAGAGTGATGGACAGAGTGATGGAGGGATGGACAGAGTGATGGAGGGATGGACAGAGTGATGGAGGGATGAACAGAGTGATGGAGGGATGAACAGATATGGAGGAATGGACAGAGTGATGAACAGAGTGATGGAGGGATGGACAGATATGGAGGAATGGACAGAGTGATGGACAGAGTGATGGAGGGATGGACAGAGTGATGGAGGGATGGACAGAGTGATGGAGGGATGGACAGATGGAGGAATGGACAGAGTGATGGACAGAGTGATGGAGGGATGGACAGAGTTATGGAGGGATGGACAGAGTGATGGAGGGATGGACAGATATGGAGGAATGGATAGAGTGATGGACAGAGTGATGGAGGGATGGACAGAGTGATGGAGGGATGGACAGAGTGATGGAGGGATGGACAGATATGGAGGAATGGACAGAGTGATGAACAGAGTGATGGAGGGATGAACAGAGTGATGGACAGAGTGATGGAGGGATGAACAGAGTGATGGAGTGATGAACAGAGTGATGGAGGGATGAACAGAGTGATGGAGGGATGGACAGATATGGAGGGATGGACAGAGAGATGGAGGGATGAACAGAGTGATGACAGAGTGATGAACAGAGTGATGGACAGAGTGTTGGAGGGATGAACAGAGTGATGGACAGAGTGATGGAGGGATGAACAGAGTGATGGAGTGATGAACAGAGTGATGGAGGGATGAACAGATATGGAGGAATGGACAGAGTGATGGAGGGATGAACAGAGTGATGACAGAGTGATGAACAGAGTGATGGACAGAGTGATGAACAGAGTGATGGACAGAGTGATGGAGGGATGAACAGAGTGATGGACAGAGTGATGGACAGAGTGATGGAGTGATGAACAGAGTGATGGACAGAGTGATGGAGGGATGAACAGAGTGATGGAGGGATGAACAGATATGGAGGGATGAACAGATATGGAGGGATGAACAGAGTGATGGAGTGATGAACAGAGTGATGGAGGGATGAACAGAGTGATGGACAGAGTGATGGAGGGATGAACAGATATGGAGGGATGAACAGATATGGAGGGATGAACAGAGTGATGGAGTGATGAACAGAGTGATGGAGTGATGAACAGAGTGATGGAGGGATGAACGAGTGATGGAGGGATTAAAGGGTGATGGAGGGATGAACAGAGTGATGGACAGAGTGATGGAGGGATGAACAGAGTGATGGAGGGATGAACAGAGTGATGGACAGAGTGATGGAGGGATGAACAGAGTGATGGAGGGATGAGGGGGTGGGGTTAATTGAAACCCTCCTGAAGAAGTTGGTAATGAAAAGCAGCAGATTAACTGAGTGAGTGTTTAATTAAGATAAAGACTCAACAAAGCATTGTTCTGCTGCTGCCTGATTACACACACGCACACACACGCACACACACACTGTAACACACACGCACACACACACACACACTGTAACACACACGCACACACACGCACACACACGCACACACACACTGTAACACACTGTGCTTTTTGTTTGGCAGCATTTTAACACTCAGTGCTCACTGAGGTAGCTGAGTGTGAGAGACTCTGAGAGAGAGTGTGTGTGCGTGTGTGTGTGTGTGTGTGTTTCTGTGTGTGTGTGTTGTGTGTTTTTCTGGTGTGTGTTTCTGTTTGTGTGTGTGTGTGTTTCTGAGTGTGTTACAGTGTGTGTGTTTGTGTATGTTTGTGTGTGTGTTACAGTGTGTGTGTGTGTGTGTGTGTGTTTCTGAGTGTGTTACAGTGTGTGTGTGTGTGTGTGTGTTTCTGAGTGTGTTACAGTGTGTGTGTGTGTGTGGTGTGTGTGTGTGTGTGTGTTTGTTTGTGTGTGTGCGCTCTGTGAAGTGTACCTGAGCTCTGATTGGAATAAACACTGTTTAATACCATCAGGTCAACAACCACTCTCTCTCTCTCTCTTTCTCTCTTTCTCTCTCGCTCCATCTGTTTCTGTTTGCTCCTAAAATGTGAAACAGTGAATCAGCTTTTCAAAGTAAAGAACATTTTTTACTTTGGTGACAACAAACAGGAAGCAGGAAATACAACGGAGGTGAATGAAATGCTGACACGCAGGAAGCAGCAGCAGGAGGCCAACTTGCTGGAGGTCACGCAGCCCTTCTGTTTATTAACCTCCTCTCTCCACCTCCTTTTAGGAGGTGCTGTTGAAGAGGGCAGCTGACCTGGTGGAGGCGCTCTATGGGATGCCTCATAACAACCAGGTAACGTTTGCACCTGCACATCTGTCCACATATCTGTTTGGGTTCTTCTGGTTCCCACATTTTAATCACATCACCAGAACACAAATCAGAACTGGAGCCTTCACCACCTTTCTTCATGCTGCACCGTATTGAAATCTGGACACTGAATAAAACCTCTGATCTTCCAGTTACTGAGAACAGGCAACAGTCAGACGTGATGGACTCAGTAAACTGCATCTGCTGAGAATAACCATCAGATGGGTCTGAAAGCCCAGGAAAAGCTGTGAAGTGCAGTTAGAGTGAAGATTATCTTGTCACACTGTTTTTTATACCAACAGTGAAAACTGAACTTCTCTGGGTTGAGGTCAGGTAAAGTGTGGGTCAGACTTTACTATAGTTCACACATGCACAAGTTTTGTTTCTCAAGACGGGAACGTGTTTATTTTCTTGAAAAAAAAATTCCCATGATGCTCAGCAAACAGGACGTCCCTCTTGCTCCGGGTTTACGAGTCAGAACCTCTTGAAACACTTTATATTCACTCCATTATCCGACTCCCCGACACGCTTCTCAACCCATGAGTTAATCACCCCAAACACACACACAGAAACACACACAGAAACACACACACACACAAACATACACACTCAGGTGCACTGGAGAGAGAGAGTAACCTTGAAGAGAGAGCGGCGGTTGTAAACGAATGTAAATCCAACTGTAGTAACAATGATAACAGCACTGTGTGTGTGTGACAATGTGAAACAGGCTGAACGTGTGTGTTTTTAATGTCAGTCAGAAACACAAATCTTCAGTCATCATGTTTAAATAGAAATACAACAGGTGTGGCGAACCTCAGATGTTGGGTGGTTTATCCAGACTCCTCACAGGTCTGACTCTGTGCAGGAGATCATCCTGAAGCGAGCGGCTGACATTGCCGAAGCTCTCTACAGCGTTCCCAGAAACCACAACCAGATCCCATCGCTAGGCAACACTGCCTCACACGGCATGATGGGAGTTAACTCTTTCAGCGGACAGTTGGCCGTCAACGTCTCAGACACAACGCAAGGTACGTGGAAAAGTAGTGCACGTAAAGGTGCTGTAGGTGTGGAGGAACCAGGAGTGAGATGGTACTGTGACGGGACACATGATGAGGTCTGGACCCAAGGTGGGCTTCCAACTGCATCTCTTGGTCTTCCTCTGTGGATGTAGACAGTTCAAGAGTGATCATGCCAGGTAGAGGTCAGGGAGGAAGTTCAGATCCAACACCAGAGAGCTCTGAACACAGAATGTACAACCACCTGTTGTCATGTGACTGTTCCATCCACTGAGGAAGGCCATAAGATGTGGTTGAAAGCTGTGGATAAACAGTAAGCATCCTGCAGAGTTAAGCTCATCAGTGTGTTTGCTCTGTTAGGCGTCTTTAAAGACGCACAATGGGCACTCTGGGCACACTGGGCACATTGGGAACACTGGGCACACTGGGAACACTGGGCACACTGGGAACACTGGACACACTGGGAACACTGGGCACACTGGGGACACTGGGAACACTGGGCACACTGGGAACACTGGGCACTCTGGGCACACTGGGAACACTTGGTGCCATTAACAGTAGTGAGCAGCAGGTTACTGTCGTCCTGTTAAACCTGTGATGTCATCCTCTTTCAGTTGGTTACAGTCGTAACACGAGCAGCGTGTCGCCGCGGGGTTACGTACCAAGCTCCACCCCCCAACAAAATAACTATGGAAACACAGTCAGTAACAGCATGAACGGCTACGGCAACAGCGGCATGCCAAACCTCGGCGTGGCGACATCACCCGGCTTCCTCAACGGGTCATCTGCCAACTCCCCCTATGGCAGTAAGTATCAAGGTAAATACTACCACTACCAACTATTTGTTCAAGTTTAGGCACCAAAACCACTTGGTCAGGTTTACTCACCAAAACTACTTGGAGAGGTTTAGTCACCAAAAGCACTTGATTAGATTTAGTCACTAAAACCTCTTGGTCAAGTTTAGGCACCAAAACTACTTGGGTAGATTTAGGTAGCAAAAGCACTTGGTCAGGCTTAGACACCAAATGCACTTGGTCAGGTTTAGTCACAAAAAGCATTTGGTTAGATTTAGTCGCCAAAAACATTTGGTCAGGTTTACTCACCAGAACTACTTGCTCAAGTTTACTCACCAGAACTACTTGCTCAGGTTTAGGCACCAAAAGCACTTGGGTAGATTTAGGTAGCAAAAGCACTTGGTCAGGCTCAGACACCGAAAGCTCTTGGTCAGGTTTAGTCACAAAAAACATTTGGTCAGGTTTACTCACCAGAACTACTTGCTCAAGTTTAAACAGCAAAAGCACTTGGAGAGGTTTAGTCACCAAAAGCACTTGGTTAGATTTAGTCACCAAAAACATTTGGTCAGGTTTACTCACCAGAACTACTTGCTCAAGTTTAAACACCAAAACTACTTGCTCGGGTTTAGGCACCAAAAGCTCTTGGTCAGGTTTACTCACCAAAACTACTTGCTCAAGTTTAAACAGCAAAAGCACTTGGAGAGGTTTAGTCACCAAAAGCACTTGGTTAGATTTAGTCACCAAAAACACTTGGTCAGGCTTAGACACCAAAAGCACTTGGTTAGGTTTAGTCATCAAAACACTTGGTCAGGCTTAGACACCAAAACTACTTGCTCAGGTTTAGGCACCAAGACACTTGGTCAGATTTAGTCACCAAAAGCACTTGGTTAGATTTAGTCACCAAATCCACTTGGTCAGGCTTAGACACCAAAACCAACTATTTGTTCAGGTTTAGGCACCAAAACCACTTGGTCAGGTTTACTCACCAAAACTACTTGGGTAGATTCAGATACCAAAAACACTTGGTCAGGCTTAGACACCAAAAGCACTTGATTAGATATAGTCACCAAAAGCACTTGATTAGATATAGTCACTAAAACCACTTGGTCAGGTTTAGGCACCAAAACTACATGGGTAGATTCAGGTACCAAAAACACTTTGTCAGGCTTAGACACCAAAAGCACTTGATTAGATATAGTCACCAAAAGGCTTTGTCAGGCTTAGACACCAAAAGCACTTGGTTAGATTTAGTCACCAAAAGCACTTGGTCAGGCTTAGACACCAAAACTACTTGCTCAAGTTTAGACACCAAAACCAACTATTTGGTCAGGTTTAGGCACCAAAACCACTTGGTCAGGTTTAGGCACCAAAAGTACTTGGGTAGATTTAGGTAGCAAAAACACTTGGTCAGGCTTAGACACCAAAAGCACTTGGTTAGATTTAGTCACCAAAAGGCTTTGTCTGGCTTAGACACCAAAAGCACTTGCTTGGATTTAGTCACCAAAAGGCTTTGTGAGGCTTAGACACCAAAATCACTTGCTTAGATTTAGTCACCAAAAGGCTTTGTCAGGCTTAGTCACCAAAACCACCTATTGGTTCAGGTTTAGGCACCAAAACTACTTGGTCAGGTTTAATCACCAAAACCACTTGGTCAGGTTTAGACACCAAAACTACTTGCTAAAGTTTAGACACCAAAACCAACTATTTGTTCAGGTTTAGGCACCAAAACCACTTGGTCAGGTTTACTCACCAAAACTACTTGGGTAGATTCAGATACCAAAAACAATTGGTCAGGCTTAGACACCAAAACTACTTGCTCAAGTTTAGACACCAAAACCAACTATTTGGTCAGGTTTAGGCACCAAAAGCACTTGCTTAGATTTAGTCACCAAAAGGCTTTGTCTGGCTTAGACACCAAAAGCACTTGCTTAGATTTAGTCACCAAAAGGCTTTGTCAGGCTTAGACACCAAAAGCACTTGATTAGATATAGTCACCAAAACCACTTGGTTAGATTTAGTCACCAAAAGGCTTTGTCAGGCTTAGACACCAAAAGCACTTCGTCAGATTTAGTCACCAAAAGCACTTGGTTAGATTTAGTCACCAAAAGCACTTGGTTAGATTTAGTCACCAAAACCACTTGGTCAGGCTTAGACACCAAAACTACTTGCTAAAGTTTAGACACCAAAACCAACTATTTCTTCAGGTTTAGGCACCAAAAGTACATGGGTAGATTCAGGTACCAAAAGCACTTGGTCAGGCTTAGACACCAAAAGCACTTAATTAGATATAGTCACCAAAACCACTTGGTTAGATTTAGTCACCAAAAGGCTTTGTCAGGCTTAGACACCAAAAGCACTTGGTTAGATTTAGTCACCAAAACCACTTGGTCAGGTTTAGGCACCACAACTACTTGGGTAGATTTAGGTACCAAAAACACATGGACAGGCTTAGACACCAAAAGCACTTGATTAGATTTAGTCACCAAAACCACTTGGTTAGATTTAGTCACCAAAAGGCTTTGTCTGGCTTAGACACCAAAAGCACTTGCTTAGATTTAGTCACCAAAAGGCTTTGTCAGGCTTAGACACCAAAAGCACTTGCTTGGATTTAGTCACCAAAAGCACTTGGTTAGATTTAGTCACCAAAAGCACTTGGTTAGATTTAGTCACCAAAACCACTTGGTCAGGCTTAGACACCAAAACTACTTGTTAAAGTTTAGACACCAAAACCAACTATTTGTTCAGGTTTAGGCACCAAAACCACTTGGTCAGGTTTACTCACCAAAACTACTTGCTCAGGTTTAGGCACCAAAACTACTTGGTCAGGTTTAGGCACCACAACTACTTGGGTAGATTTAGGTAGCAAAAACACTTGGTCAGGCTTAGACACCAAAAGCACTTGATTAGATTTAGTCACTAAAACCACTTGGTCAGGTTTAGGCACCAAAACTACTTGGGTAGATTTAGGTAGCAAAAGCACTTGGTCAGGCTTAGACACCAAAAGCACTTGGTCAGGTTTAGTCACCAAAAGCACTTGGTTAGATTTAGTCACCAAAAGCACTTGGTTAGATTTAGTCACCAAAACCACTTGGTCAGGCTTAGACACCAAAACTACTTGCTAAAGTTTAGACACCAAAACCAACTATTTGTTCAGGTTTAGGCACCAAAAGTACATGGGTAGATTCAGGTACCAAAAGCACTTGGTCAGGCTTAGACACCAATAAGCACTTGATTAGATATAGTCACCAAAACCACTTGGTTAGATTTAGTCACCAAAAGCACTTGGTTAGATTTAGTCACCAAAAGCACTTGGTTAGATTTAGTCACCAAAACCACTTGGTCAGGTTTAGGCACCACAACTACTTGGGTAGATTTAGGTACCAAAAACACATGGACAGGCTTAGACACCAAAAGCACTTGATTAGATTTAGTCACCAAAACCACTTGGTTAGATTTAGTCACCAAAACCACTTGGTCAGGCTTAGACACCAAAACTACTTGCTAACGTTTAGACACCAAAACCAACTATTTGTTCAGGTTTAGGCACCAAAACCACTTGGTCAGGTTTAGGCACCACAACTACTTGGGTAGATTCAGATACCAAAAACAATTGGTCAGGCTTAGACACCAAAACTACTTGCTCAAGTTTAGACACCAAAACCAACTATTTGGTCAGGTTTAGGCACCAAAAGCACTTGGTCAGGTTTAGGCACCAAAAGCACTTGCTTAGATTTAGTCACCAAAAGGCTTTGTCTGGCTTAGACACCAAAAGCACTTGGTTAGATTTAGTCACCAAAAGGCTTTGTCAGGCTTAGACACCAAAAGCACTTGGTTAGATTTAGTCACCAAAAGCACTTGGTTAGATTTAGTCACCAAAACCACTTGGTCAGGCTTAGACACCAAAACTACTTGTTAAAGTTTAGACACCAAAACCAACTATTTGTTCAGGTTTAGGCACCAAAACCACTTGGTCAGGTTTACTCACCAAAACTACTTGCTCAGGTTTAGGCACCAAAACTACTTGGTCAGGTTTAGGCACCACAACTACTTGGGTAGATTTAGGTAGCAAAAACACTTGGTCAGGCTTAGACACCAAAAGCACTTGATTAGATTTAGTCACTAAAACCACTTGGTCAGGTTTAGGCACCAAAACTACTTGGGTAGATTTAGGTAGCAAAAGCACTTGGTCAGGCTTAGACACCAAAAGCACTTGGTCAGGTTTAGTCACCAAAAGCACTTGGTTAGATTTAGTCACCAAAAGCACTTGGTTAGATTTAGTCACCAAAACCACTTGGTCAGGCTTAGACACCAAAACTACTTGCTAAAGTTTAGACACCAAAACCAACTATTTGTTCAGGTTTAGGCACCAAAAGTACATGGGTAGATTCAGGTACCAAAAGCACTTGGTCAGGCTTAGACACCAAAAGCACTTGGTCAGGTTTAGTCACCAAAAGCACTTGGTTAGATTTAGTCACCAACAGGCTTTGTCAGGCTTAGACACCAAAAGCACTTCGTCAGATTTAGTCACCAAAAGCACTTGGTTAGATTTAGTCACCAAAAGCACTTGGTTAGATTTAGTCACCAAAACCACTTGGTCAGGTTTAGGCACCACAACTACTTGGGTAGATTTAGGCACCAAAACACTTGGTCAGGCTTAGACACCAAAAGCACTTGGTTAGATTTAGTCACCAAAAGCACTTGGTTAGATTTAGTCACCAAAACCACTTGGTCAGGCTTAGACACCAAAACTACTTGCTAAAGTTTAGACACCAAAACCAACTATTTGTTCAGGTTTAGGCACCAAAACCACTTGGTCAGGTTTACTCACCAAAACTACTTGGTCAGGTTTAGGCACCACAACTACTTGGGTAGATTTAGGTACCAAAAACACTTGGTCAGGCTTAGACACCAAAAGCTCTTGGTCAGGTTTAGTCACAAAAAGCACTTGGTTAGATTTAGTCACCAAAAGCACTTGGTCAGGCTTGGACACCAAAAACACTTGCTCATGTTTCGACACCAAAACCAACCATTTGGTCAGGTTTAGTCACCAAAACCACTTAGTCAGGTTTAGTCACCAAAAGCACTTGGTCAGGTTTACTCACCAAAACTACTTGCTCAGGTTTAGGCACTTAAAGCACTTGGTCAGGTTTACTCACCAAAACTACTTGCTCAAGTTTAAACACCAAAACTACTTGCTCAGGTTTAGGCTCCAAAAGCACTTGGTCAGGTTTACTCACCAAAAGCACTTGGTTAGATTTAGTCACCAAAAATACTTGCTCAGGCTTAGACACCAAAAGCACTTTGTTAGATTTAGTCACCATAACCAACTATTTGTTCAGGTTTAGGCACCAAAAGTACATGGGTAGATTCAGGTACCAAAAGCACTTGGTCAGGCTTAGACACCAAAAGCACTTGATTAGATATAGTCACCAAAACCACTTGGTTAGATTTAGTCACCAAAAGGCTTTGTCAGGCTTAGACACCAAAAGCACTTCGTCAGATTTAGTCACCAAAAGCACTTGGTTAGATTTAGTCACCAAAAACACTTGGTCAGGCTTAGACACCAAAACTACTTGCTCATGTTTAGACACCAAAACCAACCATTTGGTCAGGTTTAGTCACCAAAAGCACTTGGTCAGGTTTACTCACCAAAACTACTTGCTCAGGTTTAGGCACCAAAACCACTTGGTCAGGTTTACTCACCAAAACTACTTGCTAAAGTTTAGACACCAAAACCAACTATTTGTTCAGGTTTAGGCACCAAAACCACTTGGTCAGGTTTACTCACCAAAACTACTTGCTCAGGCTTAGTCACCAAAAGCACTTGGTTAGATTTAGTCACCAAAACTACTTGGTCAGGTTTAGACACCAAAACCACTTGGTTAGATTTAGGCAGTAGAACTACTTGGTTAGGTTCAGGAGAACCTATGTTACTTACATGACTTAAATTACGTTAAAGTTAAGTAACGCTACTTATTGAAGTTACACAAGTTACATAACATCACTAAAAGGAATCAACGTTGAATTTTTGCTTCACATGGGAAACAAACACCGGTCTCCTGGGTACCACCTCCTTACTCTGACCTTTCTGTTATTTAGTACTAAATACAGTTTTTGTTTGTTGAGCTGGGTTCTGTTTCCTGTTCCAGTTGTTCCCTCCAGTCCGACCATGGCAGTTTCTAACTGTAACTCCTCTCACGGAGTTTTCTCCTTCTCGGCGGCCGTCAAACAGAAGAGCGCCTTCGCCCCCGTCGTCCGGCCAACAGCTTCACCTCCTCCACCAAACTGCTCCAACAACTCCAACGGGCTGCAAGGTGACACTGTACCTCCTCCTCCATCTTCCCATCCTTCACCTCCTCCTTACCTGGTTGTCAGTCATCTCTCCTTGTCCAAGATCTTCCCAGCTTCCCTTTTCTCCTTCTCTTGTCTTTAACAACTCCGCCTCCTCCTCCTCCTCCAGTGTTATATTTGCATATAACAGTTTCTCCTCCAATTTCTCCTGCTGGCAGCTACATTTTACAGTCTTTACATTTTTAATTGGTTTGATTGTTGACATGTGTTTAGTTTTAAGAGAAATGGACTTTAATGAGTTGTGTGTTGGGCTTCCCTGGACCTGTGGTGTAAGACAGGTGGAGAAAGAAGGTAAACTGAGTGGTACCTAATGGACACCAGTAGTTTCTATCAGACAAACAGGAGGAAATAGTACATCTGTTAGGGACTACTTTCAGCGGCGGATGAATCCACATGTGGAGCTCTAGTGATTGTTTGGGCCAGCAGGACGGTGTCTGGGAGACCGAGTCAGAATAAAGGACAGTGCTCATGGTGATGATGAACATGTGACCCAGTGCAGCCTGAGGCTAACTGATGGTTTCAGAGTTAGAGGAGAGATCAGGCTGATGGACACACGACTTCATTCATCATTTATATGTTTTTCTTCTAACTCTCGCTGTGTCTCAACTCGGATACTTCCATTAATACACGAATGGGTCAAAATTTTATACACTAATGCAAAACATTTCATTTTCACACATGGTCCAGTCTGCCAAGGGGACCCATTGTCGTTAGGGGGCATCCAGACGTTGAAAGTATCAGGTCGGGCAGCACTCAGACTCACGTGACTTTCGCTGGGTGTCAATGCAGATACTTCTGTTAGTACACTAAGGGGACTTTCAGACAGTTTGATCCAAACCAAAATTACAGGTGTGGAACCTCCCCAGTACCACGGTCTGGACCAAACAGACCAAATTTAGTCAGACAAAAGGAGGTAGTCTTGGTCTGGATCAAGCTGTTCGGTTCGGTTCAAGTGTGAAAGCATTTTGTAGATGGTTCAGACTTTCAGACTATTTACAGGAAGTTCTAGTGTTTCTTGTGTAAACCGCAAAAAAAACAAATGCACTGAAATAAGGACAGGATCATGAATCTCCTGTGACGGCATCTTTCGAAACAGAGTATGGAAGCAAACGGCCGCTCAGCTCTTTGGTCTCACCCGGGCGGATCTTTATCACCATGAACCAAAATATCTGCTGGCTTTGCATGCTTGATTTTAGTTCAGTCTTATTAAAAGTGAATAAAAATGAACATGCTTTACTTAAACAAACACAGCGGCTGCAGCTTCCTCTGTTGCCATTTTCACAAGTTTGAAAACAGATTGGTGGCCCCTCCCCTTCCTCTATGAAGCCAAGATGGTGAGCGTTGAGGGAGAGAAGTGTCCGGCCTTCCACACTCAGCTTTTTGACCCTTTTAAGTCACCATCTGTGTACCCATAGTGCACTGCATTTAGCCATAACTGTGAGCAGTGAGGACCACGAGTTGAGACAGTTTTGTAATTTTTGAAAATTATTGAAAATTGAGAAGAATGCCACCAGAATTATACGTTTATATGGAGGGAAGAATTTAAAATATGGATGCCAGAAAAAGCAGCAAGTCTTTGTTACTGAAGTGAACTTGTCGAATGTGTGTGTTGAATGAATGAATGAATGAATGAATGAATGAGGTGTAAATGAGTCACTGCAGTTTCAGTTTCATCACAGCTGCTTTTCTGTAAACAACATCACGCACACACGGGGTGTTGACCTGAGTACTGTTAGTACTGCATGGAGAGTGGCAGGCCAGTGCATGTTTTATTCACTACGACCCACAGATACATCCTCTGAACACACACACACATTAAACACACACACTCTGGCAGTCGGTGTGTGTGATGTCAGTGTTTCTGACAGAGAGGTTTGTCGAGTGTTAAATATTCATGATGCTCTCCGCCTTCGCTGAGGCAGAAAGGCCACAGTGTGTGTGTGTGTGTGTGTGTTGATCCATTTGCAGGCCGTACAGATGAATACATACAGTTTGATGTTATTAATAGTTGCAGCTGAAGTCGCTCCAACATGCTGAACACCAATAAGAGTCAATAAAAAGAACATTTCACATGTTTACCTTCACGTTAATAACCTCACAACACATTTACATCTCAGATATTATCTCGTTATAACCGCGAGTGTTTGTCTCTCTCTTCCGTTGTTTCATCGCTGTTCTTAAAGAGGTCATATTCTGCTTTTTGGCTTTTCCCCTCTCCTTTTTTGTGTTATATATCTTTTTGTGCATGTAACAGTTTTGCAAAGTGAAGTCTAGTCCAAAGGGAGTTCCCCTCTCCCACACAAAACTCCAGAACTGAACACAATGCGTGATGCTGCCTGGTGGCTGGTGTGGACAAACACACTGAGCTGCAAAACTCCCCCACCCCACCCCAACATTAGAGCCCCTCCAGGCAGTCAGAGGACATGAAGCTGTGGAAAATGAAACCCTGTAAACCTGTTCAAACTATGAACCTGAACATGACCTCTTTAAACATCTGGCTGTGAATGTTTCGCACCTGAGTTCTGTATGACAGGAGTGTCTCTCTCTCCCTGTCTGTCTCTATGTCTCTGTATCAGTCTCTCTCTCTGTGTTGATGACCTCGTGGTTTATCTAAATAAAAAATCTAAGTGTGCACATACACACACACACACATACACGCTGTGTATGTAATGAGCTGGTAAATTAAACTGCGTGCTGCTACATGCATTTGTCGTTACCAGGAAGCTAATGAGTAATGACATCACACTGTGTGTGTGTGTGTGTGTGTGTGTGTGTGTGTGCGTGTGTGTGTGTGTGTGTTTACAGTTAAACTAGATTTCACAACATAAACAAACTTCCCAGATTTTATTTGATGAAGTTTTACTGCAGATGCACCAAAGCTGAGCTCCACAACAGTCAACCTCCCTCCTGTATCCTCTCCTCCCTCCCTCCTGTATCCTCTCCTCCCTCCCTCCTGTATCCTCTCCTCCTTCCCTCCCGTATCCGCTCCTCCCTCCCTCCTGTATCCTCTCCTCCCTCCCTCCTGTATCCTCTCCTCCTCCCTCCCGTATCCTCTCCTCCTTCCCTCCTGTATCCTCTCCTCCCTCCCTCCTGTATCCTCTCCTCCTTCCCTCCTGTATCCTCTCCTCCCTCCCTCCTGTATCCTCTCCTCCCTCCCTCCCGTATCCTCTCCTCCTTCCCTCCCGTATCCTCTCCTCCCTCCCTCCTGTATCCTCTCCTCCTTCCCTCCCGTATCCGCTCCTCCTTCCCTCCTGTATCCTCTCCTCCCTCCCTCCCGTATCCTCTCCTCCTTCCCTCCTGTATCCTCTCCTCCCTCCCTCCTGTATCCTCTCCTCCTTCCCTCCCGTATCCTCTCCTCCTTCCCTCCTGTATCCTCTCCTCCTTCCCTCCTGTATCCTCTCCTCCCTCCCTCCTGTATCCTCTCCTCCTTCCCTCCCGTATCCGCTCCTCCTTCCCTCCCGTATCCGCTCCTCCTTCCCTCCTGTATCCTCTCCTCCTTCCCTCCCGTATCCGCTCCTCCCTCCCTCCTGTATCCTCTCCTCCCTCCCTCCGTATCCTCTCCTCCTTCCCTCCTGTATCCTCTCCTCCCTCCCTCCTGTATCCTCTCCTCCTTCCCTCCTGTATCCTCTCCTCCCTCCCTCCTGTATCCTCTCCTCCCTCCCTCCTGTATCCTCTCCTCCTTCCCTCCTGTATCCTCTCCTCCCTCCCTCCCGTATCCTCCTCCCTCCCTCCTGTATCCTCTCCTCCTTCCCTCCCGTATCCTCTCCTCCCTCCCTCCCGTATCCTCTCCTCCTTCCCTCCTGTATCCTCTCCTCCCTCCCTACCTCCCTCCCTCCTGTATCCTCTCCTCCCTCCTCCCTCCTGTATCCTCTCCTCCTTCCCTCCTGTATCCTCTCCTCCCTCCCTCCCGTATCCTCTCCTCCTTCCCTCCTGTATCCTCTCCTCCCTCCCTCCTGTATCCTCTCCTCCTTCCCTCCCGTATCCTCTCCTCCTCCCTCCCGTATCCTCTCCTCCTTCCCTCCTGTATCCTCTCCTCCCTCCCTACCTCCCTCCCTCCTGTATCCTCTCCTCCCTCCCTCCCTCCTGTATCCTCTCCTCCTTCCCTCCTGTATCCTCTCCTCCTTCCCTCCTGTATCCTCTCCTCCCTCCCTCCTGTATCCTCTCCTCCCTCCCTCCCGTATCCTCTCCTCCTTCCCTCCTGTATCCTCTCCTCCCTCCCTACCTCCCTCCCTCCCGTATCCTCTCCTCCTTCCCTCCTGTATCCTCTCCTCCTTCCCTCCTGTATCCTCTCCTCCCTCCCTCCTGTATCCTCTCCTCCCTCCCTCCCGTATCCTCTCCTCCTTCCCTCCTGTATGCTCTCCTCCCTCCCTACCTCCCTCCCTCCCGTATCCTCTCCTCCTTCCCTCCTGTATCCTCTCCTCCCTCCCTCCTGTATCCTCTCCTCCCTCCCTCCCGTATCCTCTCCTCCTTCCCTCCTGTATCCTCTCCTCCCTCCCTCCTGTATCCTCTCCTCCCTCCCTCCCGTATCCTCTCCTCCTTCCCTCCTGTATCCTCTCCTCCCTCCCTCCTGTATCCTCTCCTCCCTCCCTCCTGTATCCTCTCCTCCTTCCCTCCCGTATCCTCTCCTCCCTCCCTCCCGTATCCTCTCCTCCTTCCCTCCTGTATCCTCTCCTCCCTCCCTACCTCCCTCCCTCCTGTATCCTCTCCTCCCTCCCTCCTGTATCCTCTCCTCCCTCCCTCCTGTATCCTCTCCTCCTTCCCTCCTGTATCCTCTCCTCCTTCCCTCCTGTATCCTCTCCTCCCTCCCTCCTGTATCCTCTCCTCCCTCCCTCCCGTATCCGCTCCTCCCTCCCTCCTGTATCCTCTCCTCCCTCCCTCCTGTATCCTCTCCTCCTTCCCTCCCGTATCCTCTCCTCCCTCCCTCCCGTATCCTCTCCTCCTTCCCTCCTGTATCCTCTCCTCCCTCCCTACCTCCCTCCCTCCTGTATCCTCTCCTCCCTCCCTCCCTCCTGTATCCTCTCCTCCTTCCCTCCTGTATCCTCTCCTCCCTCCCTCCCGTATCCTCTCCTCCTTCCCTCCTGTATCCTCTCCTCCTTCCCTCCTGTATCCTCTCCTCCCTCCCTACCTCCCTCCCTCCTGTATCCTCTCCTCCCTCCCTCCCTCCTGTATCCTCTCCTCCTTCCCTCCTGTATCCTCTCCTCCCTCCCTCCCGTATCCTCTCCTCCTTCCCTCCTGTATCCTCTCCTCCTTCCCTCCTGTATCCTCTCCTCCCTCCCTACTTCCCTCCCTCCTGTATCCTCTCCTCCTTCCCTCCTGTATCCTCTCCTCCCTCCCTACCTCCCTCCCTCCTGTATCCTCTCCTCCTCCCTCCTCCTGTATCCTCTCCTCCTTCCCTCCTGTATCCTCTCCTCCCTCCCTCCTGTATCCTCTCCTCCTTCCCTCCTGTATCCTCTCCTCCCTCCCTCCTGTATCCTCTCCTCCCTCCCTCCTGTATCCTCTCCTCCTTCCCTCCCGTATCCTCTCCTCCCTCCCTCCCGTATCCTCTCCTCCTTCCCTCCTGTATCCTCTCCTCCCTCCCTCCTGTATCCTCTCCTCCCTCCCTACCTCCCTCCCTCCTGTATCCTCTCCTCCCTCCCTCCCTCCTGTA